>NW_021940560.1:6355913-6663846 GCF_001715985.3 Manacus vitellinus
GAACACCTCCAGGGATGGGGCAGCCACAGCTTCTCTGGAACCTGTGCCAGGGCCTCCCCACCCTCACAGCCAAGAATTCCTTCCCAATATCCCATCTAACCCTGCCCCCTGTCAGTGTGAAGCCATTCCCCCTTGACCTATGCATGTTCTTATCCAAAGTCCCTCTCCAGCTCTTCTGGAGCCCCTTTAGGTGCTGCAAGGAGCTCTAAGGTCCTCCCAGAACCTCAGGACAGAGGATCAGTCATTAACCTTCTTCCCAAAAGTTCAGCACTGGCTCAGCACAGCTACAACATCAGATGTTAACAGTCATGGAAGCTTCACTAAAGGTTAATCACATCAATTCCTTTTCTCTAAAGGAAAGATAAAGATCTATTGGACTGTTCATTGCACCTCTTTCAAAACAGAGAGGAGACTGCTGAGAAAAATCTCCAGTTAATCACCTGAAGGAATGAAAAAGTAGGGAATTTTGCATTATTAATGAAAATCTAGGCAATTAGATTAGTAATAGCTTCATTCCATTGCATAATACAGCTAAAGTTGCTTATAAGGCTTCCTGACGGACCACATTTCAAGCCAAATTAAAGCAGCTTTCCCAGTTTTAAGTCTTGTCTTATGCACCTGGGAGCCACAGGGTTCATCTGTGACTGTCATTAAAACTGAACTGGAGTGGTTTATTTCATCCTGCAACTTTTTAATGTTCTGATGGATTATGGAGGTTATCCTTCTCACATATATTTTACATCAAAAACACGAGAGAGAAACACCTCACCACGGCTCCATATTCAAAATACTCAACCGAATCCCAGAATATTAATCCAAGTCCTACATCTAAATGAAGCCAAGCAAAGTGGATCTGAATGCAGGCATCCTTCTTCCTAAGTACATCCTCACCCCCACCCCACCAGCTACAGACTCCCTGGTGAATTACCAGAAATTCCACTGTGAACATTGAAAAAATTATTGAAGAACTTCAGTCAAGCCTAGAGTATTTCATTAAGCTGTTTCTGTTGCAATTGGGGTTTTCTGATAAAAAGGTATTTTGCATTAGGATGTTGGAAAAAGTTTTAGATATTCAAATGATGGGATCTGTCCCTCTGGGTGTATCTGTGCAAACCAGAAACGGGAGGAAGGATTCATGGGCCATCTGTTGCAAAGTCAGAGGAAAAACTGAATCTCACTCTGCAATACAAACTATCTTCACAAAGTGACACATCTCTCAACATATAGCATTATAAAAACAAATATGAATCTTAGGTATCCTTTCCCACACTCAGTGGACTTCAGTTTTCCACGTGAGGAATGAGCACAAGTTTCAATTCACTGTCTTAACTGAAACATTTCCCTTTCTATCCTGCATGAGAGTGTACTCACACTCACTGGTCTTTAAGGAACAGCATTTTATGTAGTCCTCATTGATGCTCTTTGCTCAGAAATGACCAACAAACAGAATAATAAGACTATTAAAGGCCAGGATGTGCTGTACCAGCTGAATTTATAGTATACTAGCACACTTGCACAGCACTATGTCCATTTTTAGTAAGTCTTGCTACTTTTTACAATAACTCACATCTATTAAAAAGTGCAGTTTTATGACATCCCAATGAAAATAGGAATTCTTTTTAGATTTCATTAATTCAACCACAAAAATTTATTACAATAGTAATAAACAACATCTCTCCTTAGGGAAAAAAAATACATTGGAAAAACATAAAAAAGGAAGAACTACCTGCATCACTGAGCTCAGCCTCACAGCCACTGAAAGGTGTGGTAGAAGTTTAACCTACAGGTCCATAAAATGTGTCCTCAAACTACAGTCCACTTCAAACACCCAGCAACAAACCAAGCCCAGAGTAAAGGACAGTAGTCAGGACTGTAGTGTGGAACAGAAATACAGAACAGATCGTGGGCATCACCATCTCTTAGGCCAAACACCCAGATGGTCTGAGAACATGCATGACACCACATGCTACAGAAAGTCAAAAATCGCAGCTTTCTTTGCTCCAGATGAACAGGCATTCCTTAAGCCTCAGAATCCAATTAATTCAAGCCCACAGACACCAGCACACATCTGCTGTGACCTAACTTCAACACACTGTTGACAACAAAACAAAACCCCATAAAAATCCACACACTCAAAAGTTATAAGCCAGAGAGAGAAACTCCCTGGGCACAGCAGCAGAGAAAGAGACTCAGATACAAAATCCCTCAGACTACAATGCCATTCTGGGACATCTCCTATTTCTGGTTTAAACCCTCTCTCAACTTCCAGGCAAAAGTAAATTTGGACAAACGTGTGCCCAGGTCGCCTGATGTCAAATGATCATTCACCCTGAGATGTGGAGTTGATCTCCCCTTCTCTGTCAGTTATTTAGGGAGGGGCAGGAGAGAAAGGATGGACAAGAGAGGATAAGCAAAAAGGGCAGAACCATCGTGTTGCCTCTCGTGGTGTCTGGAACAACACATTCCCAACACATACCCATTCCTCAAAGCATCTTGGGAACAACTTCTAGGTTCATAATAAAGCTTCTGTCCCCATGTTATGGGTGAGCCCCTGCCCACTGTGAGGGGTTGGAACTGGGTGATCTCTGACATGACACAGCCTCACACCACATGCACATTTTGATTTTCCTGAGGGCCTTATGGGCCCACAACAATGTCCCAGGGTGCTGCAACATTTCCTGTCTAAAGCTCTGCCTTTACATCATCTATAGTGCAGATACCTGTTTAAACTAAATATATGTAGTGCTCAGCTGTGTTTTCCCTGCTACCTCCCCTTTGTCTTTACATTTTCCCCTCATCATACAAGGACTATTTCACGCATTGTGAAAGAGAATCTTTGCTTCTTCTGGTAACTATCTGCTTCAAAGCAGTCTGTAAAATTGACAAAAACACTCTCATCCTGAACCATTTCAATTTGCAAGGGCTTAATACCAATTTTCACACAGACTTCTTGCACAAAAGGAGTGTTTCCTCCTTTTCCTCACATGCCTTATGGACTTTCCAAACTTCCTGGACTTTTTCACAAAAGCCAGAAGCAGGTCTCAGTGCACTTCTATATAAAATGGCTCAGAAGAGCCCTGGTGTAGATTAACAAGGGCTCTTTCTCTGGAGCAGCAGTGGTGGGAACACACTAAAGGTATTTTTATTTAAGTCCCTTCCTTCTTTTGAATTAATTTAGCAACAGGTCACTTAACTGCCCCAAAACAGTCTTTGAGTGCAAATGCAGGGTTTTATCATTGCTCCACCACTTCAGTGCAGAACAGCAGGCCAATTAAATATTTAATACAAGAGTGCTCAATATTTAATTAGGGACAAATAGCATTCTTTGGCACTTTCCTTGAATTTGAAAACCACCTTTCCCATCGTACCTATGCATGAACGTTTAATATGACAAAGATGTATTTAAAGTTATTAGAATTTTGTTAATAACAATATTACAATTAATTAATATCCTGTCAGTGACTGCTGCACATTACTGTATTACTACTTTAGAGAAGAAATGGATTAAAATAATAATTTTGCTGGCCTCAATCAAGTAGCAAGGAAAATACACTCAACTCTTCAGGAAAATACAGAAGAATTCTGAAACAAAACTTTAAAGATGTCATTTCATCCCTCATAGCACGATTATAGTGAAAGGTATCATTTAAAACACTTTAAATACTTATTAAATAACTAAATCTGTCATAGCACGTTTATAGTGAGAGGTATCACTGAAAAGACTTTAAATACTTATTTAATAACCAAACCTTCTCATAAACTCGGTTATGTCATGGCCAGTACTAAGCATTTTGAGATTCCTATTGATTTTGCTGACAGTGCCCACCAGTGACAGCGTTCTAGATAACTGGACTCTACCATTCTAGGAGCTAAGGTGGGAATAGTCAAACCTTCAGATCAAAGACATCCATCCCAAAGGAAAAAGAAAAATTATTGCAGAAACATGGAAGCACAATTTGTGCCTCTAATACATCCCTACACCGACATGCACCAAGTGATTCCTATTCAAGTTCTGCTTTCCTTTCAGATGCAGAAAAATAAAAGGCAAAAATCCAGAGCCTGAGACCTTGGATTAAAGCTCTCCATTGCATCTGGATTCTCAAGAGTTA
Organism: Manacus vitellinus; assembly: GCF_001715985.3. NCBI lineage: Eukaryota > Metazoa > Chordata > Aves > Passeriformes > Pipridae > Manacus > Manacus vitellinus. Next base: position 6,360,023 of record NW_021940560.1, read on the forward strand.
TTCAGCTATAGAAAGAGTCCCTTTCCACTGAATTTGCAATCAGCTGTAATAAGCAACATATTCTGAATTTAATCACACTTTCTACCTGCATTCCTACGTGCCCAGTGCTGTAACAGGAGGCAATTCCACCTTAGCAATGGTAGTTTCCACCACACGAAGCTTTCACATCACAGATTGAAGCTGTTAGTGTCAGAATTCTTTGCTATTGGGCAAAAAACTTCCAAAAATTTTGATTATGCAACTAACATAAGCGATCGGCGATCTGTGGTATTTCCACCCAGAATTAGAGGATGTAGGAGCCATTTCACATCTGCTTCATCACCCTGAATTTCCAAGGATGAGTACCTGAACCTTCACTATAAAATCAAATTCAAAAAAGTTTCCAGAGGTGACATTTTTTTTAATTCTAAAATAATAATCCTACACATTAAAAAAGGCAAGTAGCTAGTAAATTATCTAGTACTAACTGTAAATAAGTTATCTATTTTTCCCACATATAATTTAATAATTTATATAGCTCTAAATGAAAAAAGATGATGCAGTCATGTTTGCAAATTTAAGAAATCCTGGATCTTTTGGTTTAAAGACAAAAAATTCCCAAACCACCCAGTCTTTGCGGTTTTCGTGCGTTCATGTGACATTTCCAGTTTTGGTACTTTACCCATCAGGCTGTAAGGCTGGTCTGCAACTGGAATGACAGCCAGGACACCACTGCAGCCTGAGCTACCAGTCACTGCCAAGCACTTTGAAGACATCTTTTCAGCTCGGGAATCAATTATCTCCTCTGAACTCAACCTTCACGACATCAAAGACGACATTAATTTTAACATGAAATATATGTCAAATAACGTTCGTGAATCCATCATCATCATCGAGCAGAGTATTATCCTCACTCAAAGTCAGGTTGTTTAGAGGGAAGGATCCCTGTCAGAGGTTACCAGGATGGAGTTGTGACAGAGTAATAAGGGAACTGATTAAGAAACACTTGAAGGGAGCACCAGGCCCTTGCCAGCAGCTCTTGTGGTTGCTTCTCCTCAGAAAGAACCCTTGGGGAGCCAAGAAAAAGTGGGTTTGGCAGCAGCACTTTGTAGCCAGAAGAAATCAGGGCAGTAGCAGCTTCTCTCCAAAGCCTCAGGAGAGGGATGTGCCCCCAAATGCATGTCCTGCAAGTGTCCAGCACTGCTTCCAGCACAGTGGTCACCTAAGACACCCCTGCTGGTACCGAGCCCCAACTCCCTTAGGCTCAACTGCTCTTCCTGGTTCTGCCATCGGTGGTTTCCTTTTTATCCTACTACTTACTACATTATGTCAAAGAAGAACAATCTCAAAGTAATTGTCTGTAAAAACAATCAGCTTAAATCTGAGGGGATGGGACAAGACCTCCCAGGTCAAAGCAGTCAGTTCATCTGACCTCTGGGTTGGTTTTTTTTCAGGGAGTTTTCTTGGTTTGTTTGGGGGGGTTGGAGTTTTATTGGTTTGTTTGTTTGTAGTTTTGTTGCTTGGTAGTTGTAGTTTGTTTGGTTTTGATTGCGTATATGAACTAGAAAACACACTTATACCTTAATGCCTTTGGAAAGAAATAAATTATTGCCTTATGATCCAACATGTTGTTTATACCAGTAACTGATTAACCTTTTCTTCCCCTTTCACCCCTTAACATGGCTGGAACTTCAGACGGAAAAACATTGATTTTAATAAGTGTTAACATTTACAGAGGGATTTCTGGCTTCTGCCCATAACCACCTGCCTTAGTGGAGGTGAAGACCAATCTTCCACACTGCTGAGTAGCTCTCATTTTCTTCCATATAATCAAAGACCAATATTTAATCTCTAAAGTCCTATCATACAACCATTACTTCTTCTATTAAAGAAGGCAAGGCTGAACAAATATTCCCAACACTTGGTGGAGAGGTTTCCAATAATCCTGAGCTTCACATGGGACCTATTTTAGGCGTAGCTCACTAAAACACTGCATCTCCTACACCTTCCAATCTCTCTCAGAAGATGCTCCAATTCTCAAGTTCAAAGTCTGCAGGCTTTAAAATTCTGTTTACTACCTCAAAAGGTTCCTCTGAACAATTTTATAACCTGCTGCAAGATTTGTTAAGAATCCAGATGGCATTTAGCCCACTCTGGACATTTACAGCAATTTTCCCCTTGTTTTTAAATGGACTAACATTACCAATACCTACAACCTCCATGTGATGCTTGTTGCCACGTAATTGTACCTGCAATTGCCTCTGCAGAGCTGAAATTTCTTTCCTGTAAATACATTATACATTATTTAATAGTATATATTGATATCAAAGTACCTATATATAGTATCCTTATAAATATATTATTAACTCACTGCTCTACAAGGGCTGGCTCCAGTTCATTCTCATCTCTACAGCTGCTGCTGCTCCAGGATTGCAGTGGTCAAACTCTAAATTGTACTAAGAAGCAACAGAAAGGAGAAGGTGGAGTGGAAACATGAGTAGACACATTCCTGAGTCAGGTAACCAACTCCTTTACGGGTGCCAGTAAGTCTCTGTAGAAGAGTAAGTATTTAGACCTTAGTTTTTTTGCCTCCAAAGCAAGAGTAAAGCAGGGCAAATGATGACAAATTAAACTAAACACAGTAACAATTCATATCTATTAAACAGACTATGCAAATTCAGTCATACACAATGTTATCGCAGCTCATTTGTTTTAGTTACTTCAAATATTCACGTTTTAATGGAATAATTACTCAGAAATTCTGGCATATATACAAGCATATATTTAGAGGAGCTAAAGATGCACAGAAAGAACCTTTCTGGGCTAATGTGCAGCTTGCTGCTCATGCCCATGTAGGAGAGCTGAGGATGTGGCTGCGGTGCCCCGTCAGGTCGGCACAGAGGGCAAAGCTCCTTCAGGGAGCACCAATTCATCAATCCAGTGACACCAGCAGCAATCCCAGCACACAGCACCACCAGGCACTTTTCAGCAGATACACAATATTGAGACATAAAAGAGCTAAGTTAGAGATGCTCTGCTGAACACCGAGGGCTGTCTGCCTTGCAGGATCCTTTTCGCTACCCGGAGCATCCCTCATCTCTCTGGAATTGCTCCAAGTATATTCCACAGATCAGACAGAATATTTCCTTTTTTCTAATCAGAAAACCAGAACTATTTCCTCACCGTTGTTTCAAGAGAACAGAATTTCAGAGTCATTCTGACAAACAAAAAAATACCAAGTACTGTCAGAAAATGCATTTCTTAGATTTCCTTACTTGCCCACACTGTGATGTTGGCTGTAATTCTGGAAATGGAGCTACTACTGCAAAAACAAACAAACAAACAAACAAACAAACCTTTCAAGGCTAGTCAAATGACACATATTTCTAATGTAAAAAACATTTCCCTCATAGCAACAATAACTTCAGACCAACCTCACTGGGGAAATTTCAAAGTAAGCAGGAGAATACCACAGCAGAAGACCCACAAGACAGCAAGAGGGGGAAAAGGAAGATGAAAGACTATTCCTACTTTCCTTTAATTTGCTATCAGTTATCCTTATAGTTTCATCTGCCTCAGGAAAACAGATTTTATTTGTTATTACTTATAAAGCACATTTAATTTTGAAACAATTACAAAAGTTTGAACTTTGTTCCATTTTCAAAAGTGGATGTTTTTAAGGGATCTTTCTTTTTTTACTAATAAGCTGAAATTTTGAGCATCTTCACACTGGCAGTGCTTTCCCACGCTCTGGGAGTATGGAAAGGTTACAGAACATAGACATGAGCTAACTTTGAAACCCAGAGAGGTACCAGGACATACACACAGACTTTCCCTTCACAGGACTATCAACATGGGAGAGTAAGTCTTTACACAGTATGGGGAACAAAAATCAAAACTGCACATCAGAGAACTCTGTCCCTCCCAAGTACTTTTTATTATTAATACACAGAGTTCAGTCCCACCACGATGCACTTGTTATCCACTAGTCAGTGCCACAAAGGATTTGAGAGTTTCCAACCTATGGGCTGTGGTGTAGACAGGACAAGGCATGGGAGGAAGGTTTGTCATACCTTCAGAAGAAAATAAAAATTCTACTTAGTCTTATTTCCAATCATTCTGTAGAAATGTTAAATGTCTTTGCAAAGATACTTTTTTGCTATTTTTTTAAAGCTCCATTAGCACATATATCTCCATCTGAGGCACTCACCAGGGTACATGATTTGTCATCCCTAAGTACTGCCAGGCACTAGGGACGATAAGCAACTCTGAACATGGAGTCCAGCAGCAGGGCCTTAAAGAACTCAAGTTTAACACAGGGGAAAAAAAGAGACACAAAAAGACTCAAGCACAACAAGTATTTCTACATTTAAATGTACAATTATTTACTGCAAACCAGTAACACCAGTCTGTGCTGCAGAACCCACAAGCTCCCTTGTGCTCAGCCCTTTTAGGCCACATTAACTCAGCTTTAAACCAAAACCGACTGCCTTCGAGTGCTGCAAAACTAAATCAATCACTGATTGACTGGTGAGGAGGTCCTGATTTATAGTGTGCCTGAGCTGACCTGAAGTAAGTGACAGCTCTGACTAAAACAGAGGATCAGTGAAGCCAGAGATTAAGCTCTGTTTCAATAGAAACTTTACACAAGCAAGAAGATACTTTAAAAGCTCAGGCTGTGATCCTGTGAATTGTTTAAGAAAAGGATATGAAAATCTGGAATATCAAAATAATAATATTAATGGCTGGAAGCAGATTCTACTTAGGCTTTTTCATTTCTGCTTAAATTCTTTCAAGGCATGTTGACAGTCTATTTTCCAGTTCCACTGCTTCTATACAGTGAAAAATTTATTTAAAGCTAAGTACAGGACCACTGGCTTTTGCACTCCCATTTAAGTCTCCAAGAAACCTCACACAGACTTCGGTGGGTTTCAACATTTTCCTGTTTCGCATTTCCTCTTTTGGATGTGCTCATGGAAAGAAGCAACAAGGGGGAAAAAGGGGTGCAGAGACTGTGAAGTGAGAGAAGTTGTTAGCTCAGTGAAAGGTTTCCACTTGTGACTGTATTGCATATGCATTTGTTCAACAGAAACTAAACTTTGTTACCAAAATTTTTCCTTAGAATAAGATATCCATGTGTCACAGCTTGTTAGAGGTTACATGGAGTGGGTCAGTCACACCATGTCAGGTACCTGTAGTTGTGACGTGGTCTCAGTCAAGGATCAGTAATGAGCAATGCTTATTTTAAGTATTTATACCTGGTTTCATAGTTCCTACACAGCATGGTCCAAGGAGACACCTTACACTGAGTTAGTCAACAAATCACTGAAGAGATGTAGAAGGGTTTTATCCTTCACTGAAGAGGGAGCACTTGACTCCCACCACATCAACAGAGGCTCCAGCACATCACACAGACAAACCATTCCAGTGTAATCTTTGCAAAGGAAGCGAAGAGTTTCTCCCATTTCTCCATCCAGGATTTCACTACTTCAAATTTTGTAGATAAATGACTGATTGCATTTTGCCTTAACTGTTTTGAACTGAGTATGATCTTGAGTTATCTGGAGAGAAACAACCATTTCTCTTTCAGCAACAGCAGATCCATTGAGCGAGGGCAGGCATGACTTGGCAAGAGGTGCCACAGCTCACCCAAGTTTTCCAGAGCATGGAAAGGCAAAACAGTCCCCAACTGGAGCTGCCAAGGTCGAGGGACTCCTCACAACTTAAGTATCAGGATGAATGGAGAAATGTTGGCAACCAGAAAAGTTCTCTATTACAGAAAACAAAATACTGGAAAGTGCATTTGACTCCTGAGCATCCCCAGGGAATTTATCACAGCATCTTGCTGAAATGAAACACCAACACTGGCTTCCTGAAAAGCAAACGTAACTTTTTTTCCCCCAATCTCTTTAGACATTTCTTGTATTTCTCTCCCACTATTTTCCTATTGGCAGCCCCACTTCTTTAAGTGAACCAAAGCCATCATCCCTTATTCAAGTGTTTTCACAAACCGTGCTTGCTCTCATGGCATCTATCAAGTGTAATGTCAATGACTGTGGGGAGATCGAGTTTATCTTTTGGTCTTCAAGCACGTAGTTCATCATTCAAACTCTGTACTACTGGACTATAGTTAAATGTTATCTGAAATCCACAGTTCTCTATTTTACTTCCTTTTCTCTCTCTCCTCTTTCTCTGTGCGTGGTTTTCTCTTGGGAAAATGCAAGTTCTTACAGATTAGGCTTCCCTATTTAAAACTGAATACAGTGTCTTATACTCTGGGTACTGCTCAAAGGCAAAGCAAGTATTCCAAATTTTGTCATCTGGGGCAAAAAAAAAAAGGAAGCATGTTAAAAATCATTTTTAATTTATATTTTTGGGCCTGGGCCCTTCTAGGGGTTAATCATTTCACTTCTCCTGCAGAGTGGCTGCAGTAAGGCAGAAATAGCAATGGTGCAATTCTCCCCTCCAGTCCAGCAGTGCATCTTAAGTCAAGGTTTCCTAACAACAACTTCCGTGAGAATTAGGACATTTTGGAATGTGAAATACATCTGTTAGTAGGACTTGTCTTCCACAGGGGGAAACAAAGGAAGTTATTAGATTCCATATATCTTCAACTGCCTCATACAAGGCAATTTTTCTCAGTCACAACTTTTAGGATTTTTTAAGTGTGTGTGTCCCCACACTAAAACATACAGAAAAGTATAACATATATCCCATTTGTATATGTCAGGAGACCATAACCTATGCTTTTCCCAGGATACTCCAGGACTCTACACACCTGTTATGACAAACACTTTTTGCTCTTCTCTTCATTCTCCTTTTCCCAACTTTCCAACGTCACCACCGCACTCACCCAGGACTCCCCGTTGCAGCGAAGCCCCAAAGCTCCCCGGAGCAAAACTCTGCAAGGCTGCACAGACTCCGTGCATGGAGCTCAAACTCAGCTCCCAGCCTTTCAAGCACTCCACACCAATCTGCTGTGTTGTTCAGCAATCTGTGCTTCCCCCAAGGCTGAATGCAGAAAGAAAGCTCCCTCCGTAATCCTTCCTCGCGGAAGCAGATGCCACGGCACCTCAAAGCACAGAGGATTACATCAAGTGCACGGCTCTCCACTGCAAAGCATATGTACAGACAACTCAAAATACACTGATACAGGTTTTAGGGAGATCAAGAGCAACTGTGAAGATGGGAAGGAACCAAAAATCCCTAATGTCTTCTTTTCCATTCTGCTAACAGGATTATTTTCTTGTTTCCTAGTACTGCTCTACGACAAACAAATGAGAATCCATCAAAATCTTTCATTAAACCATGCAAAGCATAAAAGACACTGTTTGAAAATGCTAAAGCAGCCTAACAAATGAAAACAGTAACAACTTCCTCAGTTACAGCACAGTCACTCAAAACTCAGTTCCATTAACCTTTATTTCATGCAAGAAAATCCCACTTGGAGCAGTCTGAATACCCCCTTCTATGCTGATGGCCCCCGGGGTTACTGTGAGATACACACAGAATCATTTAGGTTGGAAAAGTCCTTTAATTAAACTCAAGATCAAGAATTTACAAAGTAATCAGGATATGGAAACAGATATTTTTCATCTCAGTAGGATCAACAAGTACATTTTTTTATAAACATTTACAAGCTAATGAGTGGAGACTCTAGTTTCTGCCTCCCCAGAAAGTTTCAAATATTTTAAGAACACAAGTAAGGTTTCACTCATTACTCTAAATTATCAGTTAGAAAGGAGATTGAAGTCTATTTTCTAATGTTCCTTTTCTTGATCTTGCAATGGCTCATAAACGTGGCTTTACTAGAAGAATTTTGGGTTTGACCTCACATCAGATCAAACCTTTCTCTTACTTCTGTCTGTAAAATTTTGAGGAATAAGGACAAAAAGAGCATTATCAAATAAAAAAAAATGCTGTCACAGCAAAAATAAAAAATTCATAACGAACTGTAGGGACCTATTGTGGCTCTTTGGTGCTTAAACCCAGAAGGATTTTCTCATTTATTAACACCCTATCCTTGTTCAACAGCATACTAACGAAGTTAATCTAAAGGCTAAATTTCAATTATGAATCACAGAACCGCATCTCTGCTCCCTGATTGCTCAGATAATCTGAATTAAGCCTTCTCCTATACAAAGCACAATGGCTGACTGCGGATAAAAGTTCCCAAACATCAAAAATATTCAGTCCAGAAGGTAAAAATCTGACAAACACCTGTTTTCACATCCATTCGATAACTCTCCGGCAAAGTAATGATTTCTAGTAACTTGACAGGCTGCTCACTCACCTAAAATATGCTGCACAGGCTTGAACAATAAAAGGAACTGCAAATGCTTAAATCTCTCAGGCTTACAGCCAAGACAAAGTCTTCAGCCAGAGTAAAAAAGGGTTTCCATTTGCTAAAATAATTTAGGAGAAAACGTTTTCCTCTTGAGTACCTACGGTGCATTTGTCCTGGAACAAAACCCCAGAGAGCCGCCAAGGAAAACCGAGATCGGCGAGCGGCTGCGTCGCTTGGCTGTTAATATGCACGACTACAGACCAAAATGTGGTGTTTCATGACGTGTCAACGCAGCTCAAATGAGGAGCTGGAGCTGCAGAACTAGAAAAAAAAAAAACCAGAATATGAGTAATAACAACGACCTGGATCATTTGCTTCCAATTGCTTCTGCAAACAGAAGAGTGATGACGCTCACAAGAACACCAAACCGCGCTCTCTCCCATCTGAAAGACTGATAGGGAGGAAACGTTGCATCTGCTTTTTAACAAGACAATAAAGAGAAGCTGAACTGCCAGCCTTCAGCTTTTAGCTGACAGAACGAGGCACAGAAGGACTGTTGGCTTCTGATGGGAGCCCAAGGAGCAGGAAGGAACCAGAAGACAGAAAGCCATGAGTTCCACCTTAGAGCAAACCCGGGTCAAAGAAACCAAAACCTTCCAAATGATCTCTCAGAAGTGTTTTCACCATGAACTGCATATGATTTCCAGACAATGTAACAACTCTACGGTCAATTCCTCCATTTGTCATGGAGAGGGAAACACAGAAAGAGGAAATGCACCATAACCAACCCTTATCTGACCATTCCTGGGAATAAAAAATTCAGAGGAGATTTTGTCCCAAACCTAGGACCAAGCAGTGATAAACTCCTGCTTTACACACACCTATCAGCTCCTTTTCACACTCCAAGAATCAAGCTCCAAGACAGGGAGAAGACTGCCAAGCCTTGCTGCCATTCCACAGCACTAGAACACACGTCAGGCATATTTCAACTACTTATTCACTGAGTAGCAAAGACTTTTCTTTCCTCTTTCAGTTAGACCAAGTCCAACAAATGCATCCACACCTTCACAGCAGCCACGGCACTACTGAAGGTTTCTACTGTTCCAAAACATAAATATTAATCCCTTCAGTTCTTCGATTCCAGCCTCAGTCTACTGGTACCTCTTTTCACTGCCTTTTTTCTTCCAGTACATGTCACCCAGTGGGAAGTTATCAGCGCCCAGATGATCCTCAGATCCTAAAAACAAATTCTTATCATTAGCACAAACAAACAAAACAAAACAAAACAAAATTTTTCTTTTCCCCAGGTGGTCAAGATGTTCATAATATTCTCTGTTTTGGAAATATTGATTACTACAGCATCAATACACAGATGCAAAACCATTTGGCAACTACATCCTTCTCAAGCACAAAATCTTCTCATTGTCAAACACCACATGAGGGTTTTGCTTTTGTGTTTGACTGGATGCTGTGCAAGTTTTCCTCTGTGCCTTAGTCCTTAAATGAGCTGTTTCTCAGCAACACACTCTCACTTGTCAGACTGAGCACCAGGCACGTATGTATATGCTTAGCAATATGCTTGGTGGAACTTGTCATTCATAGTTTTTACCGAAATACATCTTAATTGAGTAGCAGCATTACACCACAAATGAGCCAGAAAAAAAGGCCAGCAATAATGACAGACCACTAGAAATAATCTGTTGCCTTGTGGGTAAACTGCTCAACGCTAAAACTTATTATCTGCAAAAGCACCTTTTGAATCACTTTTGTTTTGCCCTGTGGAATACCTTAATGTTTCCATCGGTAATAAAATTTCTGGCTTGCAATACTGCCCTCGTCTATAACACTGCAAGAGAAGGGAAGGGAAACACAGAACCGCTGTTATTATTAAACCTTTAAGTTACAGAGTTAATTCCAGCTAAACACTTTTATCTGTTGCACTGCTTATATGAAGTGGATTTTTTTTTTTTCCAGAAGGAAATCTAATTTTTTGCACCCCGGCGTCGAACAACTCCATGGTCATCCATATCTGCACCGGCTCCACTGGTGCTACAAGTAATCTGTTAAACAGCACATCCCCAGCTGGGGACTGTAATTAGGGTGCAAACTGCCATACAATCCCCTTGCCAGATTGATGAAGGAGACCTCTTACAAGGTGATCCAGAAGGCAGTGTTGAGACCATTAATCATTTGTCCGTCGAGGGGAATACAAAAAGCTCTGCCACCAAGAACATTACACTGCAAAAGTGTCTTGACAAAACTAACTCCTAAAAAAAACTAGTGAAGTTTTAATTAAAAGGTCAGACATTAGGTACTGTATTATTTTTAAAAGTTTGAGATAAGTTCACATGGAAAAAAAGCTTTACTCAGATGCCAGACAGAATTCAACACTCCTGCTTTGCTACTCCTTTTAAACACTTGATCAGCTCGGAGGGGTTTTAGCTCTGCAAGCAGCATCCCCAGATAGCAAACAAATGTAACAGTAATCTACACAGCAAGCTTAAATACACTGCCAGGCTGCCAATATTTCAACCTGCAACTATTTGTTTTCAGGGATTTGAATCCACAGAAGATGCAAGTATTTTCTACAGTGCATAATTGCAGATATTGCTGTTATATATATAGCACAAAAATTCACTCTACAGGGAGAACACCAGATCTGGAACACCTGCCTAACAGGGTTTCATTGTCCATCCTAAGCATGTAAGTCTTGACTCTGCCAATATCAACTAAATTTTTTTTTCATAGGCTTACTACAATGAAATACCTCAAGTGCTTAAAGTTGAGTTTAAGTGTTTCCCTTCCTCACTGTTATATGATCCAAGAAGCAAGCTCACATTGTCCTTAGAGAACTCATGAAACTACCAAGAGACAAGAAATGCAAAAATCAAGATCCCTTATTAGTCTAAGAGTATATTGCAAGAGTTTGAAGTATTTTTTCTTTGGAAACAACTTTTGAGCCTTCTTTTATATGCAACCTCATGTTTTACTTACCACACCATCCAAGATCATCAGCAGCAGAAGTTTCTCAGCTACATCCATCAGCTTCACGTGCCCTCCACCTGAGCCCAGCCTAAGGAGAGCCAGCCTGGAGGGTAAAGGAGGAGGGTCCTTCTAGAGGTCAGTCATTTCACTTCTCCTACAGAGTGCTTGCAGTAAGGCAGAAATAGCAACAGTGCAATTTGCTAAAATTGCAATTTGCACAATGGTGCTCCCTTCCCCACCTTGGAATTATCTGGAATTTAACAGCATTGCCTCAGAGATTTCTGCTGTTTCAAAAGCAATCAAAATCTGTCCTATACAACTATCTTCCAGACTAACAGAAAATAAATTTCCCTGTAGAATGTGCAATAGGGAGGAAACATAATCCAAACACATCATTACACTGTCCAACAGGATTTGCTTACAAACTTTAAAACTACCCCAGCGAAGGCAAGCTGCTAGTAACTTAGACAAAAGAGCAATCAGCAGTATTCTTTTTTTTTAACTGAAAAAGTCAAATCTAAATCCTTCTCCACAGATCATCAAGAAGCATATATGTAATCAAGAGAAGAAAAAAAAAAATCTGCCACCTGTAGCTATGAAGTTAAAACAATTTAAATATTTAAAAAGCATTCTTGTTTGCAAATTATAATAATTTCCCCACAAGTATTCTCATTCCCTAGAGATAAGACAATTTTTCCTAAAGGATGCAGTGAGGGAGGCAAAGAGTAGTGAAGGCATCTCGGGAGTGAGGAAAACCAACAAAGTTTTTAGCATCAAGCATTTTTTACAATGAGGACTCCTCTGCAAATCTAACTGTAGACACAACAAAGCTTTTTATTTGTTTCTTCAACACTGGGAAGTTTTGATTTCCAAAATTCTTCCTTGCATGAATAAGCATGTAAGTAATCTTCTGAATATGTGAGTGAGAGAAGGAAAGAAGAAATAGCTTCATTATCATTATATAGAATCTTACAGGCAGCTGTGGAAACCCAAGTTTCTTAAAAATTATTGTCATGATGAAAAAAGCATAATCCATTTCAACAGCAAGTTCCATCATGTGCCACTGATTCCTTCAATATTTACATTGTTCCACGATAGCCTGAACTAACAATAAGAGCTCAGCAACACAGTGCATAAGATAATTCATATATTCTAAGGCACCACATCTTTTTTGATCAGTCAGTAACATTAAACCATCACCTAAGAGAACGGAGCATAACTTCCAAAGACAACAGTTCAAACCTGAAGATTACAAAACAGAAAATGAAGTGTGGCATCATTTGCTGAAAAGCTGTGATGAAAACCTAGCAGAGATTCAAAAAAAAAAAAAAATTTAAAAATTAAAACCAGTTCTCTATACTGGATGGCCCAAGGCAATCCCTTGTGCAGTGCAGCACCAACCCTGCTGTTGGTGTTTCCTGAGGCTTGGCCCTGCCCAACGGGACAGAAAGCACTGAACACAGCACACAGCTGAAGCCACACTGCAGTGCTTCAACACCAAGTTAGCACCCAAGTTAACAGGATGTTGGTCTTATTTTGGAGTAACAAGGGGGAAAACCTGCCCCACCTCCCCTGTTTGAGTCTTGCTGTATTGTCACTTACTGGCATTAATATTGCTCTCCTCCTTAGGCAAGCCCTGAAAGACTCTGATCCTTTATATCCTTTAAAGGGAGCAATTAATGCTGCTATTCAAAGTTTCTGACCTTTAACTCTCAGTCCCAGTAGTGTTATTCAGATTTTCCTCTTCAAGTTTAGCAGAAAATAGTAACTATCTGCGTTTTCCTAAAGGCAGACAGGCATTAATACCAACCTCAAATTGGAGTCCATTTTGGAAAAGTAATTCCCAAATTTTACACCTCCAAATGTGCTCCTCTGCAGGATCAGATGCTTTCCAAACTCTGCCCTTCCAAATTACTTCAGGTTCTGCCTTCCAGAGGTATTTTGGCAAATGACTTTGAAAATGTTTTCATATCTTATCCTTTCTGCATTAAGTTTTGCATCCCATTCTGCATTCCCCCCCCATCATCCTCTGCAGGAGGATGACTATTGCTATGATTATTTTCAGTGAAGCCACAGTCCCAACTTCCATATTCTTTATTCCTGCTAAACACCACTTCCCCCTCAACTTTCCTGCCCCACTTTTCCCCCCACAGCTTCTTACTCGGCTGCCCTGTTGCTTATCTGAGGAATATTTACAACGAGCATCCCAGAATCAAAATAATATATCTACTACTTGTTGTCTTCATCTAATTTGTATTTTTAAACTGTCAACCACAGAGGCTGATTTGACACCCAGAAAACCAAGAGAGCATATCATGTTTGCAACTGCCCCTCTCTCAAATAAAAAAAAAAAATCAAATCTGATAATTCCAGCCCATCAATACCTTTCTGCTTTAAACCTTTCCTGATAAGAAAGTCTTTACAGCTCATCTGGAAGATTGACAAGCTGGTATTTCTCCAGACCCAGAGAAAGGGCATTGTACAGCCAAGACTCTTTCAAATAGCCAGGGAAAAAGTTACTCCTATTTAAACAGGGATCAAGACAGGCTCAGCCAGAGCTGCACAGGGAAGGGGCAATCAACCTGACAGTAAACATAATTAGTGTTATACTTCCTGCCAAAATTAGACATGATATAAGCAGATATACAAACAAATTTGACATGATATATTACCAGCGATATTCCTAAATATATAAAAGGAGTAGAGGATTGGTTTTTTTGAAGGGTGGGAGTAGGGTTTTACATATTTTGAGGCAAAAAAACAAATCCTGACATGCCTCCATCACTTCTGTCTCCATCCTGTTTGTTCATTAAAGTTTCTCCTCTCCTTTCTAGTTCCTATTTCCATCACAGTCAGAGTGACACAAAACATCCTTTTTTTTATTGCAGCTCACTAAAATCAAAGTTGGATCATGTCTCTTTCTCACGTCTTTCCTTCCCTCTTTGTCATTCAGAAGCTCCAAGCCATTTGCTGTCTGACCACATTTACAGTCTGAGTCCATTCCTCAGCACCAGCTCACTTCCTTGCCTCTCCACTTCCCACTGGCACTCACCAAAACCCCTTCCCCTCATTTCACAGCTCCATTACAAATTACCATCTCCTCACCAGCACTCACACAACCCTTCTCCCTGGTCCCAACACCAATTTTCATCATCTTTGCAAACTTTTTAGTATGACCAATTTCCTATTATTTTAAACACATTCTACTGGTTCCCTTTCTATAAACCACCCTTTCTCTGTCAACTTGCAAAGCTTCTCTCTATCTGCTCATTCCCAGGTTTGCTTCACTGCAACACTGTCCCAATCCCGTTTTTCTTGATCATTTGGTGTGAGACCAAACACCTCACATTCATTTCACTCATCCCTGTGTTCAGCAAAAGAAGACAGAATAATAAACTACTGCCACAACCTCTGCAAAGAAATCCTCCCTTACCAAATTCCACCCTCAAGCTCCAGAGATACCAAAAAGAAATCTAGAACTGAAGATTAACAAAAGCCTCAGAAAATAACTTATTTGAGAGCTACTCTATCCAATGTATATCTTTAATAGAATCATAGAATGGTTTTTGTTGGAAGGGACCTTAAAGATCATCTCATCCCAACCCCCTGCCACAGGTAGGGACATCTTCCACTAGACCAGGTTGCTCTTAGCCCTGTCCAGCCCAGTCTTAATACCCAATTTAGACTTGATACTGAAGAAAAAGAGAGAGTCATTCCCAGCTCCACACCAAGGAAGTAACACGAAGACAACAATCTGCAGTTATCTCAGAGCTGGACCTGGAGGTGATTGGGCTTCTCTGTTAAATGGAATAAAATATTAAAAAAAAAAAAAAAGAAAACACCAAAAAAACCCACACCCCCCCCACATCTCCTTTCCCAAAAGAAAAAAGAGCTGAACTAGAACTGAATCCTTATTTTCTTTTTGCTTCTGCTAGAAAACAATACTAAAGCTATTTCATTTAAATACTATTTCATTTCATACTAATACTATTTCATTTAAAATCAGCCAAGTTTTATTCCCGAAAAATTATGGCTTCATCTGGGGGAAATTTAGCCTTCTGCTTATTTTGTTTCAATTTCTGTTTTGAAACAGAATTTTACTTAAAAATACATTACAATGTTTAGAGAAATTCACCAAGTTCCCAAATGTGACTTCTGAAGCAGTGACCTTTCACTAGCAACATGTCCTCTGGGGACCAAACTTGTGTCCTCCAGGGACCAAACTTGTGTCCTCCCTAACTGGAAGCTCTGGTTGTTCCATTTTCTGCAGCACCTGAACTTGGCACTAAAGTACTTGAGTTAGAAAAAAAATCCAGGCTGGGCAGAGGTATTTATGACTTTTTTTGATAGGAAGTTTAAAAATTACTTTACCCCAAGAAATAAGTCTTTAACTGGACTTGTCTTTGCTATTGCAGCAAACACTGAGCATATTGCTGTTCATCTCCTGACAAATGACTCTCTGGGAGAATACAAATCATCCGGGCTGAGCTTCAGCAAGGCTCTGGAACAGAGCTCTGTTTCAACCCACCAGAGACAAAAAGCCAGCCACAAAACAGACTCCATCCCAGTGGAAAGCCTCCCTTGCTCATAAACATGAGTTTTAATCCCATTCATTAATGGCTGAACTGCACTCACCTTTATTGTGCTACATCTTCAGGTTGCTCCTCCATCCATTACAGTTTGTGCTGTGGGTGTATTCTCTGTTTTATTAACTGTAATTTAATTCAGTACATATTCCCACACAGGACGGGTGATTTTCCTGACTGTTTCAAAACATTTCACAAGATGGAGCACAGATAAATTTTTAAACAGCAAAACAAGACACACACAGATTGAAAAAAAAAAAAAAAGAAACATAAGAGGGAATCCTCCTGCGTGTTTCTGTAGGGATGGGTTTGTAAAATAAAGTTTGCCATAACTGTCAAGCCTCCCACCACCTAAGTCTTTTCTTCATGAATGAAAACCATACACTAAAAACTGGTGGTCCAAAACTGTACATCACTGCTGGAGATAGTGGCAATCACAAAGACCACTGCTAGCTCCTGTGCTAAAGGCATCTATCATGTGTAGCTGAAATTAATTACAGATTCTTAAATATTTGCAGCCTACAGTTCTCAAAAGTGTCTCAAAAGACTTATGTTAATGTCCAGGATCATTACCCCCACAATGCAGTACCCTCGACAGTTCTGCCCTGCCCTCTACTATCTACTCAGATCAATTTTGCAACGAAAACCCAGCAATTCAGTTAAAATACCACTGTCCTATTGTACACATACAAAAACATTATGTTTTTTTAATATCCCACATGTGCTATGGCAAGTTCTGCTCTCCACAAAGCCCTGCTGAGCAGGCAGCAGACAGAACCCCACACTGCTCTCATGTGCTGAAACAAGGCCAGTGTGAATTACAAGCTATTGTGGAAGATGGATCAGAAACAGCCACAATTACACCTAATGACTGAGGAGATCGTTTCGTTTATCTTTCCTCGGGAAGGCCACACCAGCCTGACAGAGCCAAATGGCACGTGGTGTCTTTCTGTACATTCCTGGCAACCTAAAGACTGACAAGGAGTCCCCCCTCACCCCTAGCAAGGCTGGCACCAGAACTCTGCCACATCTCCAACCTTCCAAAAACAGCTGTCCACTACCAGAACATCCCTTTCCTGCATAAACACATTTTCTGTTTAAGCAACTGAGTCAGTAAGGTTACTATTTCTCCACTTTCTAATAGTTTTTAAGTAATTACATATGTTTATTTCACTTATAAAACCTTTTATTTTCCCTCTCTCCTGGGTCACGCTACCCTTTCAGGTCACATCACCTCAGCTGAAACACTTTTCATACTTTCCTGCACTGCAACTGGGCTTGCACATTCTGGTTTTTATTTGCTTTCTTGGTGGTCCTTGAACCTCTTTCCTCACCCATTCCATGCACTTTCTCAAAAGAGCTGCCTGCTCACTGACTGCAGGTGAGGTAGAAAACAAAACAACTCCCTTTTAAAGCTGCTACCTTATTTTCAGGCACAAATATGAGCATAAGCAAGATGAGACTCCACAGAAAAAGAAGAGAACGACCAAAAATCTTTGGGAAAAAAAAAATAGATTTTGTTTCAATCAGAACAAAAGCTTAACAAACAAAAATCATAACAGAAAGGAAGCGCAACTAAGAGCATTCCCAACACAAACGATGCAGCATGTCCTTAATACTGGAGTGCTTTAACTAAATACAGCAGAAGTACAAAGGAATGCCTAAAGATGATTCAATAACGAGGCATTCAAAGCAGAAAGAGCATTACCAGCATGTTCAGGGCAAGCTTGCTAGTCCAAAGCACAGTATATTTCTGTTCTTATGGTAAAAGCCAGACTGCAGACAGTGAGCACTGGTGCTCAGACACAGAAGTAAGGTAAGACAGTCTATCAGTGACTCAGAGGCTGGACCTCTGCAGCCTCACAGAGTGAGCAGAGAAACCTGCCTTCCTTGCAGAGTTTCTGGTTTTAAATGACCCACACAACTCTCATCCTCCAGCACAAATTCCTGGGTTTTATTTTTTCACATGAACACTACTTTATTTTGCCTGTGGCCCTTTATCTGCTTCCCCTACCACAGTACCCACTTCATCACCACTCTGGAAGCAGCTTTGGCTGTGGTGGGATGCCCAGCTTCCAGAAGGAGCACAGTGAGCAGGGTTCAGCATCCTCAGCACCATCCTGGCCTCACCTGGCAATCACACCCTCATTTCACAGAACACCCTCCCATTTACTCTGCTCTACATGATCCTCAGGCAAATAACAGAAAAGGTGGAATGCTATCTCAGTAAAAAGAGTCAACACTTTCAAAGTTTAGGCAAAGAGCTGGAGTGACATTTGGGCAAAACCTCACGGCTTGGAAGGGCCCAGAACACACAGAGCAACACCCCACAACAGCACAGAGAGTGCTGGCCGTGCAGTCTGATCTTACCCTGAAACTCAAGTACAATGAGGCATGCCAGCCAGCTCACATAGGGTTCTCAAGTTTTCTGCTTTACAAGCAAACCACACAAGCTGTCATCCTTAGGCAGCTCCAGCAGCATTCCCGATCCTCAGCCCCACTGGTAACACCGGAGCCTGGGAACTGCTGCCAGGACAAGACGACTTTTCATTTTCTAGTGCATTAACAAACCACAGAGCAGCTCTGTTCCGTGAAAACAATGCTTTTTTCTCACCATACTGAAACAAAACCCCCGAGTTTCAACAAAGGTCCTGCAAATTGACAACCTAGGCACACACTTTACTGACACACTTCAGGGCAATCCATCAGGACAGTTTCCCTCACGTACAAAAATGCCCCAAGAACTTCCCAAAGCCGCCTCTGCGTCAGGTGGCTCCAGCAGACAGACCTCTGCCTTCCCCCCCTCCAGCCCATCAATAGCATCAAGACCAGCTCAGCACACCCCATTAAAGCACAGCATATACCTTTAATAGAGAATGAAGAACTTGCCTCCCTGGACAACAGCCTGGAGGCATTTCCATCACCTCTTTAATCTGCAACAGCATCCCTGTTGCTCAGCTTTCAGAATCCCTTTAGGTTAAGGTATGGGAATGCCAGCAGCGTTGCAGGGCAGGGAAGCAGAGCAGACACAGGTGCTCGTGGTGTCAGTGCAGCACTGTCAACTAAGGGTAATTTATCTTTTGGTATTTTTCTTATCCCACTCTTTGCTTACAACCTGCACAGCCAGACAAGCTCAGTTGCCTTGGACACCTGGATGAAACCGTTCACATCACAGCGCATCTTCCACCAGGACCACCCTGCCCACCTACCAACAGAACAGGGACATCAAAAGCTTCCAAAGTGCAACCACCACCTGGGTTTTCCACTCCCCAAAACCACTCTCGCATCACCACCTCTGTGCTGTTATTCAGCACTGAGCTTGGCACAGAATACTTGCAGCACCTGGCATGGTTCACCCGCTCCAGCTCAGGCTCCTCTACCAGCCCCTGGGGTAGTTAATGCTGCGCCCAAACACAAAAGGACCAAGTGTCTAAAACAGGCACGAGAGCTCTGATCATCTGTGTGTAAGAGACTGAGTAGTGGTTAGGGAATAAAAAAAAAAAAACCAACACAAATTATACTAAAGTGCAAGGAGACCCAGGGGAATCCCCACTTCCTACTCACAAACCCTGGAACTTTTGTGCCATCAAAGGCAGCTCAAAGCAGCCCGAGAGCCTCCACCAGAGCAGCGTCAGCAAACAGGCGCGGGGTGATCCTTATCGGCACGGCTTTCTAGTGAGGAGACGTCCCTAGAAAGCAGTCACTACAAACACAGTTTTCCTGAATATCATTACTGATCCAGAAGTAATGAAATAGCAGATAATATGGCCCCAGGGTACAAATCAACCACCTACCCTAATGCATACAGATGGAGCTTAACAGCTCTTTTGGTCTTCCATTACCAGAGCGAAATGGGATCTCTGAAACACCATAGTGGCAAAGCAGAAGAGAAAGAAGTTTACTAATGAGTGGTGTTTGCTTCTGATTCTTCAGAAAAATGCTTTTAAATCCTGCAATCTGAAAAAGAGTCTCTGTTTTCACGTATGAAGATGAGTAGACACAGCTTCCCCTCACAGAACCAAGACAAAAAAGCAGAGTGTACAATCTTCTGCTCTCCCCTGGTGTTGCAGAAAAGGCTTTGCTGAGAACACTGCCTAAATACTTTCTGCAAAAATCAACAATGAAACTTCAGTCCCATCAAAGCAAGCAGCAAAACCATCACGACTTACAGCAGCGTCGTGCTCCTCGTGTTGATGTTCGCAGCAGTTAAAGCAGTAACTTCCACAATGCTCTAAAACCAGCCCTGCAATATGTCAGGTACAGGCAGGCACAGAATCTCTCTGCTTCCATCCTTAGGGAAATTTAGCACTTAACACCATGAGCCTACTCCCTCAAAGACACCATGTTATGCATTCTGAGCTGGTCTCATCCCCACGAACCAGCCCAGCCCACACCCCAACACGCCCACACCTGCCTTCTTTGAGGAGTATGCCTGTACCAGAGCATGTCACTTTAATGCCATCTCTTTCACCTTTGATATGGCATTACTTAAATTCCACCGGAATCTTTTCAGAAACTAAAGAGTTCAATGCTCCAGTTAACCAGTTTCCTTGAAGTTTGAAGATTTTACGACGTCAGTTGAACAGCCACCAAACGCACCTGTGTGACACAAGGCGCTGACAACAGCAGCTCTCAGCCACCTCATCCTCTCACATGTACCTTCAGTGGCACCCAGCTCTAACAGGTATATTATCACACTCACCTGCGCACACAGCAAAGACATCCCCTGCATAACTACTTCTTCCGAAAATTACATTCTCAGAAAATCAATTCTTCAAGCTGATTTTCTGTTTTCATTAGAGGAATTAACCAACACATTTCAATTATACAAAAGAGCTGGAGGCAGTGGTCAGCAAGTACTTTTTATGACCCTCATCTATCCTTTTAAAAGCCTTCTCCAGGAACGCTCAGGCAGGCAGAGGAGCGGGAAGGAGGAGAAGGAACACGACTACAGAGTGCTCATCATATCTCCACACAAATAAAGTCCAAACTCTACACGGCTTGACCCTGGATGAACAACAACACACAAAATAAACACAAGGACGAGCACAAATTAAGAATGAACGTTCAAGGTGATGAGTGGTTAATGAAGAAGCGTATCCGCGTGCCTTGTCTAAAACCTCCGACTGAAGAAACGGGCGGAGGGGAAAAGACAACTCAGACGGCCCGCGATGCTGTGGCCGGGGGTGGCTGAGGGAGCGTGGCTTTAGGAGCCACCCCGCACCACGAAGAGCCCAGACCGAGCCGCGACCGCGCTGCCCGCGGCAGCCGCGACACCTTTCCCGGCGGAGCGGGAGTTGGCGGCGGTGCCGCACCGAGCCGCGGCCGCGCTGCCACCGAACTTCACCTGCCGGCCGGCGATGTCCGCGCCCCGCTACCCCGGCGCGCAGCACCCAGACCGGCGCTCGGGGGATGCGGGCGGGTTCCCGCCCAGCAGCGAGCCGGGAGATCCCGATCGGAGCGCTCCCAAACCCGCGGCAACTTCTGCGGGTCCTTCCATCCATCCATCCATCCCCCCCCCCGCACGCCCTCCCGGAGCCGAGGCCCCGAACCCACCGGACCCACCCGCTCTCCCGGCAGCGGGGCGGCCGCACCTCCTCGGCTCCCGGTGCGCGGCATGGAGCCCGGCGCGGTGCGCTGTGGGCGGCGGGGTGTGCGGGGCCGGGGCCGGCGCCGCGGGCGAGCCCGGGCGGGCGGGGCGGGACGGGCGCGCTCTCCCCGCTCGGCCCCGCGCGGAGGGGCCGCGGGCGGGGCCAACATGGAGGAGGCGCGGCCGTGCCCGCCCAGCCCCGCACGCGAGCGGCGCGCGCGGCGCCCTCTGCCGGCCGCCCTGAGGGCTCGGGCCGGGGGCAACGGCCGGGAAAGTTGTGGCTCGGGCTCGGAAGGCGAAGGAGACCGAGTTTTGAGCGCGTTTTGTTAAATACACGGTAGCTCTACGAAATCAGTCGGAACTGGGTTTTGATTTGTGTTATGGATTCCCGGAGCTGCGTTTTCACCGACCACCTCGTCCGTGCAGCGCGGGGGAAGCTTGCAGTGCTTCCATAACAATCCCAGGGAATCACGGAAACAATCAGGTTGGAAAAGACCTCTGGGATCATCGAGTCTGACCTGCGACCGATCATCACCATGTCAAACACACCATGGCACTGAGTGCCACGTCCAGTCTTCCCTTAAACACCTCCAGGGATGGTGACACCACCACCTCCCTGGGCAGCCCATTCCCGTTTCTAATCACGCTTTCTGTGAAGAAATCCCTCCTAATGTCCAACCTTAAATTCCCCTGGTGCAGCTCAAGACTGTGCCCTCTTGTCCTACTCCTTGGAGAAGCCCCCAATGCCCACCTGGCTACACCCTCCTTTGGGATAGTTGCAGAGAGCAATAAGGTCGCTCCTGAGCCTCCTCTTCTCCAGACTAAGCACCCCCAGCTCCCTCAGCTGCTCCTCACAGGACTCGTGCTCCAGACCCTGCACCAGCTCCGTTGCCCTTCTCTGGACTGTCTCCAGCTCCTCAATGTTCTTCCTGAACTGAGGGGCCCAGAATCGCACAGAGAATCAGTAGCTTTGCCCAAGGAATGCTGGTGCCTTTCACTTGCAAACGCATCTAAGTCATATTTTCGGGGATGTAATTAGCACAAGAGATCACCAAACTGGCGGAAGTCCTCCACTAAGGAGGGAATATTTATTGAATCCAGGGAGGATAATGAACCCACCACTTTTTAAATACACAAAGTGAATGATCTCAGTTTACTTTATCTGCCCTATTCAAAATTAAAACTAGGCATTATTCAGCAGAATCTTTTTCTTTGAGACCTACTCATTAAGTTTAGGTGTTATTGAGGAAAAATTAATGCATATATCCAACTCAGCCAGTAATAGGTGACTGGGTGCACAATGAAATTACTACAATATTTATTCCTGCTTTTCGGACTGTTCTAATTTCTGTGTTTTTAAAGAAGGTTCAGTCTCACAGTGGGTTGTGTGTGAAACTAACTATAACTACTGAGAATAGGAAATAACTCCACTGACATAGGACCGGGAGTTGGACCCTTCCAACTCAGATTATTCTATGATTCTATGACTATGATATAAAGCTGGTATAAACAAGTGACAATCAGGCCCTTTAAGACTAATAGATGACCTTTGTGCTCACTCTGTACCCCAGGGATAACCTATTCAGGCTCTGAAAATTAGCTCTCTTGGATATTTGCCATTTAACAAGAACAACATATATAATGTTTAGTGGACATGGTTGCATCACTTATGTTCCTTGGTTTACTTTTTCTTTACCGAAATATTAAATACTGGTAAATCCTCATGCAAGGATTGTTCACATCATCTACAAACTCCAAATGAAACCAGAACTTTGTTGTGCTAGGTGCTATGTAAAAAATCAGTGTTCCTACTTCAGAGTCCTTCTACCTTACAAAGGTGAGAGACAGCAGAGCAGAAGTGAAGGCAGAGAAATGTCACGATACTTACCCTAAGGTATGAAATACGGATCAGAGCTTGAAACATGGGTTTCCTGTCACTAGGTTCTGCCCTGCCCATTGCTCTCATGAATTATAAAATCCTAGACATTTGCTGGGGAAGGAGAGTCCCCCAGAGATTGCACTGAAGCTGGTCAGGAATGTTCCAAACTAAGTTCTGTGCGAAAATTTGTCAAAGTGGAAACACTTCCTCAAAGACAATTTGTTTCAAGAAGGTTTTTTTCTCAGCCCTCTTTGAGGTCAGAGAGCCCTACCCCAAATGGCCAAGAGTGAGTGACAGAGGGCACCCACCCACACTGCACCAGCCCCACCTTCACTGTTCTCTTTTCTTTATTCAAAACTTTTTAAAGGTCTCTTTTTTGTCTGATACAGAATGGAAAACACCTCTTGAAATGTCAGAAGTTTTTCACAAGTGACACTTGGTTTTTTTGCTGACTGGCCCTGGACTACATTCTGTTTGCCTCCCCACAGCCCTCGTGTTGTTGCGTGCCAAGAATAGCCACATTTCACCCCTCATGGTTAATCTGGAGTCAAAGCCTCTGGGAAACTGCGCTGCTGCAATTTTTAGCTTTCTTTGCCAATGTGGAGTTTCCATTAATGCAGCTAATCCAGCATCTGGGTATGGGAGCTTAAAATCGTCCCTGCAGCCCAAGAGTAGCACTGATCAAAAGAAGAGGCAGCACAAGAAGGCAAGAAAAGAGTCCTCACAGTCCTACAGGCAGGTCAGTGCCAGCTCCCTTCATCACACACAGACATTTTGGCTTTGATTCTCTTCCTTGAGAATTTAGCTTTCCTCAAAATATTCATGGAGGACTATATATACCTGAAGAATGTGTAGGAATATGGGGTGAATATGCAAGAAATACATTAAGTAAATCTGTTTTTCTCGATTTGAGTGGGAAGGTTGAAGGATGAGAACAAGAAGCAGCAACAGGGAAATGAAAGCACAGAGCATGAAGGAGCTTGGAACTGAGAGTAACCTCTTAAGCCGGGTTTTAGCCCAGATCACTCATTGTTTCTTCATGTTTCTGCTATTGGTGATCCTCCTGTTACATGGATCTCACCTGCTTGGTGGGGCTTAAAGAAAAAAAACTGGTAGCCAAGTGCTGTGAGGGCTGGAAGGTTTAAACCAGCGCTTGCTTATTGATGACTGGCTCAGTCTAAGGAGGGAATAACAAAGCCGCTTGAATGACAGCTTGGATCAAGTTCATAATGACCTGGTTTGTACAGGCCAGGTGTTATGTAGATTGGAGCTTGTTATTGTGAAAAATTTTGGCAAAGCTTGCGAGGCAACAGCCAGTTCCAGCAGAGCTGGGCAGAAAGCCACAGACTACAGGCAGGTCCATCTTCAGCAGGATGGGCACAGCAGCCATCTCCTCCTGTACTCCATACCTTGGGGACCTGAACCAACCTGCCTGCACAGCAGCTGGAAAAAAGCTTACACAGGAACAGAGAACAGTTTCAAAACATGGCACTCCAGGCTTAAAAGTGAGGAGGTAAGCTTGCACAAAAACACGGCACCAAGGTTTTGTCGTTTTCTTAGGGAGCAAAAATTCAGAGCGAAATTCAGAGCCTCCCACTGCAGCATTAATGGAAAGGGAGCAAACTGTTACAGAATGTTCCTATCAATATATCTTGCATTTTTTAGGTAGTCTCTCATAATAATTTCATAATTCATTTTTTATGTTATTTAAAGTAGTTACAGGAGTAATGCAGATGAGGAGCTGTCGAAATTAGGGCTCACCTATGATTTGTTTCCTCACTCTTCACCGTTAATATGCACATACTATGATTTGTTACTGAAGCCAGTTGGACTTAAATTTTATTCTTGCTTTAGATAGCCATTTTTTTTAAAGAGGAAGACACAAAAAAAGCCCCCAGACAAATTAAGGAAAATGCCTTGGGTGCATTTTTTTTTAATAATAATTAATGTGAAACTTTCAGGATATCTGGACTCTTTTCACCAATACTCAGCATTTACTCCTGTGCCCAAAGTTAATAAAAGGGAGTGTGTAAATCAGAGCAAAGCCAGTTAGATGAATAGATCAGGTTTCTATTTTTTTAATAATGAAGATTTTGTAAGTGTGGTGGTAGGGATGTTTTTAGGCTGTACCATAACAGCTAGTACAACTGAGGAGAAGGAAAAAAAAAGAAAAGGAAAGGAAAATCTGAACAATGTACTCTTAACCAGGATGTTATAACTGCAGATAAATGACAGCTTTTTCATATGGGAAGTGTGGCGTTTTCACTCTAGTTGTATCAGCTTTCACATTGCACCATGGAAAAGCAGCAGAAAGTCAAGCAGATAATGAAAGCCTGACACAATGGATTTGCAGCCCAAAGGCACAGCTTTAGATAAGTGTTACACACAGGACAGGCACAAAGTAGGAGTGGTTAGCTGGGCTTTAATGCTCCATGGAAAGGTGGATTACGAGGAGTTTTTTGAATCTCTCACTGTTTCAGAACTTACACCAAGGTTTAGAAGTTATTTTTAATAGTCTCTTACAAGCTGTGATCATGAGAAACTGAAAAAAGAAATTATCCTCTCATCCTTAGGGGCAGTGCCTCAGAAATCGATGCTAATGAACAGACTGCAGCACAGGGAAGCTTGCATTTCCCCTGCTGCACCAATTTTGTGCATTCACAAGGGACACTGCAAGTGCCATCATGTGTAATTAGAGCCAGGGGAAGGGGGGAAAAAGGATATCATTCATTCACACTTCTCGTGGTGTCATTTCTTTGTGGCAGATTTAACAGAGATTAAACAGGCATTCAGTTTAATACTAGTCCTATTGAGGATCAAATATAATTTATTTTTAATTATGGATTTATCGAGACACCAGCATAATTGATGGCAGTCCTGTTGTGAACACATCCTTGTGTTATGACTTCTTTAGTAACATAAGAAATGCAGGCAGGATATTCACCTTTACTAACATTCCAGTGAGAGTACACCTCTGTGAGTAGATCCAGCCAGGATCCCAACCCACCACCCATCACTGAGAACAATATCCCAAATCCCAGCGTGCATCCCTGCCTGACCTGAAATAACTGATGAACCAGGGTTTGAAATCAATCCTCCCTGCAGGGGCTGATCAGCACACCAGCCCCCTCTCATGCACAACCCACCTGTCCCTTCTTATTCTTCCCTCAAGTTCTTCTCTTTGTGTCACACAAATGGTGGCAAGTGTTTCTCAAGGGACACACAGCTCCTCTTTACATGACTTTGTTACACATCCACAGGTAGTGGAGGGTGTAAACTGCAAGTAAGACCTAAATATCAGTGGAGATTTAACCCCATCACATCTTTGGCATCCAGTGGCCCCCTTGTCACCTTATGGGAACCTCCTGTCCCTACTCCCTACTGTGTGTGTACCATACCACAGGGATTGCATATCACACAGGAGAAAAACAAAACCACTCCAGATGCACTTGGAAAGAGTGGATTTGTGTAGACATCACTGGTTGTTATAAAAGAATTGTAATGCTTTATCATTTAAACTTAAGAACCAGTGTCCTGCGTTCCTTCCCCCAAAGGAGGGGTTTAACTATTGGTACTCTAGATCCTTTTGGGACATATCCTCTCTGTGCTAAGACAGCTCCATCAGCAGTTGTGGCTGACCATCGGGAAACATTTCTGTTCAAATTTCAAAATCATGTTTGAGAATGCAGGATCAGACCTTTTAATGCCAATGATGGGTTGAAGAAGGAGGAATATTTACCAAATAAATAATCACTGAATTAAAGCACAGACCAGAACTACTACAAAAGACCAATTATCTTGCTGGCTCAAGCCCCTGGAATTTAAAAATATGACACCCTTGTTAATGTTCAAGGAAACACAACAGTTGTATTCGTGTGTAAGAAAAAGTCCTTTTTAAGCACCATGGCATGAAGGTTAAAGAAAAACATGAATAGGGCGCAGCACTAAGCAATGCATCTGCCACCTATTCACCAGCCATGGCAGGGCAAGAAAAGCTGCAATGGAGGCTCTTCACAAGCTATTAACCTTTCCTGATTGGAGTCTTGCTTTACAGAAAGAGCAGCAAGTGCCTACTCAAAAATGGGCTTCCCTGAAAATAGTAACTGGCAATAATTGAACAGATGGGGAACCTGTCAAGTGTTAAGGGGTTTTTGTCCTGACACGCTACTTATTTAGTAGCAAAAGTGATAATAAGAGATAGAGAAGGTTCAAGGTAGTGACTAATAATTAGATTTGAAATCTGTCAATGACTGTGGAGTGGAAAACTGAAATTCAAGATATGTTCTGATTATTTAGGTTTTGCTTTGGATTTTTTCCTCTCTATTAGTGCTCCTATCCCACTGCTTTAATTAAGTGTTGAATACAAGGTAAGGGATTTGCTCAGCACAATCAATAATGGCATTCTGATGCTGATGTTGAATTGACTTGCTATTTTTAACACGCTGCTTCGTTATTGCCTGTCATCCTTAGTCACGCCTTGGGCTCTGCAGATACAGCCAGCACAGGAGGTTCCCAACAAGGTCTTTGTCTCATGGAGGTTGGATCCTGTCCCATACTTCTGAGGACCCATGGAAGAGGTGAAGGGTCCCTCCAAACATGGCAGTGGGGGGTGAGCACCTTCAGCTGCCTGCAGAACTCTGCTTTGACCCAGCCACGCTCACAACAAACAGCTTTCCCTTACTACCACACTTTACTGGATTTGCCTGCTTTTATCTTGTGAATATTTTACAAAGTCAGGGCACATAAGTACTTCTAACTGTATAAAAAATTCTGCCTTGATAATACTACAGAATCATGGAATCATAGAGTGGTCTGGGTGGAAAGAGACCTTAAAGATCATTTAATCCCAACCCCCTGCCATGGACAGGGACACCTTCCACTAAAACAGGTTGCTCAGAGCTCCATCCAGCCTGCCCTTAAACACTCAACTTGCTACAATTTATTATTTAAATGACATACTATTAAATTCCCAGTTATGTGTGGAAAAACATAACATAAAACAAAAAAGTCTTTGCACTATAAATGGCTGCAATTTTTTAAGACAAAATTCAATTAGAATTACAGAACAGAAATGGGATTAAAGACCGA
This sequence comes from Manacus vitellinus, assembly GCF_001715985.3. Lineage (NCBI taxonomy): Eukaryota > Metazoa > Chordata > Aves > Passeriformes > Pipridae > Manacus > Manacus vitellinus. The sequence continues at coordinate 6,388,417 of NW_021940560.1, forward strand.
AGAGAAATCCAGCCAACAGCTTAATATTCAGCCACGTTTTTCAGAAGGTTCCTCTGATTTCTCTTGCACTAAAAAGCAGTCATCACTTCTTGCCTAAAGAACCAAAGATGAGAGGGATATTCAAGTCAGCTAAGAGCCTTCCCTTCATACCAGGTCTCTCTCCTTCTCCAGGGGCTCCCTGATTAATGCCTAAACATCACAGTGCTCTTCAGAATTTGTATGCACCTTGTGTCCCTTTGAAAATCATTTAGAATACCTGATTATACATCCTGTCTGTCTGTACATGCAAACATAATAAATGCATTATACACAATTTTCCATCACCTTATCAAGTTTTTCATAACTTTCTAAAATTGCACTTTTCTGCAATTTTGAATAGAAAATAACATACTAAATTTAACTAGTTTTCAACAGCAAGGATTCAATTCCACAGGATTCAATTCCAAGGATTCAACTCAAGTATCATCCATATCTATGTAAGTGGGACATATGTAGAAAAGAGCTGAAGTTCCAGAACAGCCACGAAACAAGTTTGAAACTATTTTTGTTGCTTTTTTATTTTTAAGAAGGTTTTAAAAATCATCCCCTACTTTTTTCTTGTTGAGCATTTAAGGATGGTAGGGAATTTGTCTGATGCCTCCAGTGAAGCCAGGTGTTGAGGTTCATTTCTCCTCAAGGCTTGCTTACTGTGGACTGCACTTCCCCACCCGGGCTGTCCTCCCACAGAAACACTTTGCAGCCTCCTAACAACATTTAGGACAGAGTTCAGTGTATTTGCTCCTCTTTTTTCCACCACATTTCTCCCATTAAGGCTCTAGATTGATGCCACTTCACAAACCAGGTGATCTGTGAAGCAACTGAGACATTCTCCCACTTTAATAATCCACAAAGCCATCCTGTGCAGCCCACCAGGAGCAGCAGCAGGATGGGGAGTGATGGACCCAAACCCTTCAGGGGGCAGCGTTGCTGCAGAGTGCCTTAATCTTGTTAACTGATTAAGGCAACAGTTACCAACTTTAATACTGGTTTCCTCCCTCTGAAATCCTAACCTAGCTATTTCTTTCTCTGTTTTCTAGTTATTTCTTTTCCACTTTGGATACATACAGAAAAAGTTGAAACAGTTTACTTGAACCGTGGTCTCACTAACTGCTAAGTTTTGTGTTTGAGAGACATTTCTGTAACTGTTTTTTGGGTTTTTTTAACAAAAACTATTTGTAAAAGACACTTTGTAGTCCTACAACCTAAGTACAGAGGCTGAAATATCCCTTCTTTCCCTGCAGCCTTGGTTTTCAGCACCCTATCAGATGTACCTACTAAGCAATGTGGGGTGGTGTTTTTTCAGATGCCAAGAAACAATACAACAATTTTAGGCAAAACCTCGTTGCTTCCTAAGGACATAAGTAACTGCTGGTTAACTCTGAACTTTTTATTAGTCTGTGTTGAAGCGCTGCAGGATTAGTTATAATTAACTGTCATCATGTCATTTTCTACCAACCACTCAGATTAAAAAAAAAAAGGAAAGAAAAAAACCCCAAGCCCTTGCAGCAACCATGATTAAAATGTCTGTATTTGTTTCCTGTCCCAAACCTCATTTTGAGCTCCCAGAGGTCACAAGCTCTTCTCCACACACCCCTCAGCTTTCACATAGAGACTTGTGCACATTTAAAAATAAGGGTTTTTAACAGCAGCTAAAGAGTCAGTTATACAGAAGGGGTAAGCAGCTTAAGACAAATATTTAATATTAAATAAGTGCTTCCTTACTAAACCATTTACACCCCCTGGTGTAATAGTGTGGTGGGTACTTATTGCTGATTGATTTATTCATTTATATTACTTCAAGGAGCCTGCTGGAACCTGTAGGCACACATTCAAAAATAATTTAAAAGGACATGAATTCATCAGTGAGGCAATGACAACTAATGGTAATTCACCAGTTGGAACCTGTGCTAACCGAAAATAACATAAAACCACCCATAATTTGGGTTTTCCTAGTCTAACATGGGTCTACAAGCTCTGCAGCAGCATCTTGACAGTCAACAGAACTCGTATGTCCCATGTCTATCACAGATGGTAGCTCTCACCTAACACATTACCTGTGATATGACATTTTGCAGAATATAACTGTTGACAGTAGATAATATAAAGATATACTTAAATGAAGATACTGTGAGTGATCACTAACTGTGAATGCTAAGAGATTAAAAGTTATCACTTTTTTGTACATCACCCCAAAACTTTAATATTTGCAATTCTCTCATGGAGAGATTTTATTTAATTGGGGTGGAATTGGATGGCATTGCAAAAATGAATGCAATATTAAAGTAATGTATTTTATCTACTTTCACTTAAAAATCATTCTCTAACATTCATAATTCAATTATTCTGGGGAATTAGGAGAAGAATGAGCATGAAGGAGGGTGGGGCATCTCCACTGCCCCCAGGCAGACCACTGGTCTGATCCAGTAAGACATCTCTTAAGAACCAGAAAACACAAGCAGATACTACCCCAAGTGAAAAAGATTCATACTTTTTTCAGAGTTCCAAACTGATGGAGAATTCTCTCTCACTATTTCTGTTCCATGTGACTCTCAGTGTGAGGTGTAAGGATTTCACTGCCTTGTTTTGGGGGAAGTTCCTACCAGAGCCAAGGTTTCATTTTGCAGTAAGGGCAGGTGAGCCACATCACACACCAGCAACTCCATTTCTCTGTGATCAGCTCTGGGACATGGCTTAATTCCCTCTCCCATTTATGCAGCACAAGCCTTTCCTCACAGTCCAAAGGGCAAAACAGTCGCCTTCTGCAGACTCTCTACAACCTTCTAAAATTCATTGCTGTGAACATTTACACAATTAAATGACGATTTAAACAACATTTAATACAAGATTCCATACAGACATTTTTTAACTGGATGTAAAGAAGTGGGGAAACTGTACATGAGAAGTGGGGAAACTGTACATGTGCTCCCTTTTTTTGCTGTACCTGTGCACTTATCTTCACTTAGCAGATGAGGTAACACACCTCACTGACTGGGGATCTGCTCTTCTGTAGCTAAATAACATTTGCAACACACATGTTAAGGTAATTTCTGAACAAAGAGACAAAAAAGTATAGCTGCATCCATGTGGAAAAGCATCTGAAAGGGTGAGCCAATGCTGCTGGTGCCAGTCTGCTTTACACCAGGTTGGTAAATCCATGTAAATCCTCATGCACTTCCCAGACATGGAAAGGCACAGCACATCTCTAATACCACATCCCTGGGTGGGTTGACAGGACAAGGGGGAAAATGGTTTCAAACTGACAGAGGGCAGGGTTAGACCAGAGATTAGGAAGAAATTCTTCCCTATGGTGGTGATGAGGCTCTGGCACAGTTGCCCAGAGAAGCTGTGGCTGCCCCATCCTTGGAAGTGTTCAAGGCCAGTTTGGACAGGGCTTGGAGTAACCTGGGCTAGTGGAAGGTGTCCCTGCCCATGGCAGGGGGATTGGAACTAGATGGTCTTTAAAGTCCCCTCCAATCCAAACCATTCTGTGATTCTACAATTATCATCAGAGGATCTGACTACAGCACTTTAAAGAGGAACACCCAGAACCTGCCTTTTATGCTCAAATCAAAGCTGTAAAAAATTTCATCTATCAGTAGAGAACAGAGTCAATACTACCACTCATTCAAACATGAACAAGAGGAATTTCATGCCTGGAATAAAATAATTGCTCATAAAAATCACCAAAGGAAAACTGACATGGTGGGTTGTTCCCAGCTGTTGTGGAGAAGTATAATGGAGAAATATAATGCCGTGTCAGGCATCTTCTGTACATGACTCAATGACTCCATGACTCCCTTAGACCTACTCCTGATCTTCAGAAATCCTTTAAAAACAACTTGCTGTTTCCTGAGGTGTTGATTCAGTCAAAAATTGTTTGTTCCCTGATAACTCCTTTTCCCATTTAACACTTCAGGCTGCCAGCAGCTGCAGGAAGCCCCAACTTGTTTTTATACCTTCAAACTCTCCCAGCTGACAGACAAATTTTAGAGCAGCCTCCCCCTTTCAGTGTCAGCTTTGGTCATCTCTGAAACCCTGTGACCAGTGCTGGGCTCTGACTTGTTTCACCATGGCAAGGGAGTCAGACAGTGATAGCAAACGAGACACTGCACTATTGCACTTGGAAATGGGGGAATCACAACAAGCCACCAACTTCTTTGTGTTATTTCCAGATACAATACAATAGTGCCTAAGGAATTTGAAGCTTTTTTTCTCTTTAGTTTTGTGTCTAGAATTACATGAGCCCAAATCAAAATAAATCAAGGGAAATTCAGTGCTTTCCTAACTCCTACAAAGGGCACCTTGGCTTAAATGGACTGTGGTTTTAAAGAAAATCTGAGACTCGCTGATTTCATTCTTTCGTTTTCAAGAGCAAACACAGTGAGAAGAAAGGGAATAGGAAGAGGAACTCACAAGCTATTCAGTTTACCTTAATCCCCAGGCAGTAGCAGAGTTTCATCTGGAGAGGACCAAAGAAGAAATTTGTTCTGGTAAATGTTACTCTGAATTCATTCATGCTCAGATCGAGTCCATATGATTGCCAGCAAGGGCCCATAATTTGATTGATGCTTTCTCATCCATGCAGAAATCTGAAAAGAATCCTTGTAAATGATTAAATATTTGATTCCTAGCAGCAAAATGAATGAAAGACAAAACCCTACATGGGTTTCTAAATGGCAAGAGCACTGGGTTAGGGCCTGAGGTAGCTGGAAGTCCAGTGCCTTTGCTGAGGAAAGCAGAACAAAGGTAGTTTTAAAGTTTCACTTGTGCTCACAAGCACAGTGGCAGTGAGAAGGCATTTTGACCCCCTGCACAGTAAATTATTTCCAGACCTGACAAGCACCAGAGAACATTTCACAGTCTGGGCTCAGTGCAGCACTGGCTGCAGCAGTCAGTGCACAGGTAAGGACCTCTGCACAGCCAGTGATGAACTCCTGGGTACTGAGAGAGGCAGAAAGGGACCTTAATATGGGGCAGAAACTCATCTCTAGGCTTAGAAACAAGAATTTCAGTGTTTTATTCCTAGTGAGAGCCAAATTCTGAACCAGTGATCAAAGAGGGGTCATTTGCTCATTTGAGGGGTTAGTTGCACCCATGAATTTGAAAGAGGATGGTGGTTATTTAACCAGAGTCTTTTTAAAACCAAATTGAGAAAAGACAGAAAAAATGAAGACTAATGAGACAACTTCAGAAGACCACTTTTTCTATAAATGATTTATTAGAAAAGAAATAACCTGGAAACCAGGATTCACAGTCTCCCAACCAATCATCCATTTCATGTAAAGTTGCTGTCTTAACCTGCCAAAAGAAATCAAGTGCAAAAAAGTAATGAAAGAAATGGCACATTCCTATTGGACTTAAAGATAGTGTTTAGCTTTAAATGTATAATCTAAAAATAAAGCCTGCTGCTCACTAGTCTCATTGTATACTCAGATTCATTCTTCTTCATTTAATAGGAAATCGATCTAATATCCATTCGGTCTCCAGTAAATCTGTTAGCCAGTGGAAACACACAATTTTAATACTTGTTAAAAGTGTTTCTTTGCAACAAGGAAGGAAAAAAACATCTGCCAATTAACTAACATGCACAGTCTGTGTCTTCTTAGATTGGCCTTGTTTCCCCGTTGTCAGCATTGCATAAGTCAAACGTCCTCAGTGTGACGCAAAACCTTTGTTAAAACGAAACCATGGAATCAGGTATACTTACAGGCACAGGCAATGTCAACTGCTGTGCCAAAAGAGAGGACACAATTAATGGTCTAATTATAGCATATTTATAAACCTTGCACTAAATCCCATTTTCCCATGCAAGTGATACCTTTGAAGTCTATGTGGCTCAATGATCTGCCCTGCGAGCAGTGGTTGCATCAGGGGTTTAGTTGCAGCGCACCTGGAGGGTGAAGAGGCACCATCCTCTCAAGGAGTAAATGTCAGACATTTATTGGTTGGAATATCAATAATTCTGAGAGCTCTCCCTTGAACTGTGTTCAACACCATCCAAGGACTTCCCCACAATGCGTAACAGCGACTACGGATTCAGCTCAGCTACAATATCCAGAAACCTTTCCTTCTGTGAAAATGCTTCAATGCCTGCACTTTCTTCCAGAGTTTAAAGTTTAAGGACCTAATCCTGAGGAAGATTGCACAGTGTGCTGGCTGAGTTATATCATACCAGAATTTAAATAATAGAAAAGATATGCTGTAAGAGATTTGTAGGTTGAAGGGGAAAAAAAGCTCCACTTTTTGACAGTGCTATTATTACTGTGCCAAAGGTAGTAGCTCAGACCTGAGCACTGATCCTCAGAGAGCTAACTCTCCTGTTGGCGTTCACTTCATAAATAATCCTGCAGAACAACCAGGCACATCTTGTCCCATAATAACAAAGATGATCCTTCATTTAGATTTCTCCAGGCAGGAAAGAAAGGAGAGAGGAAACCTCATTTATATCAGGTGGTTTCTCTGCTACTCCTCACTCAGGCATGCATTGCTCATTTAAACCTGCAGGAATGCAAACTGAAGGAAGGGCTGAAAACAGAGGGTGCACCTTCCTGCCTGGAAATCTCTCCACATAGACCTTCATCTGTACCAAGCTGTCTGCAGCTTGTCATCCAGGTAAAAGGAATAAAAAAATCATCTTCTGCCCTTCAGACAGTTCTGGAAATGGTTGTGGGTCATATGAAAGAGCCTGACTTCTCAGCTCCCTGACAGAGTGCAAATTCAGCTGCTGTCCTCCACAGAGGAGATAATGTCACAGCAGGACACTCTGGAAAAACTTCTTCTTTTTGCTCCTATGTATTCCCAATTGCATGGATTCTTCTTCTGCAAAGCGTTAGCTCACAAAGACAGGCTGCTCAGCCAGAAAAACCAAAAAGGAACTATGTAACTCAGACTTCCTCCAACTATAGTGATCAATAAGAGCTATCATCCCAAAAGTAGATTTGCACTTAGTAAAAGGTTAACTGGAAAATAGAGAGGCTATATCTATATCTATGCATGCATACAGAGCATGGCCCAAAATTTCCTTATAGTTAATTAGTTTCATTTATATATATAGTTAATCAGTTACATTTCAGTCTGTACTGCAACAGTCCACAGATCAAGTGAAGGCCAAGGAGATGGAGAATCCCCCTGACCTCATTGCAGGCTTCAACAGTGGCAACGGCTCAACAGTCACATCCCAATAAAACAAAAGCAGGAATGGCCAGAAATGGACTTCCCCAGCTTGACACTTGTCTTCTGATCACATCCAAGGGAAAACATTATTTCTATTCATTTTATGAGAGTTTCCACTTCAGCACTTTACTTGAAGGTAAAGTCACGTTGGGGTGATAACATTTTTCTCTGAAGTATCTCTCTTGTAAAGTGAGCTTTACAGGGAGTTCAGATATTAAATGTTTGTCTACAGGATAGAAAAGCTTTCACAAGTAGACCTAACTTACAGTATAATCTTCATCCAATAAAGCTGTATTAGATCAAACAGTACTTGATGTTCTGGCAGCAAACTGATTTGGGTATCACAGCTAGCAATAAACTGAAGAAATTCTTGCATAGGATTAAATAATGTACAAATAATGCCTGTACCTACTTGAAAGATTGAGTTTAAATGCTGTTTAAAGTAAAAACAAATTGCTGAGACATGTTTAAGTGCTCCAGCCAGATGAATCATGGTATGCCCAGAACTCCCACTAAATCTACTTTATCCAAAGAGCTGTGTGGTTAAAACTGACAGAAAAATATGCTGTTAAAACTGATCCCATCAGTTGTTTCCCCACACTGATCACCCCTCCTTGCTGCATCCTAAAGACATATCTTGGATCACTAAATTCCTTTTCAATACTTGCCTTCAAGTACCTGTCTTACTTCAGAACTGACGGCATGTTACTTTTAAATGATTTTAAAGGATAACTTAGGAGATGATTTTGTGAGATTCTGCAAAGTCCCTGTGGACTTCATCAGGAGTGCTAAAGGCTTCAATCCCTGGACCAGAGGAGGGTTTTGTCATCAAAACTCCAGCCACCTGGCAGAGTGGGCAGCAGCTGGTGGCCATCACCCTCCCCGTGGGGGGGTCACAGATCAGCTGCCCAGGACCAAGGGCTTCACCTGCCAAGCACCCCAGTGAACTGCTCCTGGGAGGGGCTGCAGTGCTGTGCCAGGAAGGGAAAACACAAATCCCTCCAAGTCACAACATTTATTTGCAAAGCAGAACTATTTATTCTACCTTCCAGCTAAATTAAGGAAACAGTGACTGGGACAGGAATATAATGATGGAAATAAGGGCTTTTGGTTATTGTCCAGCTTCTGTTGTCATATTGGGGTAGGAACAGAATCTGTGTGCTTGCACCAGAACACACTGTAAAACCAACTGCAATTAATAGTATTGGGGTTTACACCTTTGAGGGAAGCCATAAAATAATGAGGAGTATGGGGTTTGCCCACTGATTGCAGCAGAAGACTTTCAAGGTGCAAGGGGGGATCATTCATTAGTACTTGCAGTGCATGTGCACGAGGGAAGAGAACTAACCTCACCCACACAGCCTTACCTTTGTCGGCACCCAAACTTTGAACAGCTCATTTGTCATTCATCTAAGTGCTCTTTCATCACAATTTTCTAGCAGAGAATTTTATAATTATTTCCAATTACTGTCTGTAATATATGCAACTTTCTCCTCTGCAGTTGTATTTTACCACTGAACTTTAAAGCAAACATGTTAATTTAAACTATACTCTGCCAACTGTATGACACAGCTACTCCAAGATAGCTGTCAAAGAAAAGTCAAGCATAAATATTTACCTCATTAGCAACAATAGCAATATTGTAGTTAGGTAGGCACAATAAAAATTATCTTGGATCCTGTCAATGTCTGTCTGCTTCAAAAGAACTCAGTCCTACAACAGTTTTAGCGCTACATGCAAAAGTTTACGGAGCTGAACCTCACACGGAATAACTCCCCTTTTGTGCACAGCACTGCAACAGCTCCTCAGGGTTTGTAGCAACCAGTGAAAGTCATTAAAGAAGCACTACTTGCCAAACGTGTTTATTTGCCATTGGACAGCCGAAAGCGTTAGGCCTGCAATGGACCTGTTTACTCAGGCTGTGCTGTGTGTTGTAATTACGCTCATCAGCCCAAAGGACTGCTAAATTAGCACAGCCAATAGGATCGATAAGATCAGGGGCACAAAGAGACTCAGGAAGGGAAGGATCTGCAAAGAAAACTATTTAGTATGACACAGCCACGCTCTGCTTCCCTACTCTGCTGACTCAGCAGCCGGGATGGACGCGTCCGATGGGGTATCCGGGGCACACCTTCAACACACGGCCGTGGCCAACACTAAAGGGGAAAGCTCTTGTCTTAGGACAAGCCACAGCACACCTGGTAAGGCTTGAAGTATTTCCCACTCTGTTTTTCACGGCCTTGGAGACCTATGGAATTCACACAGGAGTTCAGAGAGGGTGGAACTGGCAGCATTTGTACAGTAGAAGGGCAGAAATGCATCCCAAGCCATAATGTTTAAACACAGTAACTAAAACTAAGCAACTGAAGCCCCTGAGTTCAGCCAGCTCCACACCCTAAAACTCTTATCATCTTATGTATTTTGGTCTTAGGGAATGTGCTTGAATACTTCTCTTTGTGATAAAAAAAAGAAAAAAAAAAGGGCAAACCCCTACCCTAAAACTGAGATTAAACTGAAAATTTCTTGCCTAGAAGAGGGCAAGGGAGAGAACAACTGCTTTGCTCTTCATTTCTGTAGCACAAGTGAGCTTTTCCTAATAGCCACCCTGTGACATTAAGGAGAGAGGGGTGCATGTTTCCAAGAAAAGGGCACCAGGCTTTCTCACCTCAGTATACACTCATTAACTCTGATTTCCAACTCTCCAGGAAGTAAAAGACCGGGCTGTACTTAAAGAGATTTTTCTGCCAAAGGTCAATGAAAATTTATTTCCAATGAAATAGTGCAAAACCCCCATATCAGTCTCCAGTTGTCTCAGCTTTTTATGACAGAAATGTCTGGGGTTGCAGGGTCAGGGTCTAGACACCTTTCACATCACAGCTACTAAAACTAAGTCAATATCTACCATTAAAAATACTGAAAATATAACACAGGATGGAACTATTAAGTTTTACCCATGTAGGAGAAATCAGTGGCTCACATGCACCCACCCATACAGGGCTTCTTACAGTGTCATATTTGGTGTCTTCAGGCTATTTTGCTTTTTATTCTATACTTGCTTAAAAAACACCATGTAAACACAGGATACAAGAAAAATGGCCTGGTGTAGCACAGACTGAAATCAGTCTGCAGCTTTTAAATTCTGTAATTTATCCATTTTTACATGACTTGTTGCACTTTTAAATCTTTTGGGAAATCACACACAACTGCAGTTATTGTTATCAGTTATTGAAATCAGCATTTAGAGAACGATATCAATAAATTCATCCCTCTTAAAAGTAAACTAAAATCATAAGCAATCTTTCAGGTACCATTTCAGCAAGTGGCTGGAGCATCTAGATAATGCTGACCTTCAGTTGTGACTTGTTTTATCTGGATTAGCATTGTTATTTGCTGGAACTTCAGAAAAAAAACAAAGGGCTAATCAATACAAGGTCAAAATAAAAGTGTCACAGATGGCTTTGGCCATTCTGAAAAGGTGACATCTGTCACCAAGAGTTAGTGCAGGAGCTGGCACGATGCTGCAGCAGCTATTGCTGAGGCCATTTCTGTGGGCAACTTCCTGAGGCAACATCCACAAGCCATTTCTCAGGCGTATTTCATGCCCAGTAGTGGGTTACATGCACTGGCAGGTCAGATTGATCAACAGAATGAAAAATATGCCAAAAAAAAAAAATAGAGAAAAAATCAGCAGAGCAAGGAGCAGAGGTTGTATTGCTGGAGGGTTTTGTGAAGGAGTTTAACCCTTTGATACTTGCTCGTTTGCTGCAGCAGCTCATTCCCACTCCACACACCACAACTGAAGCCCGAGACAGGCAGGATAAGTACGAGGTGTCAGCTGTATACGTTCAACCTATGTGCATACAGGTTTCAGCTGTATGGGACTCACATCTCAAGCACTTATTCAAGTACTAATGTTCTCTTATAAACTGACACAAAGACTCCTCTGCAAATGAAGTGCTCTAATAGTCCACAAGAAACACAGAATATACCTCCCAGACAAAACTGCCAGGAAAACGAAGATGAGGATAATGATGCACTGGGGATTTTTTACCCCCCAAGCCACGGACATCATCATCCTTGTATTTATTCCATGAAGCCTTGTTTTGAGCATCAATGGTCTTGCTCCCACAAGTCTCTTGCAGGGCTGGGTAAGAGTTGAACACGTGAGGTTGGTTCCTCTGTGCCACCAGCACATCAGAGGGGGACAGAGCCCCCCATGCTGAGCCCTTTGAGCACACAAGGTTCAGAGCAGGCTGTGGGCACTGAGGGTCTCACACACCACCTAGAAGCATGATCCCAAAGAAAGCCCTGAGGTACAACAGCATTCAGACTTGAAATCCAAACTCACTCTGGAACACTCCCTAGAGGACATCCAAGACATTTGGAAAGCATTATATTTTATACCACAAATACTGCAAAGCCACATCTGTTTATTGCAGAACCATTATGCAGATAAGGATTGAGGATGAACTTGACTGCCTTGGGGAAGGTCAGCCTCAGACTTAGCTCTTTGCGTTCTGCAGGAGGGGTTGTAGGCCAAAAAAACCAGCATCAGGCTTTTGCTAAAGGAACAAAGGAAATTGGAATGTGAGTCTGCTTCCTGCTCCACCTTCTCACTCTGGGTATTTGGTGCTAACAGAAGCTTTAGTTATCTACTTTGCACCTTAAATTTATTTGGAGATAAGTTTCTACGAGTTTCTGCTCTCAGAAACTGTTTCATAAAACCTTTGGAATTCATTTTTGTTGTGGGGCAGGTAGGGAAGAATATTCTAATCAAAGACCCTGGAACTACAGCTTCTATAATTGGCAGCTCAGTATTCTCTCGTAGCCTTAATTTATGCGTACTATTAAAAGGTTAAAGTTGGTCACAGGTCTCCTGTGACTGTCATCTGTGAAATAATGCTGTTGGAAATGCAGTTTGGGTTCTACCTCATTCCCGCCTGCAAATAAAACCGCGCATATTCTGCACATCTTTCCCCTGAACACTGACACCTCCAGCGACATAAAATCCAGCGAGCGATGTGACAGCTGCCAAGGTCAATAAGAGTTATACTGAACTGCTGAGTAAGTGCTGGCCACACAAATCAAAGCTGTATAAGGGCAGCTGAACATACACAATCTGCAACTTATTCCAACTACTTTTTTGGACTGAGACATTTTAATCATTTTCCTCTTCCGCGAGATGTTATAAAATGGAATGCGGTAAAGTCAAAGGTATTTCGTGAAATCTTTGCTTTTGTGTCCTTTGTCCTTTGTGCCAAATTACTGATAGCAAAGCGTGTTGAAAAATGTATTTCACGTTTTTGAGAAGCTTAACACTTCAAGGCAATTGTGGGAGGGCAGTAATATGAATTGGAAAGTAAAAATAACGTAGCGGGAAATTTTAGAGACACATTGGCCAACACTATCTAATTGTGACCTCATTTGGCTATTTAGATTAATTCCTAAATAAGGAAGTCTGCATTGGACATTGTCAGGGATACTTTAAGCCTTCTGCCTTTGCTACACACATCAGAAAGGTTTCAGTATTCATTTGCAGCTCCATGTTGCCTTTTAATTATCAAAACACTAGCATTTCCCAATATGTCACCAATCGATTGGTAGAGATAATAAGGTATTTCTGGCAGATCCAAGGGTTAGATTAGACTTTATATCTGAACTCTTCACTCAAAGTCATAGACATAGAAACTGCTGCAAAACTTGTGTTTTTGTCGTGCAGTCATGAAATACCGAGGTTTAGAACAATTGCATAGAAAAATCATTCTGAACTTTGTGCCTTGAGTGAGGCCTTGTGTGCCAAACCGTCCCCGTTAGCGAGTATTTACAGCTGAGCTGAAAGCCCTGGAAATAGAAGCTGTTAATAGAAGCACTGCTGCAACTCTAACTGGATTGCTGTGACCAGCAACACTCCAGTAATTACAGTGAAGGAAGTGTTAAAAGGGAATGAGGACAGAAGCCTCTCCATCATCTGTCAGGCTCTTGCTTACTCCCGGATTTTTCAGTGAGAAGGAGAGCTACAGGCAGAAGGGCTCTGCAAGGGCTTCTGTCTTCCTTTATTCTATTTTAAGGTTGCTAATTGATCCTCTGAGGGAAGGTTTAGTCCTTTTAATGCAATGCCTCCATTAATAAGGTGTCTGTACGAGGGAGGCTGGGGGTGTGTGGGTGTGGGAGCCACACAACTTTTCATGCCGGTCTTCTCCACGATGATTCACAGGAAGGGAAGTCTGAGAACCTTCCTCACACGTCAAGAAATTGTCCCCATCCCTTGCTAATACTGCTGCTGAAGGATTCTTCTGGGTTTGTTTTGCCTGAAAGGAGCCTGCCTGACCTAAATTTTCCAGGTGTGGGTATGATAGGAATAAGAGGACGGCGAGACAAAGAAACCAGATTGGGTTGGAATAGTCATTATCTTGACTGACACCTTCATCCGTATGGCAGGAACACGGGTAGTGGCTGCTCCGCTCTGCAGCGGGACATTTCACTTCAGATAAGTAAAATAAATATCAGGAGAAGCTTCCCCTTTGAGATACTGCCTCTGCACTGGCACAAAAGTAACTTTTCAATGGTTAACTTTCCCTTGTAACACAGAGGAGCAGAAAAAGAAGTGATCAGGTTGACGGCAGTCAGCAGGTAACACCAGTCACATCACTGCAGAGACTGACAGCCTGTCCTGGGTTGACTAATGGGTTAATTTTATAGAAGCACTTCCAGACTAAAGAATAGTTTTATCAAGTATTTCACCATTTAAATAGGAAGGCAGTTTGCCAAGCAAAATGGCCCATGGTTAAGAAAGAAGTGTTTCAGTTTACTCATTCCCTGAGCAAAGCACAGTTTAATTTAGGTCTAAGGCACTATAGAGGAAACGTTGCCATTCTTCTTACTCAAGGGCACTGTAGTTACACCTACAAATACTACTGTCTGTGATGTGGAAAGAAGCTTTTTCCCCTTTCATCCCTGACTCTTTTTTTACTTGTCTGTCCTTCCTGCTACCAGCCACAAAGCAATGCCTGCCAACTTTTAGGTGTATCCAGAACCCTTGTGGTCAAGTGCCAGTTCTGACAGAGCCCATGGAAAGGTTTCTACTCCATTTCCATTTGATCTCAGAGTTTCAATCTGAGTTGAGTAAGGGCTGCAGTTTTTAAGCATGAAAGCTCTGTTTTGATAAGAATTTCATGTAGAATTTTCTATCATGACTTACTGTGGCATTTGAATACCTTTTTCATGACTCAGTGCATGCACAGTGTCAGAAGACTGAATGCAGCAAGCTGTCACTGGGATCCTAGGGATTGCTCCCAGTCTTTAACAGGGAAAAAAGCTGGTTTCAAGTACTAATCTCATGCCTTAAGTCTACTCAAGAAACCTAGTTTTATTTTGATTATATGCATATTTTTCAGGAATACCCTACTAAGTTCTTAGTACAAGGATCACTCAAAATTAAGAAAAATTCTCAAATCTTTACAAATCCTAGTAATTTTCTTTACATGAGATAAAACATAAATACCTATTTTTACACTAATTATATGTAAATTTCTGATAAACCTGTTATTAGATCATTCTTTTCACTTAAAACACATGCAGTTTTCATTCAGCAAGAAGGCTCACTTTCGAATGGGGTTTTTATGAAATGCCTGAAGGAATTTTAGAGTCTGAAGTGAAGTATTAATATTTTTGGATATTCTACCCTTCTCTTCAAATACCACACACAGTCCAACAGCAACATAAGACTTGTGTATAAACACAAGGAATATCAACCCCAGAAAGAAATTGAAAAGACTACTTAAAATACTATAGTCTGTGATCAAATGCAGAAGTTTTCAATTCAGAGCCCCGGGGCAAACAGAACAACCACCAAGGGCTGGACTGTATGGGAAATTCTTTTTCCTCTTCAAAATGCAGAAAGGGGTTTGTTTCACTGTCTCCAATAATTTTGCAGGTATTCACACAACTCCCACAGAGGACTCCTGCTCCGAAATGAGGTGCAGGAAAGAGGAGGCAGTCCTAGGGCGCCAGAACAATTAGTGGGGTTACCCCCACATCTCTCAGTCAACAAGTGGCCACAGGCCAAATTCTTTCCCAACCACAGTCCACCACATCACCGGTCAGAAGTTGCTCCAAATGAGCACAGATGCCCAGTGACTCCACCTTTCTCCATCAATAACTGGTTACAAATCAGGATCACGTTCACATCAGCTCAGAGATGCCACAGCCACGCTCGGGCAGTGAATCAGTGCCCGGGGTGCAGTGGAGACAGTTCAGCAGTGCCGTCAGACTCGGTGCCTTTCTCAGCTCCCTAAAGAGGGCTCAAGTGACCAGTTGTTGCAGACTTAACCCATCTCACCTTCTGCAATTATATCAGCAACGTCCTCAACAAAGGCAAGGGCTCTTTGGCAGGATCAAGTACCCTGGAGTTCTAGATGTGCTACAAACATTTTGGCATCTGAGTTATTGACTCACAGCTCTCAAATTTGTTATCAGGAGATTCATTCAGGGCAGAGTTGGGCTCTCCAGTAAAAATGCTCAGCAGGATAAGTTGGTGCAATTCCACTGAAGGCAATGGAAGTACACAATTCACAGATATAGAGACATTACCATATTAATATTTTTCTAGACACACACAATGAGCATCATCTATCTTTATTTTTCTTTCATGGTCTTTGGTATGGCTTTGTTTGAAAAGAGATTTTATCTCTGGATTCCCTCTGCCAGACAAATCTGAGCAGCACAGGTACATCACTGTTTAACTGCTGCAAAGCCACCTTTGAGAAGCAACTTCTAGATACACACAGTAGTAACCATGTCTCCTTGGACTGGATCTTTTTTAACTTTCTCCCTGATTTTTTACGATTGTTCTAACAAAAGTCCAGTGATTTGTCTAGTGTAGAGCCAAAAGGGCTTGTTCTTGACCCGTTTCGTGCAGTTCTCTGGGATTTTGTTGATAAATGACCTTGCAAACAGAGTACACACACTCTTGCACTTGCAGCACAAGAGTTATTGGCCAGGGGGCTGGGGGCTGCCCGAGGCTATACGAGCATTTGAGGGTTTAGGTTTTGCCTGGTGTATTCAGGCACACATAATAAAATAGAGCTTTTATTTTAAAAATCAATAAAATGACTGATCTTAAGTCAGAAAACCGTTTTGTTTTACTTTTGCCATCATTGTTTTTTTATTGCATCTCACATTTGGTTTTTTCCTTGTCTTTTTCCTGCCACACAATCACTCTCAACTCATGTTTAGATTCAGCTGTCTACAGCACCATATTTTCCTGAGGTAGTTCCTCCCCTTCTGTTGCTGGTTTTGAATCTCTCTCTCCCATGTTCTCCTACTCCTTTCTCCACTAGGCTGTTCACTGATTCTAATACGAAAGAAACAGCACAGTGAACAATTACACCATTTAGAGACAAATTGCTAGTTTTTTTCACTCTGAGCTACAGGGACCAGTAAAACAGGAAACAAGATGAGACAGCGAAAGACAAGTTACACAGTTCATGTGCTGCTAATTATTTATGCCAGGTCTGGACATACCAAGACTGTATCAAAATTAATCTAGGTTTCTACTCTTCCACCCTCAACTATTCGTTCCCATTTCTATCTCAATTTCAATCTGCTCCCTCCCTGTGATGCCACCCTGTGGTGCCACGCTGCAGATCAGTAAAATTACCCAGGCTAAAACCTGCCCCACCCAGACCATTTTATTCCTCTAATTTATGCTGCTGCCTCATACAATTGCAGGAACAACGACAGCACAGGTGGGAATTCAGCACCCGAAATGAGGGCAGGCAGCTGGGTGCTCCTTAAGCTGGTGTAGCTGTTACACATCTAGTGTTGCAAATCTAGTGTAAATAATTGCATTCTCATTCACCTGGCTCCTTTCTCTGTGACTCATTAGCAAAGCTTGCTAAATTAGTAAAGCTCAGTAGGAAAGGCAGCAGCTTTTCTGACTTTCTTCATATTCCTCCCAAGTATTATTTCATAAAGGACCTTGTGACTCCCATAAGAAAGAAAGAAAAAAAGAAACAAAAGTGATTCCTGACCTCTTTGATATCTTGCAAAAATGGTGAGTCTGACTATTTGTTACACTCTTGTGTTGTTAATACCAATAAATGTTAAAGATACAAAGATCAGTTCCTGTATAAATCTTGGTTCAAGGATGACGGGCAGGCAGCTGGAAAACATTTCTTCATGTCTTTTTCCCCTAATGTAAAACTCTTACTAGAAAAATGATAAGGATAAATGGCACCTATCCAAGTGATTCCATTACAGGAGCTGGTTTGTCTGCGACAGATGATTCACTATTTATAGTGTCTTTAGTGCATGGCTCACAGTGCACTCTCCCAGTCAATCTCACAGACGTGTTATTTGGGCAGGGTAATGCACTCGTCTTCTGCGGAAGACAGAAACTTCTGCAGACAAAGAAAAGAACACCTTGGGGGATAAATTTCTGTATCAACAGCCATTCAAAACCTACACAGAGCTCGAGTACAACAGAGTAAGAAGACCAGTATAAATCCAGGACAAACCTTCTGGCTTTGGGGAGCTCCAAGATGCTCCGAGGCGTAAGAGGAGCATGTACCAAAACTACCGTTTCCTTCCAGGAACATTTAGACAATCCCAGACGGAGCCAAAAGCCCAACAAAACCTGCTCCGATTTCTCCCGGCACAAAGGGCTCCAGCTCTGACAAAGAGCAAGGTGAAAAAATGCAGCTCCTGTTTCCTGACAGGTGGTTACACCAGAGACACTCCCAGACTGCAGCATTTAGGAGCCGTGTTCGAGCTGCCTTCGAGCTCCTGGCCTAGAGAAAGCTGCACAAATCTTCATAAAGACTGGAAAATACGTATATTTAAGATGCTGCTTAGCACAGAGGACGTACCCATGGTGATCTTAAGCCCATTTCTTAAGCCCAGTATCAAGATTAGGTAGTGTAAGTGCAGCTCAGGTGAGTTTACAGTGTTGCAGAGCAAGCTCTGGGGATGGCATTCCCATAGCCTGGGTGTGCAGCAGCTGAAAAGCAGCTGTAGAATCTATTTCCCTGAGACAGGGGTGTGCAATCAGTATTCTAGTTGCCCACTGCGAAATTCCCCTTTTCACAGTAAAATCCAAGACTGACTGTTTCTTCTTCCCCATTTCAGGGAAAAATACATGTTTAACATTGCAAATATTTGCTCTCAAAAAATGTCTCTGGCCCCTACAACAAGTAGTTCAGTGCTTTTTTTTTTTCCCTAAACATTGTTATTATACTACCTAAACTGTAAACATGGAAACAATGACACATTTTCAAAGCAGTTTGGATAATAAAAAAATGAAGTGTTCCATTCTGAAAAAACATCACAATGGGAGTTTTCAACATCAAAGCATTTGTCAATAAAATACACAAAACTATCACAGAACACTGCAGCCCTTTTATTTTTCTTGTTTAACATTTCCAAGTCACTGTCATCAACCACTGCAAATAGAGGTTACAATGCTTTGCTTTCCTTTGTCTCTTTTTTTTTTAAAGCCTTCACACAGTAATACACCTCTCTAAAATACTGAGATAAACCATCATAAAGAAACATCTAAATTACCTTTGTGGCCTCGTTTCCCATAAAATACAAAAGCATTTAAATATGTATTATTCAGAACATTTCAGATCAGGAGTAAACCCATTTTATGCTTAATACCCTGTATGAATGATACATTTAAAATCTACATAACTGATGTCTGCGGGTTAAATGCGTTGTGGTTTTTGGGTTGCACTGGTTTTTTTTTTGCAGTACATTCACAGAAACTTCGAGAAAAACCATGAACTGAAATATGCCTCACAGGTGAGGGAAAAACACGAGTTAGATTGACACCTGCAAATCCTGAGAACAGAGGGGTTTAGCAGTTATTATCAAAGGGCAGCTAGAATTCCTGAGGGGACACTGACATTTTTTCCAGCAATAAGTGCAAAGTCTCCTCTCGTTGATCCTTGCTGATACTGGACACCCTCAGTTAATAGCTCTGGTGGACTCATGTGTGTGCTCCTCATCCCGGGTTTGCTTTCACAGATATCTCTGCAATAAACTATTTTCTGGGAGTGATTCATTGCAAATGCAGCTTCTCACATCATTTCTTTCCACTCCTTCCTCAAGGTAAAGAGGAGTCTTGACAGTATTTTCACCTCAGTTCCTCTCAAATAATATCAGAGCGCGGCGGATGGGGATGGTTATGCCTGTGAAAGCTGATGTAATGGGCCAACACCCGGCAGCGCCGGAGGTCAGCAGTTCCAGACTCTGGGATGGCACTGTCAGTCAGGCAGCACTTCATTAAACCTCCCTGTCCTATCAAGGGCCCCAAACAGCAGCTTCCCTCTGACTCCAGACATCTGTGCAATTCACTATTTATCTTTAATCTTACCATGATGCCTGCCTCCATAAAACACGCCAGCAAACTTCTACCAAGCAGCAGAGCAGAAGTCTGCCCTATTTTCCTCTCCTTCTGGATGGAGGAGGGGACTTGATTTTTGCTTTTCCACAATGGCTCCCTAAGCCTGCTTTCTTCCAGAGCACCAGTACCAGCCCACTTCTATCAGAATCCCTCTTAAGGAATGGGTGTCGCCTTCTCCCCAACAAAACCCAATATTTCCCACCAAGCAGCAGCATTCAGCCCTGGTGAAAAGATCTGTTGAAAAATCAAATACTCAGGAGGGAAGTGAAGAAAGAGGGAAGTGAAGAGGGCGAAGAGACTTACGGGAGAAATTAGAACCCTGGAACAATCAGAACACCCCAGTGTTGACTCGAAGGTGGCAATGCTCATGGGACAGAGACATGAGCATGGGGGTAAGGAAATCCTTCTTTCCTGCAGTCCCTTCCCAGCATCTGCTCCCACAGGGGGACAGGCATGGTGGGAACCCACTCTCCATCCTCAGATACTCTTCTCCAAAACATTGTGCTCATAGTGGGTTCAGGAGGGAGACGATGTCTGAGAATCGAGGATGGGAGCAGGGACTTCAAAGCCTTGAAGAGCACATGAGAACAGGATCCAGACCCTCAGGCTGCAGGGAGCCCTGGAGGAGAAATGATGTGACTTGGTGGCACAGATGGGAATAGAAGGGGAGGAGAAAATGGTACATGAGTACAGGAGAAGAAGGGTGGATTGGTGGAGGATTAGGACAGCACTAAGGGGAAGAAGAGGGATTCTGCTCTAACTCATCCCTGGCTGAGGGCTTTCTTCCTGGAAGGTATGATGGAGAATCCGTGGACAGAAATTCTGGCTCCTGGGATGAGCAGACCCAGATACATGCCAAAGTTTTTGGCTCCTGCTGCAGGTGAAGGTAAGGCTTGATCATCCAGGTACCCATGAGCATGATGGGGATGCCACCAGCACCATGGTGACAGCACTGATCTCTGTGGTGGCTCCCTCCTTCTTGGGGCAGGGGGATGCAGGACCCAGCAGTCGGGATCGATGGACACTTGGCCTGACCAGGCTAAACCAGGGACATTTTCATCAGAATTCAGCAAAGGACCCAGGCACATGGTGCTGCCCTGCAGGAGAGATCATCTTTTTTCCTGCCTGTAGCAAGGCAAGGCTCCAAGGACTTTTAACTAAGCCCAGCTGCTGAGTTTTATGACACTTGTATCCTTGACAGCTTCCCCAGTGCCACCTTTTCCTCTGTGCTCCGGGCTGTGTTTTGTTCAATGGGGTGTGAAAATGCAGATCGGGGCCATTCACTGCAACAATTAGTCAGGGTTTTCATTGGTTTCATTGACAGAAGAATTTGGATATTATCTGACTAGTCCACAAAGTAATAAAATGCAAAACTGAACAAACCAGATGTATTCGCAGTCGATCATTAATCTATCACTTGTTTAATGTGAAGATATTTCACTAATTAAAATGTTTTAATATATAAAAAAATCACATTTCAGAACAAGAGTTTTATAATTGGCAATGAATCCTCAAGTGAATTTTATAGATCAGTTAATGTCTAGATGAGTTAAGGGTGAAAGGTAAATTTGACATTAAATGCTTAGTTAAGAGTGCCAGAGGATTCATTATTGCTGCTAAAGGGATACTGAAATGAAACTACTTTGTTCCTTTTACTTTTTGAAAAAATAAAGGTTTATAAGAACATTTGCCACCTTTAGAGTCTGAAGAAAATAGCACAAACTTTATGCAGGTAACACTCAGACGACTAAAATAGGTTAGTCAGAGAGAAAACCTAAAGATTTAGCTCCATATTTGAGCTGATTTACAATTTTAAACCTTGTTGACCATGTTCCCCACAATCTCCCTATGCAAGACTTGGTTTTCTTACATCCTTGATGTAAAAAAGTGCTATTAAGCTAAGATTATTTTAGTCATAGAATGTTTCAGTTTTCCAAAACACACAATTGACATTTTGGCTCCAGCTGCTTGGCACTCCCCTTAATCTTAGCAGAAGATGCCAAGTAAGGCAAACTGCACAAAGCAGGAAATCACAAGGCTCATGAACCATATCTTGTACCAAGCAAATTCCCTTGACCTCTGTGCACAGCAGCAGCTAACAGGAGCTGTATCCATTTGCACTCAGACATCCTTCCTGCTTTCAATTCCAGAGCAAAGTCACCCACGGCGTTATTCCCCACAGCTCTACTGCAATCCCAGGAGGCAACACGCCCAAGGGACAAGTCAGGCTGTCCTTCACATCACAGCTGACATTTCAGGGGTTTCTGTTCGCCTCCCAGACTTTGGGACTCTACATTTCACTTGTTCAGGTCTGTCCATATAACTTCCACTGCAGGAATTAGTCTCCTAAGCATTGCCTTCATAGAAGAAGTGTCACACTGGGAAAGCTGATGCAGGAGACTACAATTAGTATGTAAGTCCTACCAGTGCAAATAAATTAATTTGTTAATAAAGGGTGAGTGACACGATCAATACTGTCATAGGCTGGGGAAAAATTCTGAGGCAAAGCAAAAAGGAGATGTTAACTGAAAGGAACAGCAATTTTAATGCTGATAGAAAATACAGAATATGCATAAGTGCCTTACAACAACCGAAGAACCTCACTGTCAGAGCATTAAGTGGAATATGGCACACTTGTCTGTGAAACATAGGATATGTAACAGCTCAAAAGTTATAAACATTATAAGTCATTTTAGGACGCAAACCACACCTGTCCAGTGCATATTTAATTATACCCTGGACATAAAAGATTGTGCTCAAATGAATAAGATATTTAGTATGGCACCAGTATCAGAAATTAATAAAAATGTGACATTCAGAAAATGAAATCTAACCCCATTATAATATAGAGCAACATCAATATTTGATTCAAAAGCATATGAGAGATGATCTATAGCCTACAGAACCAAACAGTCACTGTTTGAGCTTCATATTGAGAAACTTGTTATAAAATTTCCATATGTTCATGGAAATTTTAATAAGGCAATTACAGCACATATAAGAGAATTAGAGGAGCTGAAAGAAGCTGGTCAGCTTATGAAATTGAAGAGATTATAGTGAAAAGGAAAAAGCTCATTTATGGGTTGTTTGTTAAGGGAACATGCAATGCCAGACACTGACACACACGCTTGGGGAGGGCACTCATTTTCTTTGTCCCTGTAAAAGACCCCCTCTGCATTTGGCTCAAAAATGGACTAAATGAGCAAAAACTGGAATTGAGGTTCAGTGGGAGGAGCACTGCCTAGGTCTGGGATAAATCCTAAATAAGTACAAAAGCTGGGGCTGTTACTTGCCTTGCTGTTCTGTACTGAGGAGCTCTCTGTGCATCCATCATTTCTGAGCTGTGGACAGTGACTTGTGGTTTGTGGGTGCTTGGCTTGACATAGCAGTGCCACTGTTCTCTGTAACCACCAGTCCAGCTCTCCTGCGGCACAGGAATGAGGATCTAGGTACAGAAGGAGGTGCTGGATGGAGAGAAACTCAGTTCCTCCTTTCTACAAAGGAAAGAGGCAGCATCATTTTGTTTTCAACAAGTAGCCAGCAAAGATACTGATCAATGACCACAGATCAGCTCCAGTGGTGCCATCAGTAGATCCTCCTGCCTCCCACTCCTGTTCTCCAGCCCAAGAGAGCCTTTTATAAGCATTCGATTGTGCCTTTCTTACTCCCACTATCTGCCAGTTCTTCCTTTGTCTGCTCATCAGCGTCACTTCATCATTCCTTCTAGAGCTCCTTCCCTCCCCTCCTGCAGGCTGAAGCCCCTTCAGAAGACATATTTCTAATTAGCCACTTATAGGGGGTAAAATCCATCCTTAGCCAACCTCTCCTAGGCCACTGCCTCGGGGTGTTTACAGCCTGCTCATCCAGCTCACAGGCTCCATGGGAATGAGTCCAAACCTGAGCTGTCCTTGCTTGGCTGCTCTCTGTGCTGCTGGAGTGGGATTGTTTCCACCCACGAACAGAGATGTTTAGGGGATTTTCTTCCTGCACTGGTAGTTAATAGTCTGTGCAGCAGTCCCTGCTTCACTGATCAACATAAACCATCATTTATGAAGCAGCTTC
This sequence comes from Manacus vitellinus, assembly GCF_001715985.3. NCBI lineage: Eukaryota > Metazoa > Chordata > Aves > Passeriformes > Pipridae > Manacus > Manacus vitellinus. Next base: position 6,412,097 of record NW_021940560.1, read on the forward strand.
AGAACTCTCTGAAAGAGATGAAACAACTCCACCTGACCTTTCCCTACAGACATCAGAGCAGCGTGACCAGTGTTGTGCTGGCTGTTGCCTTATCAGCATACTAAACCTAAACTTCACTGTGACTTATGTCCAAAACACCTCCCCCTCTGCAGTATTTCCTTGTACTTCCCCTCAGTGAAAGCCGGAACACTGCATGCAACCTTTAGTGAGTTACGTGAAGTTATGGCAAAATTAACTATGCCTATTACAAAAAAAGTGTTAAGAATTAGAATTAATACATGCAATTATTGTTCCTTTAATTTACAGTGAGAGGATTCATGACTTCTGAGACCTGGCACGTTTTCAAAGCAGACCTGTGAGCCTTGATATGCAAACGGCTCCTGATCCGAGACTTTTTGCCAAAAGGCAAACTCGGAAGAGCAATAAATGGAACAAATCTAGACTGCCTTTGGAGATTAGCCAAGTCTTCAGAAAAAATGGCACCTCTTGCAAAGACAGGCAAGTGAAGCATCAATAAACCAGTAAACCAATAAACACTGAAATCTCTCTGTTGTATTCATTATATATTCACAGCTCTTTCTAAACTTAGATAAGAACCAATAATAATCCATTCGATACCCTGAATCTGAAGCCTGGCAAAAAAACCCCCCAAAAGAACAAACAAATTTGTTTCTGTTCTTGTTGTATAAACTTTTCCCTCTAACATAATTTGAAAATCCAATCCTTCCTGCTGTTTATTTCTCTTGGAATGTTTCTTAAACGATACAGCTCCCAGTTTCAAATCTTATCTTTATCCCTGGGGTGTGCTTGGAGATTCTCACTCCACAAAGAAAAACAACGTTAAAACAACTATAGAAACACCCAGTTAGCACTTCCTAAGAATCTAAATGTGAAGCCAAATGGAAAAGCTCTATGGAAATAAACCCCACGAGTTTAAGGTGTATCTGCACCGTAGTCAAACCGGTGACAGCAGCCAGGGCAGGAGGACTCATCAGGACCCTGAGTGTGCAGCAGCACCTTGCAGAGACAAGGAGAATACCCAGGCAGCTCACAGCATGGCTAAAAGGCTTTGTGAACACAAAAAATCTAGATCAGACACGTCAAGCCAAGTTAGTCACACAGTCTGTAGCATAAAATAAGGCTTTAATGTGTGTGATTATGTCTGTCCCCAGTGACTGCATTAGATAGCTTGCCCCAGAAGCCTGGGGGGTTGGGTCCATTTCCCATATCAGGCACAACCCATTTACAACTCCAGATGTCTCAAGAGACCCTGAAACCCCCCTTGTAACTCTTTGCTTGCAGTTGCAGAGAAAAGCTTGGCTTACAGTCTCCTTCCTGGAAGAACCAGGGCTTTGTCACGAGCCATGGGCTTGGAAGTCCAAAGCACAGTGGATTCAGTACGGTCTTGTCACCATCACTGAAGGAGTAAAAAGTTTGGGACTTCCTTTTCAAGGAACAGAAAGTCTGGGGCTCACATTTTTTCCTCTTTTTTTTTTTAAATTAGTATCCAATTTCAGTTCAAGCAGACGAATATACAGATATCCATTAATATTTGAGATTAAAAACTTTATCCAAGCTATTTTCATTACTTTCAAATATTTCACAGTCAGTACATGATCAAAAAGCTGGCTTTTCTTTACTATTCACACACCAAAAGGAATGCCCAGTTTTTAAGCTCCATCGTTACACATTTTAAAAATGTAGACATGAGAACATACATTGAGATTTTTCATTTTCCCTTGCACAACACCCAATAAAATCTTAAGCCCTACAAAAAAATTATTAGTATTGCTCCCACCACAGCAACCTCACAAATCACCCTTTAATTCTGGCAAAATGAGACAAGATCAGCTCAGGGCTGAGTCTCCCAACAGTATTTCATCTAATAATGGCTATCAGAAATCTGATGCATTTCAACTCTGGGAAAACCTCACTTCAGCTATCAAAACTCTAACCAAGAAATATATTTTTGTTTCCTTTTAGCAGCAGTTTCAGGTGGATTGATCAGCTATTCTCAAAAAAATTTCACCTTAGTACTTCTAATGACTTCTTTGGATAAGCCATCAGAACTTTCCAGCTCCTCTGTGCAGACACTGCCGTGGCACGAGGCTGATACCCACAGCAGTTAACAGAATATTTCGTTCCAGTTAGTGGCTGGATTGCACTTTATATGCTTGAGCAGCACTTTGCAATGCATGTTCTGTCATTTTGGTTTACTCAGAATATTACTTTTTATTTCTACAGTGGTGTCTCTCTGAGCTGTGCAAGTGGCAGAAGTTAAGGTATTTTACATCTTGCCTCTGCTTTGATTTCCAGGATTTTATAACCCATTTGAAAGCTGTGCTGGCTACTGTCAGTGGCAGATGTCCCATGGGTGACTTGGTTCCAGGCAACTCTGCCCATTTGAACCCGGTGCTCTGCTCTCACCTTTGAATTCTCTGCCTTGGAAAGTGCATGGACAAACTGCCTTCTGCATGAACTTTCTCTTTATTTAAACCTGGCAGCTGCATTATTTTTTCTCTTAAAAAACAATATTCTTATGAACAATATTCACATTGATACAGAATACTTTACTAGCAAAATTGAATGTTTCAAACGGTATTTAACGCAGCCTTTGTTGTCCAGAGATCTGCATTTGTTAGTCCCCAACCCTGTGAACACCTGAGGTCATTCCAATCCATTTCACAAGAGCTCCAATTCTGTTTGGTGGAAATGTGTAAAAAATATATATGCAGAGATTGTATATGAAGAATGGATCTATATGTAGTACAACCATGCAAGAAAAAAATTAATGCTGGGGGCATAATACCATGCTTGAAGAATCGAGTTCAACATTACCTACAGCTTCCAGATCTATACTGCTGTTGCATGTTTTAAATTTTAATTCAGAAAACACGGGGAGAGATTCAATTTTCTTCCCTGGTATAGTCATATTGATATAAAAGCTTTGCTTCTGCATTATGATCACTATTAAGAGTCTACAAATTGTGCTGCAGATTTACAACACCACAGACTATTTGAGAAACCCTCCAGGTTTAAGGTGAGAAGTGAAAGTTATTTTTCAGTACAAGTTCTCCTGAAAGCACACAGGGGAAAAAAGCCCAGCCTATTAATCCAGCGGCTCCAGCGATTCAGTCTGTAGCACTTGGCAATCTGAATTCAGCACGAAGCATCCATTCAACCAGGCTCCACTGTGTTCCCATCCACTGCCCAAAAATGCATAAACACAATCATGTGACAAATCAGAGGATGCCACAATGACAGTGAATAGGAAGGCTTAGAAGTTTCTTTTTAAAAAAAAAAAAACCTTCCTTCAATTTCAGTGTATTTTGAGGAAGACAAAGACAACTGCTCAAGCAGTAAGGAAAAACAGATAGACAACTGTCTTAAGGTAAGACTGTTCATTTCATGCTTTATTAGCACAATCCTATTATATATATTTTCCCCCTTGGTTTTAATTAACAGAACTGAAGTATAATGGAGCCATCCTGAAGGCCTCTTAGTTAAAAGCTGCAACTTCTATTACAAACTCTATTTTTAGTGGCATACAATTTTGGCTAGGGAATTAAAAAAGCAGCTTAGACTGAAAACTGTCAGGTTTTTCTTGAAAACGAACAGAAAAGAGATTGAGGTCTACAATTTGAAGACAATCTGGCAGTGCTCAGTTACAGGTCACTAACATTGCCTTAATTTGAAATGTTTAACCTCCTCCCACAAAACTGGTATCCGAACCCTGCAATACTTCATTCCTTCATGTGCAGGGTATGCACAGATTGTGCACAGACTGAAAGACACACGTTTTGCATCTTGATGTATTTATAATTAGTATTTGTGCGCCCATGCTCCCATCAAGAGTGGTTTCTGCAAGGGGCAGTAATGAGGGAGAACTCGGGATAACTCAATGTGTGCCAGCCTAAGGAGAGGCCTTTCCAAAGGGAAGAGGTCACCCGGCCCAGGACACATGAAAGAGAAACTGTTGTCCCTTGGGCATCAGCAGCCCTCAGCTTGGGTCTAGAGCATCCAAGAATCCAAGAGACAGCCCCACCAAAGCAACTCATATATCTCAGCTGTGCCTCCTCTCACTCCCATCAGCTGGTCATCCTGCCCTGGGGTTAATCCTCGGCACATTTTCAACTCCCCACATCCTTAGGGACTCAAATTCACATACAAATTACATTTCCCAGCTAATGAAGCCCTCATTTTAGTTTAGAACAAAGAAACAGTGTTTTGTTCAGGAGAACCAGGGCTCTTGCACCAGCCTAACAGGAAGGTGCTGCTCAAACACATGTATGACCCCACTGGCCCCACAGCCGAGCTAGGAGGTGACCAGCATGTCACAACAGCACTGCAGGGTGAACAATTGTGCCCACACCTGGGCAGAATGCAGCTGGTATTTCCAACTCTGACCTTGCAAATAAAGCTCTTAAGATCATCACCTTGTCTGATGTTCAAGACAAGGTTGTATTCCACTCTCCCCGGTACCTACACACCATTTAAGAAGTCCATAACACCTCTTGGTCGCTGCACCAATCTACCTCAGAGCTACATCGATATTAAAGCACTATGATTTTCACCCAAACTCTTTGGGACTAATGAGAAATTAAAACAAGGAACATTTATTTAACAGCAAATGCCTTAACTCCAGTCACATTACTCTTCAAAAAAAAAAAAAAAAACCAAATCCATAAGACGGTACAGAAGGTTCCAAAAGGTTATGAGCCTCATACACTGACTTTCTCTGAATGACAATAAGAGTCTGCATTAGAAGGGCAGACGTTAATGCTCAGCAAAGCAAAACTTATTCTGCATGAACCCAATATTTACTTTTTATGAAGGCAGTTAGCATGGATTGGATGGAGAAACGATCAGTGTTGCCTCAGGAAAGTGTCGCAAGATTCCGAATTGGATACAAGGAGATTATTAGATGAGCAGCTCCCGCTCTCTGCCTCATCACAGGCTGGTATATAGATGAAGTTGTATTTTCTAGAGTGTATAATGGAAAATAAAATTAAATAGATTTTCCCCCTTTTCTGTAGGGGTATGTTTGATAAAGGCAAAGACAACCCTGGACTCCCTAGAGAGCAGAGGAGAGGTGAGATGTTACCTCTAGCCCATAAACTGTTAAGCTGATTTTGAAGCCATAAAAAAAGGGAAGAGAGGTCTAAAAGAGCTTGTTTCATTTTCCAAAACAACCAGCGGACAAGATGTTATTAACAGCTTTTTTAAGCATTCAACCTTCACTTATCAAAATAGTATGGAATATTTTTTTTGTGTCATTGACTTCAATAGTGGAGGATTCATGCCTTCTGAAATGTAGCATTTTGGCCCCAACTTTTGTGGGTGTGAGATGAGTTGAAGAGCAGTTTGCCCTTCCCTTTGCCATTGATTTCACAATCTTAAACACTTTCATTTCTTCTAACTGTAACATTCCCCTTATATGTTTATATCTACATCCCACATTTATTCAACATCACTGTTTGACTTCACATTAGAAGGTTTCTTCTCATGACGCCGTGCGTGTGCGACCACAAAGTGTCAACTCCTTGAACATTCTTATTGTGAGCAGGGGGGGATTTACTGGAGCAAATCACTCAGAGAAACACACCTTACAAACCCAGCAGCACAAGCAAGTGGTGTGGTTGCTGTGTGACACCCAGTGCAGGGCTCTCCTTGTCCAGCTGTGCGTGCTCACAGCTCACTGCCTGCACAGCATATGGGATGTGAGGGCTGACGGGTCAAGGCAAAGCAGTGCCTGAGCTGCTGGAATCATCTGTAAAGTCTGCCTGGTTTGCTGAGGGCACTGACAAGGCAGGCAATCTCCAGGTAATAGGCTGGGAGCAGGACAGTGACACGGTGACACTGCAGCAGATGCCAAAGCAGGTCCATCAACATCGCATTCCTCACACACAATCCATTTTCCATTTGCTGGGGTTTGTTATCTCCCCATCGATGAATCAATGGAATTACAAGCTTATTATGCACACTCAGGCTTGGATTATAGCACATATTAAGACAACATATGAGGTTTTTTAATACTGAAACAATGTTTTGCTTGTTTAATTTTTAAACACCCACTACCACCAGAGCATAAATCCTATTATCAGCTTTTGAAGTTATTACCTCAAGGTCATCTCAACAGCATTTACCATTATGCTACCAATTTCAAGAAACTGTCTTTAGAAGGATTTTCTATATTAAGCAGTTGAGAGTTTGGACCTTAAATCAGTCAAGTTACCTGATTTTGATGCAAGATGGGGGAAAATGTATGAATTAATTTCAGTAGAGATGAAAATGACTCACCAGTATCTCTATTCAGGGAAGCACTGCAATCCATTGTGGTGGTATTGGCAGCAGGACAAGACACATTACACTTGCAATGCATCAGAGGAAGGAAAGGAAGGAGGCTTGTCCATGAGGGATGGCAAAGCTGAGTCAAGTTGTCAGAGTTCTCCTCCATCCTGCAGGAGGCCGAGGGCGACACCAATATTTTTGTTTATTGTTCAGTCAGCTTTCCTTGGTGCCTGGTCCTGTCCAGGAGAGGAAGGACAAAGAGAGTGGCTGCTAAAAATGAAAATGAAAGTGGCCCCAGCAGATCTGATCCACAGCTTCATGAAATGCAGAGGAAATGCTTCAGAAGCTGAGCATCTTCAGCGTTGGCTTCAGACTGGTGTGTCCTGGTGCCTCCTAATCAATATTCAACAAACCAGAGGTGACCTTCTTCTGAGGGACTAATGAGTGGTTATGACCTGAATCTGGTGTACACCAGATTGTTAATAGTGGCATAGGAAAAGCCCTAGTGAGAACAGGAGGGGGAAAGAGTAATTTGGTTTAAACTGGTCACAAGCTGCACTTCTCTCAGAAAAGTTATGATAGCCATTTGTTATGCAGCTTGGCCTTATACAAGCAGAACAAAAATTAAAGGATTGTGATATTTTTAATATTACATTTATGAAGATGATTACCCAGCTGCTGTTTAATTTCCATCTGTGTTCTGCTGCATTTATACCATTAGTGCCACACTGTGGTTAGACAGACAGGCTCGTATTTTGGAGAAAAAAGTGTGGCTGACAATTACCATTTCACTGTGTGGAGTAGCAACAAACAGGCTTTTCTATGTACTGTTACCTCTAAATTATAATGACTGCTTTATTTTTGATAACTTTTCAAAATCAAGCAAGAAAGACAAAGATTCCTGCAAGCCCCAGCAGTTCTCTGCAGCCTCCATGGCAAATTTGCAAAGCTTTACTTTAGACAGACTAATAAAGTCCCTCTCAGCAGGCAGTACATAATAATTTTTATATTAAAAAAACAATTGCAATACATCTAATATCTACTCGCTTCCTATTTTTCTTAAACTTTATTTTTACATAATTCTATATTCATGCACCATAGAACTGTTCTTCATGTATCTGTTACCCTATCCCAATAATATACTAATGCTTTCTACACGGTAAATTAAATTCTGTTTTCCAGTCAGTCATAAAACAGGGGTTTACAGGCTGCTCTCCATGTGCTTTGGAAAGGATGAGGAACCTTGTGGAGTGTTGAACAGCCATCTGACACCCGGAGTCCTGAACAGGGCAGCAATTCTGCTTTTTCAGAGAACACTGGTGCCATGAGCTCCCCCAAGGGGTGTGCCCTGCAGAGCAGAGCCCACAGAACAAGTCCTTGCACCCCCTCAAACCTTCTCCACGTGTCCCTGGGAGGCCCTTCATCCCAGCTTTCCTCATCCCAAGCACAGCACAGTGCCCACAGCTCTTGTTCCTGTTCACCTGCCTCTCAGATCTGCTCTGACAGCTCCTACTATTTCCTTAGGCCAAAGCTGAAAGTTTTATATCCCTTATGATCCTGGATATCGATTTGGAGGGACTGCAGTTGATTCAGGCTGTTTTGACCGAGGCAGGAGGTACTTCCCTACTGATGCACCTTTTTGCCGTTGCCTCGCTCCCCGTGAAAAATCCTTCTAGAGCTGCCTCTGATGTCACTGTGTTTCTGCTGCAGGGCAATGCAGCACAGGCAACCCCAAAGCACAGAACATTTCAGGGGGGGTTGGGTTTGGGTTTTTGTTTGGTTTTTTTTTTTAATGCTACATATTATTACCTATTTTTGACAACAGGCCAGTCAAACACAACCAAAGCTCTTTCCTGAAGAGGCACAGAAACCAACACTGCTGTTACTCCTTTCCTTTACAAGGAAGTGCACCACGCTAGTTTTTCAGAATGAGTCTCAGCTGCTTTCAAACTGTCACTTAACCTCCACCTCTTCAGACTGAAAACAAGCAGCTCCTTTTCTCCCAGATAAGACACCTTTGATTGGGAGTTTTCCTCTTCATAGCTGGTTCTTCACACTTAGAAGAGCTATAAATGTTAAAAGAAGTGCACAACCTTTATTTTCTGAAAAGTAGAGGAGAATTGAGGGTTTGTGGTGGGTTTTTTTCCCTTTTTCTGATCTCGATTTCTTGATTTCTTCTCTTATAAAAGGAAAACCACTTGCTTCTCTTCCTGGGCATTAGCTCTCAGAGATGCTGACCATTCAGATTTGTTATTGATTACAGCATTAATTTGGGGTATTCCTTAGCTATAAAAATCAGGCCTATTACCTGCATGCATAGGTTCTAAAAATACATTGTTCCAAGCATAGGCTTTGTGCTGTCTCAGGCAACTATCCATAAATCTTTTAAAGCATTAAAACTCAAGGACTTGAGCTCATCCAGAAACAGTTATCTTTACCCATTCATCAAGGCAGCTTTCCACATGTGACAAATATGCAATTATTTATACACCTAATAGAGACCTGCACTCTATCTCAGCTCATTGTGGCAAATTCCTCATGGTAAATTCAGAGTAACTGCTGCTTCCAAAGTGTGTGGTCAGACACCACTAATGGGAACAGGATTGTTGGCTTGCTCCCATTCTGTTTGGGTGCTCTGGAATCCTCCTCCTATAGGCAATTAGAGCAATAAAGATGAAAGAGTAGTTATTTATTTATTGTGTCACTGGTCAAAAAGTTGCAAAATCATACAAGTGAGAGAAGAGAAACCATAGGGATTACCAGGAACCTCACTTGCACTTTTACCTTTGAAAGTCCCCTCTTCAGTTAATTAAAGGCTGTATTATCCTGAACCGAAAAATCAACTATTCTCATGGGTTTCAAAGGCACAGTACCTTCTTCCTTCCCAAGAAACATAATTTTTCCTGAGATAACTTCCTTCTTCCCAAAGCCAGAGCTAAAAAATGTAACAGCAAATCTGTCTTAGAAGTAATAACTCACCCATTATGTTGGAATAGTATTTAAGTGACAACCAGGCAATCAACAAAAGAGCAACATTATTTGTTCAGTCAATCTCTTTTAGAGCCATAAAACAACTCAAAGCCCAGGCCACTAAAAGAAGGCTGATAAAAGAAGGGAGGAAGAAACCTGGGGAAAAAGAAGCACGGCAATATGAAATATTCAGAGTATTTACACATGATATAGTTTCAGAGACGGTGGCCACTAAATAGGAAAACAATTGCAGTGTTTGAAAACTAGAGCTGGGCAAATCAATGATTGCCAGTCATCAGCCATGTCTCACACACATCATTTATTCAATCAGAATCCTTACCCCATCCTCCTTGACAGAAACAATAAAAAACTACTCTAGGCAGTTAAGCCTCAATCTGTGTATCTGAGGAAGACAGAAATCAGATAAATTCATTTTAAGGGAGAAACTCTTCTAATTTTTCTCATAGGCAATAGTTTGCCAGCTCTCTACAGCGTCCTGCCATGTGGTTCTGAATCACAGTTATTGCAGAAGCACTCACATGGAAATAGTGGTGGTAATAGCTGGGTTCAGCAGCCCCTCCTGCCAGATGAAACCAAAAGGCATTCAGTATTGATGACCTGCAGTCATCAGCTAACTGTGAGGGAGTCACTGGTACCACACATATCAAGAAACACATGACTAAAATACAAGAAAAAGCTGTTCTTTGATATATTTTTTTCATATATTTTTATCATTCATAGCATGATGTGTCAAAGCCTGGAAGGTAATCACATTCTGCTAAAAACTTTACAAACAATAGCAAGAAGATGGATTAAGGCTCAAAATCAGAGGAGATAACATGGAGGAAGCCAGAGAAGGAATACAAGGAAACAGGCTCCATAGGATGACAGGCCATGATCTCCACACACGAGGAGCCTCACATGTATCTGTACCAGCATGAGCCTTCAGGGGCAAGGTGACACAACAAGACATTCCCAAGATGTGTCTTCAGGCTGTGAAGGCAGTTTAAGACACTGTGTTTGTAAATGCAGCAAAGCCAGGCCGGTGCTGTGGAATGATCTGTCGCTTCTCAGCGAGAGGATCCATTGGAAGAGGCTGTGACCAAGGGGATGGGGGAAAAGCTCACATTTGGCACAGCTGCAACTGTCAAGGTCAGACAGAAGGATGCTGTAGTAACTAAGGAACGAGTAATTAAAGTCTAGACAAGATTATTAAGGACTTCTCGTTAGGTTTCTAATCAAAGACAGCTCTTTTGCTCTGGGGTGTGTCTGTCCCACAGTCACTGATGACGGTGCTTTTTCTCTCTTCTCCATCCAGCCCTCTCTTTTTCCTCTCTTGTGCCAACTCTTCCACCTCTTGCCCTGTCTTCCTTTGTTCTCAATTAAACCCAGGCTAAAAACAACAGACGAGGCAGCTTCTGCCACAACTGACATCACACAGTAAGGATCATATTAGCTAATGCATTAAATAGACACTGAAAACCAGGGAAAGGGATAAATTATACCCTTGTCTGTTTGTTCAGCTGCTATACCCTGTCAGCTGCGAGTTGTGGTGTTTGTTTGTTAAACTGTCCTTGCAAAGAACAATATTCCGAGAGCTCTGGTGCTGACAGTGCCAAGGAAAACGACTCCCTGTCCCTTGACAGTGGCATGTTCCCCCTGTCCCATCAAAAGGGGCTGTAACCTCCACCGTGTAGGACCCTCTTCTGATTTTTGTACTTCAGGGGTAAATTTTTACACTCATGGAATCGGTGTATTGATCTGGAGAGAGCATGGAATGAAGATGGTTAAACACTGGAGTCATATGGAGGATTTCATGGAATTTGGAAATACATTAAGAAATCAGGCAATACACCAAGAAGTCTATCCCAAAGCTCTAGGAAAAGGAAAATGATGCTTCAGTTTTAGCTATGACTAGCCATAAAAGCATCTTTTACCATTTTTTTTCCATGCTCAGGATAGATTTTGGGAACAATATAGGCTTTGAACTGGTATTGCAAGGGAAGATCAAGCCCTTTTGCAACTTCTTATTCCAAGTGGATGTGCTCATGGCAAGTAATCTTGTTCACAGGGCACAAAGGAGAAGCACCAACCCACACTCTTACATCAAATCACCTGTAAAGCATTCCGGTTAATCCACTGTAAAGTCCTAGAGAGATTTCTTGACATTGTGCCCCACTTTCCCATTTGTACCAGTTGACTTCTTGAATTCTGACAAGTCCAGTAAGAGAGATGTGCAAAAAGGTGGCAGAAAATAGAGGGGGGGAAAAAAAAGGAAAAAAACAAGCTGTGAATTTTCAGAAATGTCGTTAGAGATTCTTAGGGACTTAAAATGTTTATTTTTTAAATACTAGATGCAGAGGCAATCCCGGCCACACAAGACCAGAGCCACATAAGCAAGAATAAATTCCAAAATGGATATTGGTCATTCTGCTTAATTCAAGGAATTTATTCTTTTTGCTGGATGTAGCTGCAAAGTACACTTATTCAGGGAAACCTTCCAGGATACACTAAGTTTGGGGATTATACTGAGGATTAAGCTCATAAGCATTACACAGCACTCTTTACAATAGGACTTGGATATTCAAATTTTTCACAAATCACTTGCAAAAGGCAACCTGAGGTGAAGGATTCTCATAGTAGGAGCTTTGCAAATACAAATCCAGAACTTCATCCAAACTTGCTTTTGCTCCCAAAATAGCAGAGATTCCCTGGGGTATAAGGCATCTGAAAGCATTTGGCCTAAGCTATTGGATGAAGGCACAAATAATGGGACTCAGGGGAATGAGTGACAGCCATTGACCCTGCCTTCTGAGAACTCCTGTTGTTGCAATGGAGTTCCTCTCTTTCTAAAGGCAGCACAGCCTCCATAAATCATCACTCTTCTAGACTTCAAAGCCACTGGGATATCCCCATCAATGCATCACTCAAATCAGAAATCAGCTTTAACATGCTACATGATCAGTAAATAGTCAGGGTGAGCAGTCAGAGAGCAAGGGAGTGTTGATAGGTCCAGTCAATTATTATTTTCCAATAAAACATCACCTCCAGGAGATCTCTTCCTTGTGTTTCTGAAGATAATAATGTAGAGTTGTGCTTCAAACCATGACCCTCAGATGCCATAGATTTCAAGGGTCTGCAGCAGAAGGCTCACTCACTTCAGACACTTAAAACCACAGAGCTTCAAAGGAGGCAGAACAAACATTAGAGATGTCCAAAATAACATCTGCATCTGTACCAGCCACATGTGGAGGCAAACAGCTTGATCTGCTCTCTCCAGCTGGGCCAGTGACCTTAGCTGAAATCTTCCTGAGTTGCAACTAATGACCCAGAACATCCATTGCAGCTACTAAAGCAAATTAGCAAACACCCTGACATCTTCTGACAGCGTCTGAACCTTCTCTTTCTCTCTGCCTGGTATCTTTACAGATCATCTTGACACTGGTCATGAAAAACAGTTGCCAGGATCTGTGAGGGCTCTTGAAATACAGAGCTATGAGCCACAGTTTGCCAGAGGGCCACCTGAGCTCCATGGTGACAGTGATAGCTGGGCAGGAGGTCCACAACTGGAAGGAGTCACAGACATAGAGTCAGCCCAGCCAAACCAGGTAGGCTTTGCCCTTGGATGGAGGAAATGCAGCACGTTTCAGAAAATTTAAGCCTATCAAGTGGGCAAGAAAAGGGAAAACAAAAAGTAGCTCTTCCCCTGACAGCACAGGTGAGGAGGCTCCAAACTCACCCCAAATGCTGGTACCCACAATCTACAGCTCCCAGACAGGGCCATGATGCATCCCTGCTCCTGAAACTGGGTCACTGTCCCACAAACACTCAGGGCAAGGCAGGGAACCTGCTTAGCAGCCTAAAAGCAAGTGGATTCAAGCAGGAGAGCAATGTCCTGGGTCTGATCCCTGCTTCCTGCATCCATGTAGAGGCCAATTCCTTCCCCTTAAGGGTGGATCATCACAATCCACTCTACCTTTGGCAGCAGAGAATAATTAGATAAAGTGTATAAATAACACTAAGGGTCATCCCAGCCAGCACAGCAAGGACATGACTTTGCCTGTGTCCTCACCATTTGTTCCATCAATTCAAATTGTCCACACCAGCTTTGTGTTGAGTTTGAGTGTCTTTTTAGTGAAGCTTCGTTTCTGCCAAGTTCCTGCAAAACCTGTATTTGGTTATGATGGAAATACTAAAATCAAATTTACCAATGGCTAAGCTGTGTGTAAGTGGTCTAGTTCATGTAAACACACACAGCCTTTAGTCAGAGTGTGAAATGTTGGTCTTTGATTCTGTATCTCCAAGTACTTATGGCATAATAGTACAAGGACAATGTAACACAGCTTGTTTGAAGCAGACTTCTCTTATGGAAAAGCATTCTTTAGAGCCACCAGAAGTGCTCTCAGTTACATTTCAGTTGCAGCTTTATTTCAGAATCTTCCTGATTAAGCACACCTATAAATTGGGAAGATATTCCTCTTTCCAACCAAGTCTTACTCTTGCAAAGTCAGACCAGAAAAAGGAAGCCTGCTTTGGGTTGACTGCCAGTCCCACTCCTCTCTCCCAGCCTTCTCTTTCCTGTGGCAGCTGTAGTGACAAAATAGTCCCAAAATGTCTGCTTTCATTTAGAAAGAGGTCTCTGGTCCCTTTGATCACAAAGACAACCTTTGAAATGTGCAATGAGTTCAGGCCAATGCAGCAATGTGTGCTCAAGTCTTTAGGTACCTGTAACAACACCGGAGCTGGATGTGTGAACTGTCCTGTGCACGGCAGCAGAGTGCAGATTCTAAAGCCAAGTTAAACAGAGGACACATGGTCCAGTGATTAGATCATTATTTTGGCATTTGTGATGCCCAGGTTTAGTTTTTCTGCTGAACCACAGAGCTATGGGAATTTGGACAAGTCATTTGGCAGAAGGTGCAAACCACGTCTGCTTCCCAACAGGGACTTGGAGGTTGGCTGGTGCCAGGATGGAAGGGCTCTGCCTCCTGCTCTCCCTTGTCCCGCTTCCCATCCATGGTTAGATTTGCATGGAAACACAGGATTTGGCCCCGAGACTGGAAAACCAGCAAAAATATTTGCAAATTACCAGACTGTGCTCTTTGAACAGACCAGGGGCTCAGAGTTCATTAACTCCACGAATCATGACAGGAGGCAACATTGCATTTCTAATGAAAACACACAACAAATTAAAAGCAGGGCAGCAACATTGCTGAGCGCTGAAAGGAAAAGAGGCTCCTCCTGTAACTCCAGTGCTGTGATGTGGGCTCTGTCCTGCATGACATCTTGAAAAAAGAGTTTCATGATGTGTAAACATTTCATTTTTTGACAGCAGATGAAGCAGTAAGATAATGGAGTAACTGCTGCCAAAAATTAGCGGGGAAAGGCCTGGTTCTGCTAAAACCACAGTACGTGAGAGAGAAGGGTGTGTATGTGTGTGTATAAAATGAATATATTTGTACATATCATTTCCCAGTTAAATGTCAGCAACCCTACAGAAACAAACATAGCAGAATTCAGTATTTTCTCTTGCCACAGTTATGACAGATTCACAGCACCAATGATACTCTGGCATATTGCTCACTGAAATAGCTCTGGCTGCAATTTATACTTTTTATTTTATCAAAGCCCTTGCCATGTTAAAGCCCAAAAAACCCACTACTTGATGACCAGAGCACTGACTTCAAGAGGACTGGGAGGAGGAAAAAGTCTGCACCCAGGCATGCTATTGAGAAATTTTGCCCTCCACAATATTTATTCTGGCCAAATAGAGTCATATCTATCTATATGGAGCATCCATAATATAAAAATGTATAAAATGCTACCTCTAAAAGCCATCACAGTGATCAAATCTGGAGCAGAATAAAAACGGTGTACAAGAATCAAATCTTCCCTCCCATTCTTCAGTCCATTGATGCAAGAAAGAAGGGGATTTTTCCCTTCAAGCCAGTCTTTCATGGACAGTGAGGCCATCCTATTTTCTGCCAAGCTCCAGGTAGCTTTACAAGGATAAGGTCATATCTTTTAAGATGTACCATTAGCTTCCTTACTGCTGGAGAAAATTAAAATGGAAAATTGCCTGTCACACCCAGAGAGCTAAGCTGATGATGAAGGCTGAAGTCTGCTCAGATTTTTGTTCCTGGGCTTAGACTTTAAGGTTACCTTATTTATTTATTTTCATGCACCTTGAGTGCTGTTTAAAATACAAAACCTGCCAAGTATTTGCTTTCTTGAGAAGATGATAAATTGGGCTAGATTTCCAGTGTGCTGCATATACACAACCCCAACTTTTAGGTGATCTGGAAGGGTCTCAGGTAATTTTATCTTTTTGATGGCATGTAATCTTCAGTGCTAGAATGAGGCACATTTTGTCTCTGTTTTCCCTCACCATCTAACTCGTGGCTGGGCTGATGATGCCAGGATTGATGGGCCTGGGAAGAGACACTTGCTATTTTTATTGCTTATATGTTATCTCTTAGTTTTACTATTATTTTTCCTGCACACTTTTCGGGGAGCAGCAGACCTATCCCACTGCATCTCTTTCCCAAGTGTCAGATCACTCATCCAAGCAATGACCTTACTTTTCTGGAAGCCTAAAGATGTGTTTGTTAAAGCAGGCAATTGGACACACTGAGACAGCCTGCCTGGCATGGGAACTTTGTCCATATGAAAGATGATGGCTGCAGAATCTGATGGATTCTGAATATCCTTTTGCTGGAATAGCTGATCCCTGACTCCTTCAGCACAGCTCCCAATTTACTGATATGTCTCAGGGAAATGTTTTAAGCCTTAAAGATACAAAGAAAAAGGATGCATTAAAGCAACCATAAAAGTCTGTTTTGAACCAACAGAAGCAAACAAGCTTGTTTGTTTGTAACATCTGCTCATGCCTGGGCACAACAGGCCTTGAGGGCTATTTCTGCAACAGGGATGCTTAAGCTGTGGTTCTGTTAATAATATGGATGATGGTAATAATAATGATGATGATAATAATAATGATGATGAGAAGGAGATAAAAGAATGTAACTGCATGCTCAAGTTATCATCTGACTTCATTTTGTGAGCCATATAAGACCATTAAGTCCACAGAGACGCTCTGCCTGCCAGATGATGCCAGGTTACTTAGTGTCATAACCCATGCAGCACACAGCTCAGAGCCCCACTGGAAAATAGCAGGAATGCCCCAGCAGAAGCCTATGAAAGCATGGAGCTGTCTCAGGAGGTAGTCAAGGGCTGGGGGATCCTCAGTGCCAATGGTAGAACTTGAATTCTCCTAGGAAAAAAAAAAAAAAAAGCCAGTACTGGCAAGTTCCCTTCACAACTTCAAGTGGGTTTATTATATCAGTTAGTGGTCCTGGAAAAATTAGACAAGTTGTGAAACAGAAGGGCCATACTCAGATGATATTTAAATATTACATATGGTCAAATATAAACATCCTATTCCTCCCTGCCCCCTCCCACTTCTAACCTTGAGAGGTGGGGGCCAGCACATAAGAACAATGTCTTCCTTCTTCAAGAGATCGCACAAAGCCCTTTGACTGCAACAGGATTTTGTCTCCAGGCACTGGCTGACCCTTTCTTCCCTCTCTGTGGGGAGGAAGAACATCCAGCACATCACAACACTTAAAATAGTGATGGCCACACCCAATGCCTGAGAGAGCCAGAATTCATCACTCCACTCTGATCAGCTCTGCACTCCATGCTCAGGACACTGTCACTCCACACGGGAGCACACCAAGCTGCTCCTCCAAACCCACTGGTCTTCATCATTGCAGAAAGGAGCCACACTCAAAAACTGGGTCTGTCTCGCTGCACCAACAACCATCCACAGCTTTTAGGACCAAATTTCAGTCAATGCCTAAGCAAAGGCACTCAGGGAATGGGAATGTCCAGAGAACCAAGCAAGAACAGAACCACCATGGAGTAGGTTCCCTGACACCAAGGAAAGTGTCATTACCTTACACATACAAAACTTCTGTGTGGCCAAATCATTTTCCAGGAGAGGACAGAGCAATAAACCCCATCCTGTGGCCAGTCTGTCACATAAACACACACTCTGCAAGACTTTAATAAAGTGACAGCTCAGTGCAAAGCCACAAGCTCCAAAAAGAAAAGCAGAACTCCAGGTACACGCAGCAAACTGTGCACTTGAAACCAAGAAGATGCCAGGAAGTGAATGCTGTACATTTTTAGGCTATTTCCTCTCCTCCTTTTACCATTCAATGCACCTTTTTTACACATTATGGACCAAAAAATGCATTTTTCTCTAGATGTACAGTGTTTAATTTACAGACCAAAACAATCAACAATAAGGAAACAGTATTTACCAACAAATGTGGGTTTTATTCATATATGCAGAATACTGCTATGCATAAAACATGATGTCCAACATAGCTTTATGTATTTTTACTTGGCAAACTTAAACTTTGATTTACATCCATTTCACTAAAACTTTATTGCTTCCTCGTCAGATAGGACAGATTCCTTTCTGTATCTTAGATGGTAAATATAGTTAATGTGCTGAGGCTGCAATGGATCAGCAGTGAAGCTGTTTAATAGTGACATAAATTATTTCAGTGACTTTTCCTGCAAGTGAGAGATGACTCCATGTGCTATAAACTAATACCAAAGGAATGATGCTCTTTCATGCCAGCAAAGTGCCTCAGCTATATTGGTTTTGTATCCTGTTGGGGATGCTACAAATGCAGCATGTATTACAACTATATGCACTTAGGCCATTTTTCTTTGCTGTTTTTAATGCTCTCCTGCACTGAAAATTGAGCTTCAGTGTCTGAACGAAGGCAAAGCCAATTACTTTCTTTGAAACCTCTCTTTAAAGTCTGCAAATCCCAACAGATTTTTAAAAACCTTTCCATTAGCTTAAAAATATATTCTAAAATAATGATGCCTGCAGAAGCTAAGAAGTGTGAGGCATGAATGAAGCTGGATGGCTGGAAGAGCCACGTGCACGTGCCCACACCCCTTCCCACACTGCAGAGGCTGCTCAGCAACGCTCCATCTCCGTTAGCCTGGCCCTGTCTCCAGACACCAAGGTGTCCTTTCCAGAGCCTTCTGCTCAAATTGCAGTTCAACTGTGCTTCTATTACAAAACCAGTTTCTATTTGTCCCCTAATTGATCACTTATAAAAGACCTTCCATGTGCACTGTGGTCCCTCAACAGAAATCGTGGGAATACGGGGTTTTGAGCAGAAGTTTATTACTGGACAGTTTTCCCCTATTCAGTGCAGCTGTATTGTCTGTTCACTTTTGTCCTTGCCTCCACAGGAACTCTCTTTCCTCCCTGGTACATGTTGCTTCAAACTTCATTGCAGTTCCCCTCTTTCTGTGCCTCCCATCATGGCACCTTTGGCAGTCCCACAGAGCATCCCCTTGCTGTTAGGTTTTATCCCCACACTACCATGAGGGATCTCATACAGGAAATCAGGACCTCCCTTCCTGCTTTTCCTCACTTCCCAAAGCTTTACTTCCAACTGTGCTCCTCCCTCCTCTCCATCTTTGCATGAACTTAAACTGGCCTCCTTCTTTACACCATCCTTTATCTATTTCTCTGCAAACCAACACTAACCTCCATTACCTCTGTTTTCCCTGTACCTGCAAATGCCTCCAAATACCTCCAATATGGTCTGTAACTGCTCCTTCCATTTCTTTCTCCATCACCAACCTTTGCATCCAGCTCCATCAGTCTTTGTCCCACAATGCAGAAGCTCCACAGCCAAGTAGTTCTCTCCTAGAACCCCCCCTTCCCTCCCCAAACCTTTACACCACACTGCCTCACAAACACTTGGTTCCTCACATTTTCTCATAAACTTCCTGTTAAACACCAGTTCTCACTCCTGCCTCTGCCATGTCCCAGTGCAGTTGCAGTCTGACCACCTCCTGGATGCTTTACACCCAGAGCTCTCAGTGTTTTTCCATTCTGAAAAACTTTTTGGTCATAAAAAGATTTCTAAAAATATTTCTTAAGTGTATAAGGAAGTCTTCTTAAACCTGTTTGCTTGTTTTCACACAGACTGTAAAGCGGGACCAAACTGAACGTTTTCATTTTCCCCTGCTCTACCATCTCTCTCTCTCCCTTCATTCCCTCAGCCTTGCTTTCAAATTTTAGGCAAAAAGTGCAGTCAGTCTGCATCACTTCTCCACCACTACATTCCTTTTGAGGGAGGAATGGGAGTGGGGGAGTCCCTTATGGCTGACTCCTCCCTGAATATAGAGCCAATGAAAGCTCCAGTGTAACAGTTATTTCCCCGTTGTTCATCCTGCTTTCCAATTACAGAACATACCAGTGGGCAAGCACTGAACAAAACTGGCAATATTACAACTGAAATGCAACCATAAAGAACCCAAATTGCATAAAATTTAGATCTGGTGATAAATGTATTGCACTTTGGAGTATTTCTTCCCAAGTTTTCCCAGGAAAGTCTTCAGTTATGGCTTACAGTCTAAACTGGCTCTCTTGGGAAGAGACTCTGTAAGTTATCAGTCTTTTCTGTAGTGGCTGAAGACTACCTTAAGACACAACAGAGAGCACTTAATCTGAGGGATCTCCATCACTTTTAACATTATTTTATTTAAACCTATGATGAAAGCTCAACTCATCTACATTGAAATCTCCAGGATGGTCTCAGGACGGCCCTTTATATTGTGGCTGGAGCAGGAACAGCTCCTAAGGGAATGTTCAAAATGCACCACCATAGAACCACATCAGAAAGTTTGTGTTTTACCCGCAGTTCTGAGGGATCTAACACACTGATTTCCATTTTTGATCATGGGTTTAAAGTTTTCCAGTTCCTTCAGTGCAAGATTAAGATGCTCTTTGTCACATGCTTTGAGTCTTCCCTAGATTTTGAACCAGCCCCTGGAGCAAATCCTGCTTTTCCAAACCAAAAACTGCAGTTGTCTTTCTTGTCCCGCTGCCCAAGTCACATCCAGAAGAGCCTGTTGAGGGCCCAGTTTCAGGTAACCTGCACCTTATTGCCAGGGTTTGGAGTATCATAAGAACTGTAAGGCTGTGCTTGCAATTTTTGACAATTCATTCCTGTCCTTCTTTCCACAGCACATGGATGGTCTTGGACCTATGGGAACCCCAGCACATGAAACACACCCCACAAAACACCTCAGTGCAGAGTATTTTCATAGCCAAGATTATTGCTCTAGTTTCCTTTTCTCTTGAACCACTCAAAGACTTCCACAGAAATCAGTGGAATTGCATCTGACTGAAATTCCTGTTGCTGAGACTGCAACTGTCCCTGTGTTTCCAGGATTTGCAGGAAGAGAACACTCAGTTTAGGGGGCTGATGTGAGTGGATGCAGTGCTTTGCTCCCCCAGGCCAAAACAGCAGCTCAAGGAAGTTTTCCCACCCCCACCTTCTCCTCCCTTTAACTTTTTCTTGTTACAGATGTGTTTCCAGTCCTATTGCTTCCCAAGTAAAAGTAAGGTTAAGGTGAGGAAGGTAGCTGGAAACTTCACTTTAAACACTAAGATTATTTTTCTGATTATTTCATAACATACTTTCCTGGTGTTTATTTCCCCTGGAATGACCTGGAAGTGCACAGTTATTTTACAGTGACTTATTACTGCCATTATTACATAAGATAAACACAGAGAATAGACTGACATAACTCAAAATCCACAGAAAATTAAATTAAACACCTCTGTGATGCCAGGTTGGCTTTTGCCTTAACTAGGATGGCTTTTTCCATCTTGGAAGCCTTTGCTTAATTGGGTGTGGAAAAGCAGGGCTGGATGTCCAGGAGAATGACACCATTTGTCCATGATTACAGTGCCACACTAACCCAGAAGAAACCCAGAACCCGCTAACCCAGAACAACTGGTAAAAGCAGGAGAATTTATTGGGATATTTGGATGCTCCTTTCACATTTTCTGGATAAATTTGGGAGAAAAGAAAACCAAAAGGAATTTCTGAACAATGAAGTTTCATTGTAAAAATGCCAGTTCATGTGTGGGAGGCTGAAGCTGACAGCCTAAATGACTGACAAAATCCAAATGATTACTGAGGTCTAGGCTCACAAAAATTCTGGTTTTCAACTCTTGCCCCTGATTTCTCCGTCTTCCCTTTTTGCTTGAGCACACATTCAGAGAAGCCACATTTGTAAAAGCAGAGGAGAAGGAGAAGAACAGATCCATGGGATTTTTTTTCATGTACAAACAAGCTGTAAGTAAGGGTAAAACTGAGAAACCAGCCAGTCAGAGGTCTGGAGTTCATCTTGTCTCTTGTTTCCCCTGTGATTTCTTTCTCTTTTGATTATCAAGGAAATCAATAAGGTTATGTCCAGTGATGTCTGCTGCTTGTCTATCAACCCTGTATGCATGAAAAGTGATCGATTTCCATGATCCTACAGAAAAAAAGAGGCTGGCACCATTTTACAGCCCAGGCTCTGTGTCTGAACTTGGCTGAGGCAATCAGCTGTAATTAAATCATTGCTGTCTCTTCCAGACTTTTAAACTAGCAGAGCCCGTTCCAGTGATGCCATGTGTGTACCCCTGGAGTGGAAGAACACAGACTTTCTCATTTTTTTCTACTCCCAGTTGATTTATCAGTTTTGAAGCAGCCATTTGATTCATTTCTGACTGAGCTCCATTTGAAGTGGGAATTCCTTGCTTCCTCCAGTCCCCTGACTTAAGGTGCCCTCAGACCATGACCAGACAGGAGAGGGGCTTTATAGCTCTTCAGTCTTGGCTTACCTCCATTTCACTTAAGAAATGCATCTGTCAAGTTTTCAGTGGGAGCGGGAAAGAATTGATAAGACAACTTCATTTTATTACAACTAAGAATTCATCCATATTTTTTTTCAGTATCCAAATTGCAGCTACCACTAGTACTGGAAGAGAACCTGAAAGGTGAGATAACTTCCAGCACAGTTTTCATTATCTCCCCAGTGTCAAGTGTTTGGTAGGAAAATGCTACAGTTCACTATTTATCATGAAAACACTTGTGTTATTTAATCTTTACATTTCAGCACTATAATTTGGCAAGAAATTTGGTCCTCATCCCAAAGGCTATTCATACATGTCATGAGCTCTCCATGACTGAGTCCTACACTGTATCATAGGGCAGAATACTCTGATTCAAACAACAAAAAACCACATCTTTCTACTAAATTCATCTGAAACATTTTACAGATTAATCTAGACTAATGTGGATTAAATAAAAAAAATTAAGTACTCTCAGTTGTGTCTGAAGGTGGTCTTTAGCCACTACAGAAAAGACTGATAACTTAAAGAACAAGAAAAGAAAATATTTCAGATACAGATATATTTTAGATACAGAGCATGTGAGTAGATGGAATGCAGATCCAGACAAAGCTGGTGCAGGGATTGCTCTAAATTGTGCCTGGACCATAACTTGGGGTTAACACAGCCAATCTCTGCAGGAAGAATACTTTCAAGAATAAACATGCTGAGATATTCCTTTACTGTTTCCTCTAGAAATCAGCTTTGACTGGATTTTAGGGAATGGCTTATTTTTCCAATGCTTTTATCTTTTTATATCAGACATCGTAGCTTCTGCCATCCCACACATCTTCCAGGTGCAGGTGGTGGAAAAGCCATCAATTCCATATGTTCAGAGAGATAATGTATAATAGAAACCATGACATATGTCCCAGAAATACTGTGCACCTGCAGCAAATACAGCCTTGTGTTCCTACACAACCCATTTACACAAAGTTATTGGCACCCAGAATTTCCATAATTCTGTACCCACCCAGCAACCTGCTGTAGAGTTCCTGTGGTCAGCCATTCCCTGCTTTGCACCTTATTTATGCATTGCACAGTTGATGTCAAATTGGCCCTGGCACTTTGTTTATGCTGCACTTACTTTGCACAGATATGAATGACTGACAGGACTGCAATGCAGAAAGGATTGAGAGCCCTGTTTCTAGGATGTGTGTGATTTTCTGAAATTTTAAGCAGTATAAAAACACAAATGCAAGTCTAAAGGTACATTAATTACTAGGAAAAAAAATTGTATTAAAAAAAATAAAATAGTGATGCCACTTGAAGCTGAATGTGCACAACCTAGAGAGTTTTGCTGATGAAGTGTTCCTGGGGCAGATGGTTTCTGAATGGATAGACAATACAACAGAAATATAAGACTACTCTGAGCTGCATGTAGGTAAAGTTCTTCCTCTGAAAGGATGGGGCAAAAGTGAACAAAAGGGAAACAAAAGGGAAAAATTATTCCACTGAAAATATAATAGCCAAAAAGCAAGGCCTGTTTTGTCACTCCCCTCCCCTTCACCAATAACAGAAATCAGAATTTTGCTGAATTGCACCTTCTCACACATAGAGACAGAGAAGGGAACAGGTGGGGAAGGAAGTGCCAATGGAAACTCCAGCATTAAATAGTACATAAAACTTTCCTGCCTATAACTTTCATTAGAATATTAGTGCTGGACAAGTTAACAGAACTCAGAGAAATGAAAGATTAGGTGAGTGGGAATTTTGCTGGGTCCAGAAAGAAAACCATGAGTGAACATTTTTCCCTCTTAAATAATCAATTATCTGCATATGCACAGACCGTAGTTTAGAGTATTGGACATTGTTTTCACTAAGAAGCATTGTAGGGTCTACTAAGGAAGCAGATTTTGTTTGATTCACCTGTGTAATGGACTTGCTCAGAAATTTGCATCCTAAATTCTACCTGGACTTGCATCCTAACAGAGTTCACTGAGCAAATGCATAAATAAAAAGTTTTCATCCAACATTTCTCTGACATGGAAGCTAAAGTCACTTTTAATCTCTGCATAATAAATGGGATTAAGCTTTCCCTGCATATGGTTTTATCATGCCAGTTTACAAGAGCCCAGTAGACAAATTCTCCTGACTGAATCTCCCTTTTCCCACACTTTTTGCTTGAGTGCTGGGTTTATCACCTCGGGAAGGCACCTTTCACTCCTCCCAGGAAGCAGCTACTTGACAGTCTGCACTGCAAAGCTTCTCTGGTGGGCTACCAGTACTAGCAAAGCTTTTGATTTCTGGAAAGTAATAGAAGGGCAAATGATACAGCAAAGGAAAACCAGGTTAAACATCCAGCTAGAAAGAATTGAAAAGCACAAGTAAAAGGAGGGAGGAGAGTGTTTTTAGAGAGCACTGAATAAAGGCTCTTTTTCCCTGAACCTTGTTCAACTCCTGGTTCAACTGTAGGCTCTCTTTAACATCTACATTTCTACTCAGTTCCTCATCTGTATAACATGGGAAATATTTCCTTACTGTGTGTGGCATACTGTGACTATGACAGGTAATCACATGCAATCACTGCCAACACATACTGTGAACAGCAAGTGCTAAAAACTTGGTTTGAAGGTTTTGTTTAGAGCCTCTCAACACCACGATTGCTTTGTCTTCTGTCCTTCTGCTTCCTGTTGTTCCCCCACTAAATCTGTATTGTCAAAACTCCATTAGGTGAATTGAAGGAAGGGAAGAGCATTCACCATAAACAATTTGGGACAGGTCAAGATCAAGAGCAAGCTAAGGAAATACAACATCATGTTTAATACCAACACCCCTATTTCAACTCAGAGAAACATTGAGTAAAGATCCAAAGGATATTTGTGTTTATTCTCCTATGGTGGAAGGTGGGTGTGTTGGGGTTCTTTTGCTTTATTCTTAAAAGAAGATTAAACTGAGTCTGAATCATATACAATCAGATTTTCAGAATCTCCCAAATAATTCAGCAAAAGCAATCTCCTTCCCAACAGGCTATGTGCTTTTGCCCATGTAAAATAGTCCCCATAATGTCTCAGGTAAACCTAAGATAACAGTAACATTTTATTAATAGATTGGGGGGAAGAAAAGAAACTACCAAAGTTATAACACTGAATTCAAATTTATGTCAGATCATTGAAGACAGAGAAAAGATTTGAATACATTTCCATGTTTCTTCTTCACTGGGAAAAGTAATTCAAGCCACGTGCATAACAGCATTGACATTTCCATACTTTAAAACTGTTCTCCACCAGTTCAGTATTGTTGTTTGATATCTGAAATAAGGTCGAATTCAATAACATCATAAAATTTACAATTACGTTCTTTCCCCCTCCCCCCCCCGTGATTTACTGCTCAAATTCCCAAACAAACATAAAATCTGAAAACAGGGAGAAAGAGACACATCTGGCACAGTGTCCTCATCTGGGCAACCACCTACAACACTGTCAGGACAGAGTTGGCATTTTGAAAGTCTCACTGCAAGCAGACATGAGCCTCAAAGCTCAAACCCTGAAAGACTGTCCTAAACCACAGAAGTGCTGGACACTGATCTCCTGCTGTACATATGATCAGGAGAAACAGACTTTGCAAAAGTTCTTCATTCCTATCTCTCTCCTTTCTTTTTATTTTTTTTTAAATAGGGAGGGTGATGATTCTTACTTAACTCAGTAAAACATTTTGTGATCAATAGATGAAAAGGTTGATCCGTGCATTTAGAAATATTACTGAGTGCTTTGCAGCAGATAGCAGTGTGCCTGAAAGCATGCCAAATGCCCCATTTCTTATTCCACGATTTAGAACGAGCCAGTGAATGCTGCAGGATCATGATTAAAGTTTTAAATGTCACATCTCCTAAACAGCAATATCAGTCAGTCATCGAGACAGTGTTAGATGAACTTAGCTCACATCAGTGAGTGAATTATACAACTCTTTCCCCATAATTTGTTTCAATAGGATATGTACACCTCATAGCTACAGTCAATCACTGTGTTGCTCATTTAAGGAGTGTGAAAAATAAACAGTCTTTATTCAGCTCTACTTCAGGAAAAAAAAGAAGACATATATTTTATACACTGAACAGCACAGGGTATTATCTCTGTACTCATCACCTCCTTGCAATGTCAGCCCTATACAAATCAATAACAATGATGCCAGACTGAGTCTTGCCTATTGACCTATTTGCACAAGTATTGGGTTTGCATGGCAAGGGTTTGGGGGGAAGGGGGGGAATACAGGGGTGCCTGCTGTGAGAAGCTGCTGGAAGCTTCCCCATGTCCAACAGAGCCAGCTCCAGGATGGACCTGCTGTTGGCCAAGGCTGAGCCCATCAGTGACAGTGGTAGAACCTCTGGGATAATGTACTTAAAAAGGAGAGGGAAGGAAAGAGCAACTGCAGCTGGACAGAGGAGTGAGGATTTGTGAGAACAACTCTGCCAACACCAAGATCTGTGCAGAAGGAGGGGCAGGAGGCACTCCAGGCGCTGCAGCTGAGGTTCCCCTGCAGCCCAGGGTGCAGCCCTGCCCCTGCAGCCCATGGAGGAGCACAGGGGTACAGAGACCCCCCTGCAGCCCATGGAGGAGCACAGGGGTACAGACCTGCCTGCAGCCCATGGAGGAGCACAGGGGTACAGAGACCCCCCTGCAGCCCATGGAGGAGCACAGGGGTACAGACCTGCCTGCAGCCCATGGAGGAGCCCATGCTGGAGCAGGTGCATTCCCAAAAGATGGCTGTGACTTCGTGGGAAAACCATGTTGGAGCAGGGGCCAGGCAGGACCTGCAGACCTGTGGAGAGAGGGGCCCACACTGGAGCAGGTTTGCTGGCAGGACTTGTGACTCCGTGGGGGACCCATGCTGGAGCAGGGGAAGAGTGTGAGGAATCCTCCCACTGAGGAGGAAGGAGGGGCAGAGACAACGTGTTATGAACTGACTGCAGCCCCCATTCCCTGTCCCCCCGAGCTGCTGGGGGGAGAGAAGGTGGAGAAAATCACGAGGGAAGAAGGGAGGAGTGAGGGGAAGGTGTTTTTAAGATTTGGGTTTTGTTCCTCATTAACCTACTCTGATTTGATTGGTGACAAATTAAACTAATTTCCCCGAGTCTGTGTTGCCCCTGACAGTCATGGAGTGATCTCTCCCCATGAGCCTTTCCTTATCTTGTCTCCTCCCTGCCCAGCTGAGGAGGGCAGTGACAGAGCAGCTTTGGTGGGCTCCTGGCACCCAGCCAGGGCCAGCCCACCACAGCACCACAGGAACTGTCTCCTGCAGACTCTGTACAAGGTCAAGAAATGATGGGCTGCTAATTATGGGACTGAGACAAGTGGTGCAAGAATATCTTGTTATATCCTAACTTTGTATTACGGTGGGAGTTTTTTTACTTTGTTATAAATCTGTTTATCTAAGTTAAAGCCTTTCTTATTATACAGCGCTTGTGTTCAGATTTGTGCAGACAAGCCCATAGGATATAGTTCATAACACACATCTGCAGTCCCACAGCATTTGTAAATATCAAAAATCAATCAAAAGAGAGGTTGGCTGGCTTGATGTGCTCAGTCACAGATCAGAGCCTTTGTCTGATCTCTGGAAACAACCACAAAAATCAGTCTTAGAGCACAGGGAAAAGACACTGTTTAACACTTACCCGTGCCACAGTAAATGCTCGCTGCCATGGCAGAGATGGACATGTTTCTACAATTATGCTCACAGCCAGTCATGAGTAGTTAAGGCCAAATAATCAGAAAGGAATCAGATTCAAATTACCCTAAATTGATTTGACTGTGTTGTAACCCAGCTCTGCCTTTCTCCGGCCCCACTGCTCATCCTCAGGCAGAGCTGGCCAGCAACAAGCCTTTTACTGAGATAACTTGTCTTTGCTCACACCACTACAGCCTCACCAATGACAAATGAAGGAACATCCCACAGATAAATCACACATAACAAGGGCCGGTTCTCCTTATAGAAAGACTGTACTCTAAATACCTGCTGACACTTTAAAGAAATGAAATTCCCTTTCAAATGGGAGGAGGAAAAAAAAAAAAGGTACTTCGATGCTTTAAGCAACTTTTCCAAAGACCTAAATGTTGAATCAGAAAGTGATGAAACACATCAGGAAAGTTCCAGTCAGTTGGAACACTACATGCCCCCTTCTGAACAGCCTTCAAGGAACAAAAATAAAATGTGTTAGTTTTGCCTGAAAACACAGCAAGTTGTTTTCTTTCTTTTAAATCCATTTGATGACAATAACAAAACTCCACAGGAGCCTTCTGAGATCTTCCTTGGGCAAAATCCACAAGCCAGTGTATTCAGAGCTCCTGCACAACAGAACAGCAACAAAAAGGATCTCTCCTAATGTCTCCCAGAAGCCGAATTCAGACTTTGATTTGGGGCAGGTGCATTTACATGCCAGGGACAGTTTCTATTTCTATAAATAAGATTAGCAGCAAAGAAAGCCTTAGAAGTTCAGACAGAAAAACCTGCCCAAACTTGAGACACAAAGGTCATTCAGACTCTGCAGGACTGCAAAACTTTCATCTCATGACAGGGAGGGCCACAAATGGAAGGCAGTGCCAAAATCTGCTCTCAGCCACTGTAAGTTTTGATCAATTCCTTTTGCATTTCAGTGTAAAAACACGATTTGGAGCAGTGACCTTCAGCCTTCTTCCCAGGCACACATCACACCCCCCACCTGAAGGTGCCTCTGTGGAGCACACTCGGCACTGCAGGAAGCAGAGCTCCCAAAGGTTCCCTGCCCTCACCATCTCCCCTCCCCTCCTGCTGCTCCTTAATTGTGCTTTTAAAGCAAGGACACGAACAGGTGAGATGTCCCTCATTAAAGGCATAAACGCTTTCAAACTGCTGCTGGCTTTGTGTCTCCCCGCATTTTTAAAGCACTGCATGGAGGGTTAAAATGCTCCGACCTAACTGATAATTGAAGCTATATGACTGAACTTCTGGGCTCGTTCTTAAGCAGTAATTTTTGTCTGACTGACAAGGTCCCTCTCTCTCTGAGTAGCAGGGTCACAGAAGCCATCAGTCAATTACCCCTTCCCAGCCCAGTGACTGCTTTTTCACCTCTCTGACCAGGAGGACTTAACAGTGTTATTCACACTTCCAGGAGTGTAAAGCTCCTCATGATCTTTATGGATAAGAGATATTCTCCAGATAAAAGCCGAAATCCTCGTGATGTACTGCTCTTTTTTCAGCACACTTGCACTGCTCTACCATAGCACAGGTGGAGTTACAAAGTCACCAGATGTCCACTTATTCTTATTTCTTCCTCAGCCACTTTTATTTCCCTTTTCTGCAGTGGCATCATAGACTTGAATAATAGGAAGTAGGAAAAAAAAACCCACTTAGCAGTATATGCACGCCTGGCTCCATTCTCCTTATTGGAATTACACTAGGGATGAATTTAGGCATAAACTCTTTTCATTAGTTGTACAGTAAGCAGAGATGCTAAGCAACACCAGTCCAAGGATACTCAATTTACAAGCCACAGCTCATGACAGTAGCACTGTACTTGGCTATGTTACAGCTATAAAGAGTGGACCTGTAAATGAAATAGCTGCACAAAGCCAGAGCCCTCAACCAAAGGGAGGTAGTGCTAAGAGCTGAGTTACAAGTTATGGGTAATGAATTACAGTCTTTATTCTAATGCTGTGCACTTTAGTAAGTGGGCACTTATTAAATTAAGTGCACAGCACTTACTAAACTAAATTTAGTATAACTTTTCCAGAGTTGTATCTTCAAAGCTTAACCACCAGGTCAGCTAATAAAATCCTCACTCCCAGTCAGGCTTCCTGTATAGTGGAAGACAGTGGAGAGAATGGAGATAACTAGTTAATTACAGACTATAGTGGATACTGGAAAGGTTTGGCTGTAGCAGATCCAAACTGCCCCTAAAGCTTGACATTTCTCCTAAGTGTCACAAAAGGAAAATATTCATGACTCGTTCATTTGAGAAGGTAACTCTTGCTTTGCATAATCACCTTCCTCTTTGTTGCCTGCACATTGTTCTGGCATCACTGCTGAGAGGTATCTAATGTTTGAAGTTGCTCTGTGCATATGGTTTCAGTGGTGTGGAATGGCCATTTCATTTACATAAAGGTCAAAAGCAGAGCTGTGCAAAGTGCTGCAAGCAAAGAGCCCACTGGGTGCTCTGCTTCTGTTTTCTTTGAAAGGCAAGACTGTCTCTGGGCAGAAGCAATATTGAGCTCTTAATTGCCCCATGTGGAATCAACAATTTCTGCAGCAATGATGGACTAAGATTAAACCCAGCTGCAGGTCTATTCTGTCATCATAAGAATTACTCCAACACTAATTTTGGCCCCATTCTGAGTAACTAGAGTAATCAATTGATATCTCAGGCTTACAAACTAGTTATTACATTTAAACTTTCAATTCAGATTGCCTATAAGAGGGCTGAGAAGTCAAATAGGTGTTCATGAAAGACATAATACCCCAGAGTGTAAAGAAAGCAGAGAACACCTACATGAACTCATTAAGAGATAATTTGGCCAAATTTTGCCTTGAAGCTGAATTTGGCTTTGTATCAGTCAACTTGAACTGTGAGGTTTGTAGAGATTTATATGCATGAAGTGCATGAGAAGAGACCAGTAAAAGTGAAATTAATGAGTTGCTCACTCTAAAGTTTGAAAAGCAGTCTAACATAGAGAGCACACAATGACTCACTCCTCATCCAGGGGTTTTTTTAATCTGTAAGCATGTCTACTACCTGAGACATCAGCAAAAATTTAAAAATAGACAAATTCAAGCACACAAGGCTGCTAAGAATTCACAGAGCTCTTCTAGAGGTGGTAAGACAAAGCGGAGTCCCATCACTGAGTCCATCTTGCTGCTTAAAAGTGAAAAGACTAATTTATGCATTTGTGATTGAACTTGATCTATAGTTGGATTTGATATTAAAGAGCTTTTCCAACCTAAATAATTCAATGATTCTATGATTTTTAAATTTTCCAATTAAATTTTAAGTGCATTGTTTAAAACATATAGTGGGCTGCATAGGATAGTGATGTGAACTCTGATGACACCTTGGGTAGAATCTGAAAGGACAGGACGTGGCACCAAATGTGATACCTGCTCAGCTGGTCCATACAGTGATTTTTCAGAGTAAAATATTTAAAGATTTGACAGATCTCTCGGATTCTCTTCCCCAGATAAATGAAGACAACATAATTCATACAAGGCCTAACCACAGAGCAGATAAAAAGTTAAAGATTCAGGCTTCTCTAAACAATTAAAAAGGACATAGAAAAAGACTATTAAACATATTTTGATACTGTAGAGAGTTTGAGAGTTGTAACCATGACTAACTCTCATGCTGAAGCCAGCAGAGGCTGTAGAGAAACTGAGCAGACTGTAGAGGTTTGCATTGCAGATTCTTGACATCTTTGAGGCTGCTCTGAAACCAAACCAGCGTGCTGAGTGACCATCAGGAGCTGTGAAGGGAAGGGCCTTGCCACCTCATGGGCATCTTTATCACAAAGGCAGTAACTGCAGACTGGTAATATTTTCTACCTTGAAGAAAATGAATGTTCACTGCAAGTCATTTCCTAACTGTGTTTTGCTGACCTCATTTTCAAAGCTTTTATTTTTACAGGTTGTCATAATCTAGGTCCTTTTCTTCTCTCCATAAAGGAGTGTGTGTACATAAAGATACTACCAGGTCTTGGGGCACTCCCAAATTGTGCTAGACATCCTCTGCCAACATGTCACACTGCCCCTTGAAACAGAGACACAGAGCAAGGCAGGGAAGGACTAAAACAACCCTGCTAAGTGCCAGGTGTACAGAGTGATAGGGTCTCTGGCACTGACACAGAAAAGTACTTTGTGTCCGGGTGAGCTGTGGTTGATGAGCATCAGTGTCAACAGGTAATCAAACCTCAGGATGTGGAAGTCATGTAGCCCATGGCCAGGCCAATGAATGCCTTGTTGGTCACATTACTGTGAAATACAAGGCAGTTTCACCCTTTACTATCATTTTTCTCCCCAGCATCACCACAAGAGCAGAATGAAAGAGGATGGGGTGTTCCTTGCTCCAGTTAAGGAGGATAGTGAGACTATCACTAAACAAAGCCATGAAGATGCTCCTAATTCCTGCCCAGTATTAGTCAGCCTGCAGATAATCCCATCAGTGAGCTGTGACTTCCTCCACGTCGGTAGGAAACTCATCCTTAAGCAGGAGAAGTAGATTAGCAGGGGAACTTTGCTCCTCCTCTTCTAGTAAGCCTTGAGAGTTTATGCACATCTCAGGTGACCTATTCCTCATCACAGACATGCAAATGCCAGACATCAAAGAACACTTCTAACTGAATTCTCAGGATAATTAATTTTCACCAGAAACTGGTTTAACCTTTTAATCCATCTGAGCTAATAGATAGTAATGGCCTTCATTATTGCAACATCAGCCCAGCTCCATGTCCTTTAACATACAAAGTCCTGTCACCATGTTTTTGTGAGGTAAGGAAGTACTGATCACCCTCTTGCACCGAGGTAAAGAGCCAGACAAATGCCAATTAAATAAACTTTTCAATCTTATATATGAAACTGTGCCTGATAAGGCCACCATTTCTGTTCTCAAAACACTTTCTTCCACAGGAATAAATTTTGGAAGTCTAAAACTGCCATTTCACACAAAACACTATCTTTTCACCACCACACAGCAAAGATGCTCACTTTGGCTTCAGGAAGGGCAGGAAAGGGCCATTAAGCCCTCAGAGAGACACCCCCAGTTTGTACAGTGCTAAGTGTCAAGAGCAGTCTGGCAGCATCCTCACAGCTCAAAACAGGCTGGAACCAAAACTCCGGGTCTGAAAAAAACTGAATTCCCTATGGCCCCATGAGTCAGTGTCTGGAATTTGAAATTCAGGTTTCTAAGTCTGATAGGTGATATAATGAAGCAAACCAGTGCCTCTGACCTGAACTGGCTGTGATCTCCAGCCCAGAGCTCCCTCCTGAGCTGGGCAGCTCAGGTACAGCACAGATGTTGCAGGCAGACATCGATCCCCTTGGCCAGGAGGAGGCAAAAAATGTTTCCATAACACAAGGTAGCACTCAGCAATAATCTGTTCTCTGCACCTTTTACTTAGCAGCTGAAAAATTCACTGGAGTGCTTCAAAGTTAGAAGAAGTTGTAAAGGGTCAAATGAAAAAGCCCACCCAGCATCACACCTCTAATTTCTTTAGTGAATCACAATGCATAAGGGGATTTCTGTTGTCTTCCAAGTCTGACAGCAGAGATTGGATTTATGCAAATTATAAGGTTAAAATAATTAGAGATAGGTCAAAGGTATAAATCAAACAACCAGAGCTGACATGTCTAAAATCCTGCATGCTAAACAATCAAGGTGTTTAAAGACAAAACATATACCAGCTGTTTATTTCTACAGAACAAAATTTAAGGAAGGGTTTGCTCAACTACTGGGTTGCTGAAAATGTACAAACATTTTTTGTCTGTACATTTTACAGCTCTCACCAGGGAAGACAAAGTCTCACTCTCATCTCTATTTCTGCAGCAGAATTAACATTTATGGTGTTGCAGGTGAAAATTTAAATAGGTGAATAAAAAATTACGACCCCATTTTTCAAAAATTACAAGTACTGTTTGTTTTCTGGGGAAAGGTCACTGTTTCCTGAAAGGAACAAGGAAAAATACAAACAAATAAACAAACAAACAACAAAAAAAACCACTTCCCACAACACTTAGTCTTCAAAACTAAAATACTTTTGTCCAAAGTGCCCCATTCAGGACTCTTCATAACAGCTGGATCAGTCCTGCCTCAAACCAGGGATTTCAATGCATATTTTTCAGGTTTGGACTCAGATATTTCATGAAAGAAAAAAGCTATTTCATAGGCAGCTGTAGCAAAAAATCATTTGCTGTGCAGTAAATTTGGTGATACCTTATTTATATCTGGGTCCCTTTAAGTTTTTTCATAATTGTTTTAGCAATGTCCTATGAACAGATAGAGTGGAAATAAGAAGAGACACACATACCAACTATGCATTTGTCATCTGAAATTATACACGTCATGGCCAACAGGAGATAACTAATATCCCTCTTGGTTAGTTCATGAGTAGAGTAGAGTAGAGGTTCATATACCATTAAATATTCCATGGGAGAAAACAGATCCCTGCACGTTTCATGGTGAAATAAATTACCAAATACAACTGTGCATTGACTTTTGACAGGTAACACAGAAAATAAGTAAACAGATAAATGCATCTTTTAGGAGTGAAGTTTTTGTCCCTGCACTTATCAAGTGAAGAGGGGAGGGAAAACACCACCTGAGTTTACAATTATTTTTTCCCCCATGTTATGCTTGAAATATCAGCGCCTGATAATGGTCTACACTTCCTGGCAAAGAAATAGTGCCTTTCTCAAAACACTGATGGAATTGGCACTCCTGAGTGCCTGTTCTCTTCCTTCTCACAGGATGGCAGGATAATTTTGCTCATTTCTGATCCATTTTGTTTCCTCAGTTCCATCTCCTTTTTTTCCCCCCATACATCTTTGTCTTCTCCTTCTACTTAAAAACTCATTTATTGTTCTCCGCAGTTCATTAAAATGCTCCTCGCTTCAAAACCACTTTAAAACATATTATACATATTTACTGCTCCTTAAATTACTTCAAGTCACTTTTTGTCTCACAGTTTTCAAGTGACCTCGTTTCACTCCGATGATTTTCCCCATGACCAAAACCCATTTAGCACAATATGCAATTTAGGGAAATTACAGGCAAATTCTGGGAAATACTCCATATCAGGGAATGCTCGTGCTGGAGTAACATGAAAGCAATCTGGGTATATCACAAACATCCATTTCTGGCCATTTTTGACATTGGAAGAAGTTGGTTAGAACTGAGCTAGGCAAATGGTTCACAATGAATTATTTACTTGATTAATGCAATCCTTTTTGTTTGAATTATTTGTGAACAATTTGCAATCTCCTCATTCATTATTTGAAATAATTTGATAAATAATTTCATAATCCACCCATGTGCACAAGCCAAGCTTTGTAACTACAAGTCTTCTGTTTGGACTAAACAACTCTAAGCACATTTATGTGCCTTGGGGCCATTATTTTATAATTATAACCATTATTCTAAGGCACTAAAGGTCCACAAAAAAAAAAATTCCAAAAATATTCAAACTAACTCAGTTCAGAGATCTTTAATTTATATTTGGTATAAAAATTAAGTATTTATTTTAGATATATAAAATTCATATAATTAAATGTAATTGTCTCCTGAAAAAATTGTATACATAATTGATGAGGTAGAGGCACATGTGTTCTTAAGAACTACTTTTCCTTTTTGCAACTAAAGAAAGGCAGTTGAGAAGAAATATCGTGTAAGATACTCCAGGGATGCCACTCTAAAAATATTAATGGGACTTTATTTACTACAGCAACATCCTTAGCAGTGCTACAATAAAAACTCTCTCTGTGTTTCCATTCTTTACCCTGACTTCAAAATGTTTATGTATAGCACCCATAAAAAGGTACTGTGCTTTAAAATTTAGCTCGGAAATGAAAAGTAAGAGGGACAGAAGCTGCTCTAATTTTATTTTTTTGATTTTTTTTTTTACTGTTTAGGTACTAAAAGACAGTTTTTCAGAAAATGTTTCCAGATGCAAAGAGACTGCTTGCACCTGGAGAGAAAGGAGAGAGAAAGGCCATCTTTGTTTTCTTGTTTCCTTCAATCAACAGTTGCTCGCTGACTTCTAAAGCCTAAACTTTTAAACATATGATTCCAAAATATGTTTACTTTTTTATATTTGAAGATATTTGAGTCCTTGAAGATTTTCAGAACCTGACAGGAGAAAACGCTGTGATCTGATGTTAGTCCTGTGTGTGGGAGGACCCTGGACCTCAAAGGTCCCTTCCAAACTGTGTTTTTCTAACATGCTGCGAGTTCAGGAACTCCATGGGAAGGAGTTGCATTTGGAAAGGGCTGAAGCTTTCACTCCAAACTTAATCTACTATTTTTTTTTTTAATGGAGTTAGCCAGTATCTCTTCAATTAGAGTACTTACCTGCCATTTTTCTTCAAAAAGGGCAATTTTGCTGGCAAGGTTTAGGTGCTCTCGTAATAAACTTCTGATAAAGACTCGGTTTGTTGGTTTGTTTAGTGTGTTGGGGTTTTTTTAACTTAAATAGGCTGTAGACTACTAGTTTACACAAGAATGAAAGCTTTGACTGAAAGAATTTCAGTAGTTTGACTGAAAGAATTAATAACAGTTATTTCCTAAATGGAGATATTTGATTTTGAATGCTTGTAAAATACTTTGCTTTTCCGCAGCACCTAAAATCCGAGATTCTAAAAGCCTTTGCTGGCATTTATTTCTCTCTTCAAATACTTCTGTGAGAAGGGTGAGAAGCGAGGTTAAGAGAGACTCAAAATACACCAGTGAGAGACTCCATGACATTTCCAAGTTCCTATTCTTCTGTTCCAGCCACTAGAATTACCCCCACACTCCAGTTCAACACCTGCACTGGTATGATAAACCTTTGGAGCTGCTGTAGTCCATCAAGTTAATGACATGCACTTTAGACAGCCCTTTAACTACGCCACCAATGCTATCAAGGAGCAGTTAGTCCACAGATGCAACAATTCAGGCAGTTTTATAAGGTCCTTAAATGTATATTTACATGATAAATGGTAATAGACTCATCACACACCCATCTTGTGCACAGAGGAAGCAGCAGCCACGAGCCATCCCCGAGACCGAGTGCAGCTCCACTGACAGCACCAGTTGCAGATGGGCCATTTTTGCCATTAAGCCAACCTTGATGCCAGGTCTGTGCCAGTAAATCAGATCACCCTGGATGTTGTTCTGCATTAGCATTGCACCTGAGCTGACTCTGCTTCCCAGGCACAGCAGATCAGATCACTCTGGATGTCAGTCTGCACTCTCACTGCTCCACCAGCTTTGCTGGAGTGTGGTTAAGGTGCAGATAAAACCCAAGGCAAACATGTTAATAGATAAGATCAGGTGAAACAGCAGCACAGGAACTCCCACAGTGCTATTGTTCCAAAAGCCAGTTCTCCTGCAGGGCAGTTCTGCTTTGCTTTACTGTTATTCAATCTCCTGGCAGTCTCTTAGAGAGATGTGAGTCCGAGTTCCTCAACTGCACAGCACACTTGGAGCTGACACTAAAGGTCCTTTGCCAGGCCATTTCCTGAGGACTTCCATGTGCCTATAGAATCTTCTGGAGGGAATTAACCAAGTCTAAAGCCAACATGATAGATGGGAGTATTTTTTCACTTTCCTTTCAATAAGATCTTTAATTGAAAGAGCTGCCAGAATAGACTTGAGCCTCAAAGCGTTTTCATGCTGGAAGACAAATTGCAAACCACCCAAACCAACCTGGAATTACCAACGCACTGAATTTCAGCTCAAGCTTCCCTATCTTCTTTCTTCCTTGATTTACTACGGTGCATTTGTCTTCCTAATGGCCTCAGATATTTCACACATTGAGGATCTTGGACATCCCAACTCCATTTGCAATTCTCTCTCACACAAGGGTTCACTTTTTATACATTTATTGCTTCTTTCTTCTGTATTTGGAAGCCACCTCAACACCATTTGCTCTTATGCCATCTCAGAGCTCTCGGGGGTACTCAGAGCTAGGTAGGACCTCTGAGAAACAGATGTAGAGACTCTAGAGGTGACACAGTGTGTACAGGTGTTAGTACCAGCACTAGTTCATTCAAGGCCCACATAAAAGCCTCTTAGACCACCCAGACATGTCCACATCTGACATTTTAAAAAGGTACTAGAGGGCAAAAATAGTATTTTTCATCTGCATAAATGATCATCTGAAGCACAATGCATATACTGCACCTGAAATCTTCAAGGCAAAGACTGAAGCTAAATGTGCTTTCTGGAATACCACCCTCTCTTCTCACGTCAAAACTGGCAAGTATGGAAATAAAACAAAAGTAGGGATTCTCCCCTTGATATCAGCAGCATAAGAGTGACTATTGAGTCACAACGGTCTTAAACCAAAAAAAACAACTAGGAAAGGCAGAAGGACTTTGGTTTCTTTCCAGCATTGTGCCCAGTAGAATAAAAGGATCTCTACACAGCAGCTACAATTCCACTGGACAAGCTACACCCAACCTAATGAGTCAAAGACTAATTAGAACATTTACTTTACAGCCCATTTGCTGCAGCAACAATGAGGCATTATCTAGATACAGTTCTTCCTGCAGGAGCCAGCAAGGACATACTGTTGCCAGAATTTTAAATGAAAGGAAAAATGAAATTTCCATTAAAGCCTCTCCTAAGCAGATCAGCTGGCCCTCACTGCTGTAAGGGCTCAGTACTCCAGCCCTGATCAGCAAAATACTGAGCACATCCTAGAGATTAAGTGTAAGTGGCCTCAGCATTTTCAGCTTTTATAGTGTTCATGTCTATAAGTTAAGCACATTGTTACATGATTTCAGAACAGAGCCCTGTACCACTGCCTGTAACTCCAGCAGTTTGAGTGCTATCCATTAGCAGGGTATTCAGAGAAGAGAGGAAAAAGAAGCTAATTGCACTGCAATTTCTGTTCCTCCTTTCCTCTTGCATTGTAGACAGAAATTCTTATCATTTCTTATTACCCATAAAAAAGGGAAAACTTGAAAGTTTAAGCTGTCTGATGTAAACCTGTCAGTTCCTGTCATAGCTAAATTTTGTAAATGCTACATTTATGCAAACAGGCTCATTCAAAATTCAGAAGGTGCTGGAATATGTACATTTTAATGTTGCTTTTAAACTAGATAATCAGCTTTAATAGTCCTTTCTTTTTTTGACCCCTATATCACTAAAGATTTACTGCACTAGAGGAGAGGTCTAGCACTTGAAACCAGACCCTGTTTCGGTATCTGTCATGGACTGTTTTTATTATCTCTGGATGAGCAGCACTCACTAAACTCCCTGGATCTCCTCTTCTGTATTGCCATCGTGGAAGGAGCTCAGGGTACTGGATGTAATTTTTTTCCCACATTTGGTTTGCCAACTGGCCCCACCAACTCTTGTGCCAGCACAGCTGACAAAGTCCTATGGAAGGGGAATGAGGAGTTGGAGGGTAGAGGTCAGCACGTCCTTAAATCCGAGCTGCTGCTGCAGAAGACAGGAAAGGAAAACCCAGTGCCAACCTTTAGAAAACAGGCAGGCTGCAAACAAGAGTCATTTTTATGGGCCAGACCCTGCTGCGTTTCCTCCTGTTGGAAGTCGTAGTGTCATTAAATGTAACTATATGTGAATTAAGAAAGCAGTGTTTGTATTTTTATTTATGTGGTCTCCTGTGCAATAGCCCTGAATGGAAATGCATTTGTTTAGTTTTAAATGCACTCCAAGTTTTATCACCACAAGAGTGGCACTGCCTTCACATGGCCTTTCTGCAAAATAAATATACTGTCTGCCATAAACACACTGTCTTTTCATTTCAGCTCCTCATTACTACATCTTCAGATTTTTTAATCTGCAATGCAAATAGGCAGGTTGGTGGTCATTACACACTATGCTTCTATATCTTCTTGAGCTTAATTTAAAACAGATACAATGCTGTCTTGTGATTACATTGGGGTTTGATGTTGGAAATAGATTTTTAGTATAGATGCTTATTCTGACTCCATTATTTTCCCTTTCACCCTAAATAAAGTTTTCCCAGATCAGTGTTGCTACTGCAGAGAAATAGATTTTCTATTTTGCCTTGAAAGAAATGTGAAAAAGGAAAAT
The DNA here is from genome assembly GCF_001715985.3 of Manacus vitellinus. Taxonomy (NCBI): domain Eukaryota; kingdom Metazoa; phylum Chordata; class Aves; order Passeriformes; family Pipridae; genus Manacus; species Manacus vitellinus. The sequence continues at coordinate 6,451,849 of NW_021940560.1, forward strand.
GCTGATGGCACAAGAAGCAATTTGAATCCCATGATAGAAAACATAGCCTTAGCAGACAATGCACAGCAATAAATAATAGTATAGGAATGTTGGGGTTTTTTTGTTATCAGAAGAGAAATGCAAGGCAGACATTTTTAAACAAATAAATGTTTCCTTTTGCCCTTCTTTTGGTAGTAAGAGAAAGGTGGTAGGAGGCAAGAGAATAGATCTGAAAAATACATGCCCTGTCCATCATTCAGGAGCGACAGAATTGGTTTTGGTTTTTAATAATGTGCATTGGTTCCACTGTTGTTCAGAACACACATAAAGGACGGGCGACAGATAGAGGTCAGGCACGATTACAACAAGTCATTTTCCTCAAGGTGTCTTGGCACCCTTTGCTGTTATTTCCATTGTCATTATCCTGTGTGTGGAATAGCAGAGGAAAAGCTGTACATCTTGCTCCTGTGAATGTGTTGGGCTGTTTGTTTTAGGCTTTGCTACAAGTAAATCAGATTTAGTAGGAGTGATTCACCAGGTACATATTCTTCCTTAAGTATAATAGCACCATACAGGACTGTGGAGTTTCAGGGATGACAAAGCATACATTAAGTGTTATTCAAGAGCATAGTTCGTGTCCTGGGTGACTACTAGAGCTTATTACATTGCTCTTGATGTAACAGGACAAATTTAAAACTTTGTGAAGTGCTGCCTTGTGACTGGCAAACTACTTCTGACATGAAGCTGAAAGCTGCTGCTATTTAATGGCTCTTTGGCGACCTTTCAGAAGAGAAAGGATGGCCCCGGTCCAAGTTCTAGCACACAGACATCCATACCACTACCAGGAGCAGCTCCTGCTCCAAGGGAGAATGAGTTCAATCATTCTCATGGGCAGGGGTTTCCCAATCAGCCCCCATCTTTCAGAACTGCTCATCACAGCTCAGCTGTGTTTTCTCATTCCTTTTCTTGGTGTTACAACTCAGACTGTAAGCTCACCCCTAACCATGATGAGATGCACAAATGATGATGATGATGATGCACAGATCACTGGGCAATACCCTTTTTCTCATCTAACTCCTTATGTAAATGATCACAGAGAGAAATCAGCTATTATTGCTTACGAGTATTATTGCCACCAAAGTACAACAGAAAGTGAGCACGAACAAACAAGCAGATCCATCTCAAACAGACTCACAATTTGCCACAATCAGGCCTTTTGAAAGGGTCCACATTACTGAAGCAACACTATTAAGAGTTGATTATTAAGTCACACTATTTCTGTGCTGCAGACAGGCCAGTTATATGTCAATATAGAGGAATATTAAAAGCAGTTTACACTTGTGTTATAGAGAGCAGATACCTTCTTTGGCTGTCAGGGACTGCCATATGTGAAATTACCTCTGTGGGCCAGAATGCAGCCACTAAACCTTTACCCACATAACCCTCAGACAAGAAAGAACGTCCCCCCACACCCTCAGCACAGTCAATTAAGAGAAATATTTGTTCCATCTTTGGCTGTGAGGAAATTTCCCATTTCTTTTTCATTCCTCTGGGAGTTTTTGCAGACATTTTCCCAGCCTTGGCTGACACACTCTGTGCTCCTCAGCTCTTACCTGCCCCAGGTCGGGGCTGCATTTCCACACTGCATTGGGGAGGGACTGTGAAACGATCTGTTCTGTATAATAGGAGTTATTATTCCTATTATTATTTTTAATGGACAGTTAACTGCAGAACACTGGAACATGCTGACAGCTCATGTCTAATCACCACTGTGCAATAAAATATGCTTTCTTTACAGTGAGTACACACGCTATCTCTTCTGTTTCTAGTTATCACCAACTCTTTGCTGCATCAGAAAGAGAGGGAAATAGGCAACCTGAAACAAAAATATCATAACCAAAGGAAATCAGCTCTCTTACAGCTGAGCTTATTTCTTTGTGCATGAACAGGAAGGAATATATGGGAGTGACACACCAGGAGAAGAGCTTACACAGTGTCTTTTTAATGGAGACAGTATCCAGTGTATATAGACTGGAAAATATGCAAAGGCACACAATGCAGGGAACTGTGAACAGCCTGCTTGGAAATCACAGGCCAGCAATGACCATTAGGTCATACTATTAAAGATGAAAAATGGCTTGGCTCTGAAATAAAAGCCAGTTACATCCTATTTAATATCTTGATGTGGTTGCAGGAACATAGAGGCAAGATACAGAAGCTAAACTACAAATATAAATGTACAAGGAAAGAGCAACATGAAAATACTTCCTAAGTATGTTAGTAATAAGTAGAAAGAGTTAGTCTGGGGAAACAAATCCAGTAACAGAAAAGTTTTGTGCTGTTTTCATTCAAACCTAGGTCCATTAGTAATTTACCTTCGAAATCAAAGTAGCAGGTAAGTGTCTAACAACAGAAAAAGGCAAATAGTGCCAACTTCTAAAGGGCATTATAAGGAAATCCCAGGCTGTGTGAAATTGGGCTGACTCCCTGCAATTATGAAAACAAGCAAAAAAAAATAAAACCCCACCTATAAAACAGCAGTCTCCCAAAAAGTCGCCCTGACTTGTTCCTAGGACAGGTTAATAGGCTTCTGAGCTCAGGATTAGTTTTAGATTAACTTCAGAAAAGCTTTCTACACAATCTCTTGTGATATTGTCAAAAATGAGCTAAACTGGCACAATCCCGATGAAGTTCTTGTACAAGTGCTACAGAAATGTCTGCAGAAGTGCTGGTGCACTGCCAGGAGGAGCCGGTGTGTGGGGCAGAGCCCCTGCGGGAGCCGCGGCTGAGCTCGGGGCTGCTCAGCGCTTTGGGGAGTGACTCCAGTGAGGGAATAAAACACACAGCGATTAAATTTGCAGATAATATCAAACTGGAAGGATGCAAAGAGACTGTGGAGGACAGGATTAAAATTCAAAACTTATCTAAACAAACTGAAGATACAAATAAGATACAATTCAGGGAAAACAATGCAATATACTGCACTTATGTAGAAATCATCAGTTGTGCTCACACAGCACAGGGGACTCCTAATTACACAATTAATAGTGGGAGATGAAGATGTCACACACAGCACATATGAAGTAACCACCCTGAGGCTGGAGCACTGTAGGGAGTTTAATTAACCAAACATGGGGAAAGATAGGCCAAGAACAGCAAGGGTGGCCAAAGGTTTGGAAACACCTGAGAGGAAAGACAGAGAGAATTGAGTTTGTTTAACTTAGCCAGGACTCAAGGAGTCATAACAACAGTCTTCAAATGACACAGAAGTTTTGCAAAAAGTTACTGCCCACTCTGCTAATATGTTTAAATTGCAGATGGGAATATTTAAGGACAAATTAGACAAACATTAGTTAGGAATTACTTGAGTGGGCTGCGGGATCTCTCAGAGTACCTTCCAATCCTGTCTGCTCCCCTTGTCTTCTCAGTGTTGTTTTTCAACCCTCCAGTAAAAGCATGCTCATTCTTCCCCTGAAAATGTAAGAAAAAAATAACAAAAATATTACTATGATTATTTTTAAATTTATATTAAATTGTAAAATTTGCAGAGTTATTTGAGGTGAATTTCAGAAAACAATAAGTCTCCCTTAAGTTACCAAAAATCAGCTGCTATTTGTAGGCTAAACAAAGGTATCCAGATCTAAAAAGGGAAATTATTGCAATTAGTGCAGTTGTGCAATTGGAGCAATGATACATTTGAGAGAGAGAAGGTGAGATTCTAGATATTCTGATCATTTTATTACCATCTATCTGCCTATCTTTAAAGTTTACACAAAACATCAAAGGTACATTACAGAGGGAACTCAGACCAGAGCTTGTCCAGATAAAGCATTCACTAAACAGATGGCAGTGATAATGAAGCTCTGCACGATGAAAGGTAATTAACCTGTTCAAAAGCTCATGACAGGATCTGTGATACAACACATAAGGACCTGAAGGCAGAGAGGCAGAAATGAGCAGTGGTTTGATTTCCTGGATGTAGGATGCCAGAAAGCTGGCCAGCACCACGAGCTGTTTGGTCTGCACAGAGAGCACTGCATTCACAAGGACACTCAGGCTCAGTCAGTCAGAAGATGGACAAGGTACAGTTTTAAGTCTGGTCCTGAAATACAGGATCAGAAAGCATTCCTGGAGTGGCTCTTTGGTGACCAGCTGCACCTCGAGGTGCCAAGAGCCCTGGAAAGCCCAGTTGGGTCACGCAGCAGTAGGAGCAGCAGTCAGCTCTGAACATTTTATCTCAGGATCTTTGTCTCAGCAAAGTGTGAAGAAGGAAAACACTGTTAGTTCAGTAGAGTGTCCAGTTTGCTCTACTCTTTATTTTGAGTCTGCTGCCTTTTACCCACACTTAACTGAAGCATCCTTTTCATGTCATCTTATGCAGAAAAAGCAGGACTCACATTACCATCATTCATCTATTATGTTTTCCCATATTAATTTCCTCTCATGTTTACTTCTCCAGGAATTGTTTTTACATTTCTTCATCAGTTTAGTTGCTCTCTTTAGGACCTTTTCTATTATTCCATGTGCCTTTTGAGATAGAATGCTGAGACTGAACACTTTAATACAGGAAAAGCTGTACTACAAATTCCTGTAATGATACTTGTTTTGTCTTAATACAATCTAACATCTCAATTTCTTTCTAGACTGCACTGAACCCCAGCCTTCCCTATGCTGTTCTCTGCAATGATCAAGTATTTTTCTCGGAGTTGTTACAGCTAATTTAGAATCTATCAGGCAGTATGATTAGTTCCAATTGTCCCTTCAGCATCAGTTATCATCAGCTGTCCACCCTGAAGCTCACCTGTCATTTATTCCTGAATGCTCGATCACTGTTTGATCCCCCTGAATTCTTTGTATCTCCCATAGCTAACCAGCCCTCTGTAATTTCACCTTGCCAACAACAGGGGAAAAAAACCCTATTTATTCTCATTCCAGTTTTCACAAGTTCCAGTATGGGTCCTTACATTGCTCAACTATTAATCTTTCTCTCAACTTCTTATTTCTCCCCTTCTTAGAGGTCCCTAATCCACAAGAGAACTTCCTTCTTATACAGAGATAATTTTTTTAGGGGGTGACTTTATCCACATAAACTGTATTTACTATTGTAGCTACGAGATTTCCTGTCTTAAAGTAATGAAAGAATTCTAATAGACTGCAAGGATAATGTTTTCCTTAACAGGAACTATTTTGATTCATTCCTTGATAACAGCTTTATCGAAATGATTCATAAAACCCCATACCAGCAGGATCTCTACATTTCTTGACTTTACCAGTCACAAGGCTCAGACTCACTCACTCAAACCATTTGTACTCCCTACATTTTCTGCTCTTCCCTTTATTTGCTTTATCTTTATGTTTGCCTTTCGCTTAGATTTCCAACTATTTGGGAATGGCTTTTACTCTATTTTATATTTGGACAATGTATAGCACAGTAAGACTGGAGCCCACACACACAATAGGTACCTTACAAAGACAATAGTAACTTATTGCATGGAAAATGTTTCAAATAAAGTGATTTACTGCTTATCAAGTGCAAACAGACATTTCTATTCCTTCTGCTCATGTACTTCTCTGCTCAGTCCTGCTACTAATAAAAATAATTCTTTTCTTTCCCAGTGGTTTTCTAACATCAACACCTCACTGATCCAAAAGAATGCCATTCCTAAATTAACTCTACTGGATGTAGAAGAAATGAATCTGGAGACCTCTGCCTATGCAGTTACCATCCTTAGACTTAAGATGGTATCAATTCAGACAATGATTTTTCTTATCTCCACTTCAGAGTAAGTTTTCTCCTTTTCCCAAGAAACAATTCAGTATAAAAAGTTAGGAAATTCAATCATCTTGGTACATGCCTCTCCACTGTCAATAAAGTAAACTGCTTGTCTGCAGAACTAAATGATGCTTTAATTATTTTTACTGAATAAAATGTTATTTACACAGTATTTAGTGTTAAATAACCACCTCTGGTAGCTGAGACAATCCCCTGTGTGACTATGTTGTGGTAGGAGGAAGAGTAAAGATGAATGCAACAGAGCAGATGTCCAGGGTGTACTTGGAACATGACAGGCAAATGAGTCACAATCAAGGATCCCATTCCCACTTCCACAACTTGATTTGTGAAGGCAGGAATATGAGGTCAAAGACCTGCAAATTAAGAGGGACATCTCATAGGAAGAGAGGATGGAGGTCGGCTTGTGGACAGAGGAGAGATTCTGGGAGAGTTCCCAAAGAAACCGTACCTTCCTCAGGGTCAGGGAATGCTGTGACTACAGGAAACCCCTAAAGCAAGCTGTGGGTGTCACTGCTTGTTGCCAAGAGGTTTCATTGAAGTGAACACTATGCTTTAAAGAAACTGTACAGTCACTGCCCTTGGAGAACGCAGAAGTGTAAGGTCTGGGATTAAGGCAGATTTACCTGTCCTCACACCAGAAGAGAAAGAGAGAACACTGTTTGATTCTCTCCTACAAATGGTAGGAGAGGCTGCCTCAGAGAATGGCAGGTCAGAGACAGGGTTCTACAACGTGGTGACTGTCACAAGTGAGCAGAGTCACCGCAGCAGAACCTGCCTTGCCAGGTAAGGGCAGGTCTGAGCCCTCTCACCAAACACATTTGCCCACCATTGACACAGCCTGTCAATGACTTCACTGTCAAACTCAGCAACTCTTCAACAAACCTAAACATCCTCTCTGCCTTATCAAGAGGCCTGAGCTCACTCTGGTGTGAGCCACACAGATCAGGCCTGGAAGGGGATAAACTCTGTGCAGAGCAAGCCAGTAGCTATCCAGGCTTTCCTCTTCTTGAACACTCTCTGGATTAAGAATGTCCGGAAACGTTCTTATTTCTGTATAAAGGCTAGCCTGGAAATAGAAACAACAAACATGAAGCATAAAACAATTCAATTTAAGATCCTTGGTTTCCTAGTAGAGACACAGCTTTAGATTCTGTTCTCTGGTTCTGTCCACAGTCAGAGCTGGCAGTGAGCTTCCCTCGTGGGGCACTGGAGGCTGGCAGTGCAGCTGCCTGTTACCATGTCAGGAGCAGACAAGGAACTCTGCTCAGCAGTGACAGGGACGAAATCTATTGTTCACTCCACAGCCAGGATGAATTACCTTCCTTTTCCTTAGTGTCTGCAGACCTTTTAAGTTTTATACACCAGCTTATTGTGGAAGAAAAAAAAGAATAGCACTGAAGGAGAAATTAAACAAGGCCTAAGGAAATGGGATCATCTCAGGATAGTGAGAGGTTCCACTAAGCACAACATTCAGCATAATCTTAAACTCTAAACCATTCTTGGCAACAAGCTTGTTATAAAATGTGGGAATAAGTGGGTTCACATAAGGGAAGACACTGGGATCACAGGCGATCAGTTCTACCAAAGATCCCTAAAAGCTCTGAACTTTGGTTTCTTGCAAGAATGTCAGTATTAAATGCATTTAGGAAAATCAACCCAAACAAACAAAAACAAAGATAAAAACACACACCATTACATCAACTGACATGTGACTGACTGACAAATTGTTTATGATCATACTGTAAACACTAGAATCTGGGTCTGGAAATGACCTGGAGAGATTGTCTGAGCACAACCTATTCCTACACAATACCAATGTATAACACTTAGCATCAATGGGTTCAGAAAAACTTGGCCATTGTTTATGAGAACACAGGTTTTCACACAATATTTCATATACTTTTCAGAATATCTTGTACTTCAATGTCTGATGAAATATCATATTATTCTCCTACACATAAAACTGGGAAACTGGCAATAACTGTTTCACAAGGTAAATGTTTGTCTCCACTAAGTAAAGCTTACAACTCATAATTCATGTAAAACCAAATAGCTGTCTGAAATAATTTCAATACAATCTTCATTTTAAATGAAGGCTAAGTGTATGCCAGCTCTATTCTTACATGCATTGTTTGTTTCACAAAAGAGTAAGTTAAAAAGAGATCTGGGAATGCTCATCAGATACAGCCAAAACTGACTTGGCATTTTCTTTCTAAACCTTTGTTTTCAGAAATAGCAGCTTTGAACTTCACCTTCTGGGGAGAATTGCTCATGCTTATTCTCAACAGAAAAATAAATGATTCTTGAGGGAAAATTTCAAGAAAAGCAATGACCATATGTTTTAGTCAGCACAGGTAGGAAGTGTGTCAGGCACTTAACAAGGTTCATGTTCATGCACCTGCCCTTACTCTCCCATGTGTCCCTATACCCAAGGCAGGAAGGGAGCCACAAATGCAGCTCACAATCCTTCCTCAAGATGAGATCCTGGGTTTTCAAGCCAATGATATAACCTTGAAATCATGTACACAGTGTGTATTATAAATAAATTTGAGCCAGAGCTCAGGCTGCAGTCTGCACTTGAGACACAGCAGGCACACACTTTTTCTCAGCTGGACAGAGGAAGATCAAACAGGATCTTACATTAAAGAGATACTCACAGCTCACCTTATTGTTAGTGCCTATTGATTTGAATAGCAATAATATTCACCTGTTATGCAGAGCTTCACCAGGAGATTTCAAAACATTCCACAAAGGAAGTCAACAATATTGTCACCATTTTACAGTTGGGAAATGTGAAGTGAAGGGAGGTAAAGTGTTTTGTCAAGAGTCTCCCAAAAAACAATGGACTGAAGGAAAGTTGCATGAATCTGGCACAAGGACTGTGTGAAGAGGAGGCCAGACCACTACTCGTGCATTTTGTGAAAAAGACGTGCTAAGGGAACACAGGACTCTGAAAAAATAAAGGAAAGGGAAAGGGAAATGTAGAGACAAGGAGCAGACATAAGTAGAAGCTTAACAGGAGATCTGGAACAGAGCAGTAGATAACAGTAGATGCAACAGGAATTATCAGAGCCAGGGAGGAAATTATCAGAAAAGGAAGGAAAAGAGGGGTGTGAGAAAGGAAAATGTCAAAAGAGGCTCTTTGGTATGGACCATAAAAGGTCCTGAAAGGCCAGAAAAGAAGAGTCTGTAGCAGAAAAAAACAATGATATGTGTTGGCAAAAGAGACTGAAGCTGTGCTCAGGTTGTTTCTGACCTGAGTGACTTAAGGTTGTGGGTTTTTTTAACTTCAAGCTGACACTGATGTTGCAATCCCCACCGAGGGTTTGCTGAGTGTGAAACAAAGCAGTCGACTTGCTTTTCATGTTTTTCTTCTGCTCTACTTGGATTTTTTTTCCAGGGCAGTTTCCTCTTTTGTGCTGATTTATTCTCTCTCCTATCATGTTTTTCCCCTATGTTGATCTTTAGGATCAGTTCTCAGATTTTGTTAGAGTTCCTCTCTCCCTGGACAGTATAAGGCTTTTTAATTTAATTTGATTTAAACTTTAGTTTTACTGTAAGAAATTTTTCTTCTCTTCTGCATCACCATGACCAACACCTCTGTCCTTTACCTCAATCAACATGATAATGGCATTTTTGCTGCTGTGCACAAATCATGCAGCCTTTATGTCAGAATGTTCTGTGGAGAAAAGCAGAGTGATAGAGAATTCATCCATTTTGGATGCAAAAATATCAGGAAATTTTCTCTCAGTCTCTCATGAACATGCCTGTGCATTTCATCTACCAATACACATCAGTCTGGAAAAGAGCACAGTATAAGAGTTGCATAGAAGCAGATTTATTCATATTTGGACACTTCTTCACTGCTGGGCAGCAATATGTAGGTGTAAGATCCTGTGATTGCAGCTGCAGTGGTGGAGTGCAGTGATTTACCTATATAAGCTTATGTGCTTGCACAGGTTCATCCCTTTAATCACTACAAAACCACATGAATTTTAGACCTTAACACTGTGGATGAACACAGACCCAAAACTCTGAATCATCTGTGATTCTGAATTATCAAAATCCCATTCCCCTCGCTTGGAGATACAAATATGCCTTTATTTTATCATAGTTGCCTAGAGAGGATGTGAAATAAAACCTCCCCATTTTGTCCCTCTCTCTCCTGTCCATGTGCACACAACCCAAAGGCTCTTCACTGGTGCTGCTCAGGACATTTCATGCACTGGCACAGTTCAGGTGCTGACCTGCACCAGGGCTCTGCTGAGCCTGGGTTTCTCTGTGTGTGACAAGGTGTCTCTTCTTACCTGTTAAAAGTTTCAGGTGCTTTTAGAAACAGCTTTTCTAAGCCGCAGGTCTCTGGGGTTTCTTCCTTCCCTTAGAAACCAGAAGCCCTAACTAGTAAGATGCTATATTTGTTTTCAGAGTATTTAATATTTCTGACCTATCCCATCTTTTGAAGCCTGACTGGAATTTAAGAATGCAATCACAAAAGTATTGCTAGTGTGTGTAAAACACTGCATGTTCTTGAGAATATGATGCTTTTTCTGATGTTTGTTAAGCACTGTTGATATTTTTCTGATTAATATCTCCTGAGACCTTCACAATTTCCCTAAAACTGTCTTCCATCCTGCACAGGTAGGAGCATTAGGCAATTCATCTCACTACTCACCTTTGGGTGTCATGGACTATTTTTTCTAATGACCATCCACATATCCTACATTTATTAATTCGTTTTGGTCACAAATGAACTAATGCTGTAGTAAATTGATACTGATAGCCCTCTGCAATGCAATTTTACAAGCAGCCTCTCTTCAGGCAAAAAAATAAATAAATAAAATGAAGATCTTTATCCTCTGCTTCAAGTTTCATGGATTAAAAATCACTGAGAACTTAGCTGAACATGTCTGTCACCAGGCACAGGGGTAGTTGAGAAAAACAGTTTTCCACATAATTCCTTAAGTGTTTGAAGAACTGTGGCTCCCCACTCAAAACAACTAGCAGTCCTTGTAAAATGTGAAGTAGGAAACCAAATCAGAGGAAGTACATTCTCAAATATGTAATATTTTTTAAATTATATCAACATGGCTGACTACTTAAAGAGGAATACAAACTAGTAAATTCCTACATATAAGTATTTTGATTTTCAAAGAATTGCAGCATCAAAATCAGATCTTTTTTAACTTGACTGTTGAAATGGTTCATTGTGGTTTTTTGTTCTTCTTGAAAGTCCTTGAGCTCCTTTCATATGAAGCATTGTGGATCAAATAAAAAGATAAGGACTTAGACAAATGTTTTTACAATGCCTGGATGTTCTGAGCTCCCCAGATATAAAAAGAGATTAAACAAAATACAATACAATTTGAACTTCAATAATTAAACAAAATCCTTGACTCATAATGTGAGGAAATTCCTCATTCTGGCAAGTACATGTGAAAAAATCAAGAGCCTTCTTTAAATTCATGTGAAGAAAATAATATCAAGGCATTGCCAAAATATGTCACTTGCAATTGCTTATATCAAGTCCTCAAAAATGGGCACCCAGACAATGTATATACCTGAAGGTAATGAGCAGGAACGAATAACACAACTTCCAAAATACAGTTTTGCCTTTACAGCTGTTGATGTGTTCTCTTCTCACCAGCACCACACATTTCTGACACCCACATAAATAACCATTAAAGGAGCTTAATGAATAGTGCAGGGTGGACTGCTTTCCTTTGTGCATATTTCACAACCAACTCACCAAAGGCACATCAGAAATTAAGCTTTACTTGTATAATGATTTATTTTAAGAGCAAGTTATGAAAGATTGCCAGCTACATCTGCTCATTAACAGGCTGAAACACCCTCTGTTGGCTATCAGTGCCTTTTCTTTCAAGAAATCCCAGGAGGTAATTCTTAGTGTGTTTGTTTTCTGCTTCATTTGTACTTCTCCCTCCATCGTAAAACCACTGTGCAATATGCAGGGATGTTTGCCACATATTATTACCAGTATTTCCAGACTGAAGTAATTAGTGAATCTCAAAAGAGTGCACACGAGAACATATCTCTTCAGTTGTACAGCTCTGAAAAATAGGAAGACCCTGGATTTAACAGAGTTTGTCAATGAAGGCTTGCCTGCTTAAGGCTGTGAGGATCAGGAAAAGAGCATTGTTTTAACATCAAACACAATATTTTTAATGAAAGATATTATGTGCAGGTCTAAAAATTAATCTCTATGGAGGACTTGCAGTAAGGATCAGTCTCACTGCATAACAAAGTGTGAGGAGAATGATGTAGATTGTAATGCTGTGCAGACCCAAGATATCCAAAATCACTCCATTATTAAATCAGTTCAACTGATACTCGCATTTGAAACAACTCATATTCTAAAATAACTCCCATTTTTTAAAAAGGAACTTTTTTTCAGTCAAGCTCTATCTTTAGACATTAAGGTCCCTCTTTAGACATTAAGGTCACATATTTACAGCCAAATAAATACATATATGACATCTCAAAAGAAAGAGAAAAGGTCTTTGGAATTATGCTTATGTTTCTTATTTAGGAAATCAAAGATATAGGCTGAAGACACAACATTACTGTGAAATTTCTCTTCTATATATAAATCACTGAAAAATAAAATGAAGACATTTATTCAGCTGTATTATTAATACTTACCTCTAAGCCTAAAAGAACTCACATTAGATCTGTCAAAATCCTGAAATTTTTTTTTTTCAAGACTTTAAATATTGTGCAATGGATTTAAATCCATTAAGGGAAGATTTCACTTCAGATCCATAGCATTATATTCATGTCATCTGGGGATATTTGAAAATTTAAGTCTGTAGTACTTTCACAACTGATTACTTTAATGGCATTTAAGATAATACACACCAACTGTTTGGATTTATCTGTCTGCATCAGTGTCACATCAAACCAGTCTTTCTGCCTACATCAAGATTTTGTGGCTCTGTAAGGGAATCAGTCCTGTCATTCACACTTTTACTGCTGTGCTGTTATTCACTGCTTAAGCTAATGAATAAATAATAGCTATTTTCCCTACTTTTGTCAAATTAAACTTTACTTCAGCTGGTCCTTGACTGTTTTTTGGCAGTTCCATGGGGAGGAAAAGGGATTCGCAAGTAGATGTGTTTTCTGAATTTAAATATAGCAATAAATCTCTCTTCCTAAGCAATGAGTGTATTATGCCAACCCCAGGACCACTTGCAAGTAAAAGCAGAGGCTGCTTGATTTCTCTGTTCATCCCAGCCCCAGACTATTTGATGGCTTTGTGGTGTTCCATTTTCATGTATTGTACCCAGAGGAACTCCCTGTCCAGAGCATGTTTTTTCCAAAGGCCTCTCAGGAGGACTCCTTCACACATCTAAGCTGTAGCTGTCTGTATCTTCCATCTAAATTCAGCCATTAAATGTCTGGTAAATCCCTATCCCTTCTACAGAAAATAGAAACTGGAAAAAATCTTCAAACTGGATAGCCAAAAGCAACCTGAATTAGCCAAAACCACCGACAGAGAGGGAACAGATGCCTGGAAGAAATCTTTACCCTGCAGCCTGTCAGAGAGAACCTCCTGTTCTGTTAATCACAGACCTGCTAGTGCTGCCACTTGTATAGCTATGCCTTTATCCAAGATAATTAATGCAATTCTGTGTTACATCCAGGTTCTAGGATTAAAGTGAATATTTACAGGTGCTGCCTGGACTTTTCCTCCCATGAGTTCAGCTCCAAGCATTGCTGCAGCTGAGGACTCCTGTGGCTGAATGGTACAAGTGATCCCTTAGGAGAATCCCAGCTTGAGCCTGCATAGCTTTTGATGCTGTGCAGCCATGTCCAGTCTTTCAGCCTCAGAAAACACTGTGAGGGTGGTTGTGACAAGACAGTTTGTCATCCAGGAGTTTACAGACCTCCTCCTGCCTTTCCATCTGGCTTTTGGGTTGTCTTGCAGAATATCAGAAGTATCATCCCTTTGCCAAGTCCCTGTAGCTGTGCACACAGGAATTTGTTGTTCATCTTATCACCACCCCGTACTGGTGGTGGCACTGAGTTATTCTGATACTGAATTTTTTTTAATTCATCTTGTTTACTGAACATTCTATGGGTAAGTCTTATTATTTAAACTCCATAGAGCACCTGAAAGTCACAGAAGAACTTGCAACAAACTTCACTTACATACTCTAACACAGCTATCTATAGAAACTAAAAGCAGACAACAAGAAAAAATCTTTTACCTGTTCTTGGAACAGAAAATAATTTAAACTACTGGGAAATTTAGCTTTTTAGGTGTCATAGGAAATGTATGAGGTGTTATAATCCAAATGACTACTAATAAATAACATAGGCACTTAGGAAACCTCAACAACAAATGTTAACAGATTTTGCATCCAAATTGATACCTGAAATTTAAGTTCTAGGTTGGATCCCAAATAGGAAGGATATTTTCCAGTATAAATAGAAGTATATCCTTGGAAGGCCCTAGGCTCCCAAGACTTGTAGCATTTTTGACCAAAGTCTTGTATGAACATCGTGTTAGAATTACACTTCATCCATGTTAACCCACAGCCTTTTTGTTCATTCTCAAATCTTACTGCTCTGCTCCTAACCCAGATCTAAATTTTCACAAAAGATATTAAGGGATAGGCTGTTCTACCCCTGTTGAATATTGTATCTTTGAATACTTTATAGGGTTTTATTTTAGTCTTCCAATTACAGACCCCATGAAAGCATGAGCATTTGGTAGCTACTTTTTAAAGCTGAATTCTCTACAAAGTGTTACTTGATACAGCAAAGATCAGACAAAACACACCTAAGGGGTATTTTAAAGCATTTTCATAGAAGGTCATCCTTCGGCACCCTCCTGAATTGTAATGACACCAACTTCCCTTTGCTGTTCTCACTGAAGTTGTCACATGATTAGTTTTCTCCTAAAGCAATTCCCAGGTGGATTATTTGATCAGCTGCTGTTTCCATGCACTACAAAATGATTTGCCTCCTCTCTCTGTTCTACGATACAGCACAAGCTGCAGAAGTGGGACCTGTGCCATCTCTGACCTGCACCAGCATCCTCTGGACCAGAGGAATCCTGCAGTCCACAGATGTAGGTGGCATCACTTGCTGCCTGCAAAGCCTGGGACAACATCCTTCAGAAAACTGCCTTTCTTCTCTGGCAGTGGCGAGAGCAAGAAACACTTCAAACAACAAAATATAAATAAGTGGTTTCTCCATTACAAGGTAGTAATTTTTTCTTAGAATAGATTTTTGCTCCTCTGAAAGGTTTTATTTGCCCTCCTCTGCTTATTTTGTAAAATTCGTTCTTACATCTATAAATTACAGTTACACAGACACAGGATAACAGTTGAAAGGCAACAGAGTGTCAGCGAATAAATATTCGTGCTTTTAGATGCTTTCAGGGGGGTTTTGCTTTGACATTTTCGTGTAATGTAGGGTTAATACATCTGCCATTAAACCCAAATGTATAATGCCAATCACTGCAGAGGAGTGAGTTTTTCTGTCACCCTTTTCCTTTCTGCTTTGTCATTACACCTTATAGTCTGTCCCAGCCTTTGAGTGGCAGCGTTCTGTCCTCACCTGAGCGCCCTGTCAGAGCCCTGCCGCAATTCCCTGACGCTCTAAGGGAAAGGGTGGGTTTAAAGATGTGCATTTTTGCTGAAGTGATCCCCACGAGCAGCTGACCATAAATGCTCCTGTGCCGCGGGTTAGTCTGCAAAACCACGGGCAGATTTGAAGGTTTGAACAAGTATTTCCATAGAAGCATTTTCCGTGGAGCCCTCCGTCCCTGTCGGTTGGCCCGTCTCCCAACGCCGGCAGTGGGGGGGTTTGGATACCCCAGGCTGCCCTCCGGCGGCGGCCGGCGCCAGGCTCTGCCCGAGCCCTTTCCCGGCCCCGCTCCTCCAACACAAACCCTCCGCGCGGGGCTATGCCGGAGCACAGGCAGCGAAGGGAGCCCCAAAGCCATCAGGAATGTTGCCTGTGAGCGGGATAGGCTCCCAAAGCCTTGTGCCTGAGCTCCCTCCCCGCGCTCGGGCTGTAGCAACATTCCTGGAGCGGGAACCAGAGAGAGGATAACACGTTCCCTTGTCATCTCTGGTCCTCAGTTTACAGCAGATTTGAAATAAAAATCTAAACGGCAGCGAGATGCCCCCAGCACGTGGGTCATTCCAGACAGTGGCTGGTGCTCCGTATCCCCGTGAGCAGAGTCCGTGGGGGTGACATCCTCCCGGTGCTCCGTGTCCCTGTGACCCATGTCTGTGGGGACAGCATCCCCTCGATGCTCCGTGTCCCTGTGACCCATGTCTGTGGGGACAGCATCCCCTCGATGCTCCGTGTCCCTGTGACCCATGTCTGTGGGGACAGCATCCCCTCGATGCTCAGTGTCCTTGTGACCCATGTCTGTGGGGACAGCATCCCCTCGATGCTCCATGTCCTTGTGATCCATGTCTGTGGGGACAGCATCCCCTCGATGCTCCGTGTCCCTGTGACCCATGTCTGTGGGGACAGCATCCTCCCAGTGCTCCATGTCCCTGCAAGCTGTGTCTGTGGGAATGGTGTCTTCAGCCAACGCCTTCAACCTGCCTGTGATTCTTCAGGGACCAATTCTAGGCTGCCGGGTCAGTATTAGGAAGGAAGCAATAATTGCATTTGGTTTCTACACAGTATGAAAAAATTGCTTCCTTTAGCTATTACAGCAAGATGAATGAGAAATTCTGCATGTTTGCTTTCAGAGAATGTGGTTACTATCACCCTCAAGTCGGATGCTGTTATCAGTATTTAGGGAAGAAATGGAAGTGCAGCTCTCAGAGGTTACTGGAGTGGTCTCACCTGCTCCTGTTTGGTTTTGAATGTCCCTCAGAAACATAGGGAACTGTCAGTAATTTGTCACTGCATACTCAAAAAGCTAAATCAGCTTCAATGCAGAAAGGCCACACCTGGGAAAGTGGTTGGGACCAGTGGGATGGAGCAGGTTTGTTCCTGTCTGTGCTCAACCTGCTCAGATCACAGGCATGGCAGTTGAGTCACCTGGAACCAAGGATCACCCCCTTGCAGCAATGATCTGAATTCCTGCATGAGTGTGTTCAAACACTGGGGGTGGTGAGGAAAGCAGCAGTGTCACAGCCCTGGCTGCTGGCAGGGTACAGGTGTAGCCAAAGCCAGCAGGGAAAGCCACAAGAATTGGTAGGAGGCCAACATGTCTTGCTTTCTGTGTTTGGTAAAGCTCTTATTTTCCTTCACACTGGGATTCCTAGGGCTGTTCTCTAACACAGTTACATGGAGAAACCCCTGAGCATCTTTAAGGGGATGTGGCTAGAGGAGCTCCAAAGCGTTACTTCATTATTTTGCATTATTTCTGCAGGAACATGTGGCCTAATACCACATGTATTCCATAGATCTTGGTGCAGAAATGTTTCATAAGAATGCACTGGACATTGCTTCAACTCCTACGAGCCCAAAACATCACTGATATTTCCACCTTGGCTTAAACAGCACCTCACAAACCAAATTTCAACAGGAATATGGCTCTCACACAGAGACTCATGTACAGGTCACTGACACACAACACCACAAACCTGGATGCAAATAGCACAAGCACTACCATAAGCAACTAAGCAAAGGGATTTGACAAAAATCATCAGCTGTTTAACAATTAGCTTATTAGATCAGATTTAATCTAACCAAGAATCTGGTTAGGGGTTAAAACTCTGCAATTAAAACCTTCACTTGCTGAAGATTTTTTTTTAATACAGGGCTTGTAGCTGAATGGTAAATAAGATTTAGACCTGTTAGAAGATTAAGTGTTCTGCTCTGTTCCTAAGCTTAATCTTAAGGCAATTAATAGTTCTCAAGGTCTGAACAGTAGGGATATGCATGAATTTTCTTAATTCCACCAGCTGAAAGAGATCTGAATGACTTTTGCCTTGCATTGTAACACAAACACTGCTGTGGCTTGCAGTGATGTAAATCAGCAGTAGTACAAGATTATGCACCAGTGATCCATTAGAAGACTAATACATCATAATATATTACAGCAGATTAAAAATGTGTAAAAGAAAATCCTTTTAAAAAATCATAGTAAGAGTGGGGGCTGTTTGGATTTTATTTTACGTTAATTTACCCTCTAATTTAACTTTCCAGTTAAGATGGATGAAGTTAATGAAGCAGTTTATATAAAATAAAATAATCGTAAAACAGCATATTTGTTTCTTTTCATAAACATGAGGCTTATTGTGCACAGGGTATATGGTGTGACCTGTATAGAGACATATTTCCATCCTGGAAGCACATGCAAGAGCCTGGGTACAGCCTTGGTTTTCCCAGGTCAGAATCCTGAGACCAGTTTTTTCTGACTCCCTCTTCCCACTCTTTCCAAAGAAGCACTGTGATCCTGTATTTTCCTTTTTAAACCATATATACTCGTTTTGTCTCCCTGCTCTCCCATCCTGAACAAGAAGTACAGTGTTTCTGGGGGATCAGAGTGTTAATTTGGTGCTCCTGGTCCAGCAAGGGGTCACAGAGCAGAGCAGAGCATGGCTTAGGAGGCTCTGGATCACATGGTGGTCAAATGACCATTTCTGTCTCCCAGATATGAACCATAAAGCAACAGCAAATACAGAAAGTGATCATTATGAAAAGGTCTAATTAGGTTTGCCATCTACTCACAGCGCTATGAATCACTTTATCAATAGGCATTATATCTTTATATGAAGTTCCCACTTTGTGCAGTAATTATAGTCCAAGACCCCTGTACAGCCTATTCACCCCAAGAAAGGTGAATTACACTGTTAGCTTTGCAGAACTGAAATCCTTAAGTTCTACCACACAGAGAACACACATGCTCTGGTGTGACAGAGTCCCCAACCTAGACCCTCAAAGATCACAGGCAACAAACTACCTGCAGCCAGATTAATGGTTTTTCTTAATAATGGTTCAACCTTCTTGGTTTTTTATAATAAGCAATGATTTAACTTCCTAATCACTTGAAATAGTCAAATTAATACCACTAGTGTCTGCAGATACAGAAATTCCTCCTGACAGGGTGACAGTCACTCTTCACTGAAAGGTCTACAAGTCATTCTGCCCTTATCTCTGAGTGACTAAACAAGGGGAATTGGTTTTTAGTTAAGTTATACTTAAATGTGAAACACTTAAAATTTCTCGATAACTGTGTTCTGCAAGCTCCTCATTTGCATTGCTCTTCAGAACACTTCTGCCTTCAGGAGCCCAGATTTACCTGGTTCACTGCTCACAAATAAAATGGAAAAAAAATGGATCCCTGCAAAGTGTCCAGCAGATTTTCTTCTCAATTACATGTTAGTGAATACCTCTCATTTGTAGCTTTACAGTTGTGCCCCATATTCTCAGGGGATTCTCATTAAGTTCTCATTAACTTTTGCATCACAGAAAAGGAACTTCAACATTTCAAGTGGGTGTCAAGTTGCATTAGGAGTTGTGTATTCATTCTGCCTGAACTACCATCCATGCACAGTGTTGGAGCTTTTTAAAAAAGTTGCAGCCCCCGTGGTAGAACTTTGTGATGTGTGCATTTTGTTTTCCCCATGGTGTGAGTTACATAAGGAAAAAACACAGAGTATCATGCCAAGGCAGGTTTCCCAGTTTGCCAAAAGACTGATCCACAAATCCAATCACTGTCAGAAATAACTTGCCTGCTTTAAGTCTCACTCTAAACATATTCTTCTCCAAAGTTCTGTTCTGTGCCTGGAAATTGGTTTTGCCATTAAGGATGTTTTCACTAGTCCAGGAACACAGACGTGTGTATGTAGAT
Organism: Manacus vitellinus; assembly: GCF_001715985.3. Taxonomy (NCBI): domain Eukaryota; kingdom Metazoa; phylum Chordata; class Aves; order Passeriformes; family Pipridae; genus Manacus; species Manacus vitellinus. Next base: position 6,471,417 of record NW_021940560.1, read on the forward strand.
TTTTTTTTTTAATTGTGTTATTGCTAAATATTTTTCGGCTTGGTCTTCTATTTTGCTATTTAGCTCAGGTTTTTGCTTTCTTCTGTCTTGTGCAAATTGTACATATATTCCACAGGAAGGTGGAAAGAGGACTTCAGGATTTGGTTCCTGGTTAGTTACTTGTTCTCTGGAACTCTTGTTGAAAAGGATAGGAGGTAACAGCCTTCCTTTCCAAATGTCCAGTGCTGTCACCTCATGTTTTAGGCTATGTGAGCCATAACCAGAGAATCAGGAGGACAGACACATAATGTTATCAAATCTTCACTCACCTGAACACAAGAAAATTAACCATTTAAGCCGTTTCATGGCCAATTGCAGAATAAGACTGGAACGGGAGCACTTTTTCTCCTCAGTTTCCTGATGGTTGATAAGAACAAGCTTGTGAAGAACAGTGACAGTGTAAATACAGACACTACTTTGCAAATAAAACTATTCTTTTCTTAAAAGTAGTGTAAAAACTGTGATTGTCAATTCACTTTCTGAACCTGAAGGAGTTGCACACCTGTGGCAGAAATGTATCTGTCTCTGCAGTACTTGAATTTTGTGTTGGAGTTTGTTTCTCTAGGACAGCTTGATAAGTTGATTGTGTTATGAAATACTTAGAACTTGTAACACAACAACCTCTCTGCAACACAAAAATACGTAACCAAACAATTCGAGGTCTAAACACTTCTACATGCCAGAAAAATCTGATTAACCTGTATTATTCATATTATTTACACATCTTAAAACTGACCCATACACACATTTCTTTTCTTTTATTGACTATGCTAAAAAAAAAGGCTGTGTATGAATTTTTCAAATCAATATTAACCTTATTTTCTTAAGCTATAAAAAATGTAACCTGTTTCTGTTTCAGAATTATTACCAGGCAAGCTGATGTTCTGCTGGATGCTCTTAAAGTTTTTCTGTGCAGTAAATATTGTTGATATAATTTCACTGACATATGGATCAGAATAATGTAGATAGTTCATAGCCAATTGTTTGAAATACGTTTGTGTAGGAGCATCTAAGAGGAGTGGGAAATAAAACAAAAGCTTACAGTAAAACTTGCTGCCAGCATCTAGATCAGTGAAAAAAAAGAGGTGATTGAAAATATCCCAGTTTTATAGCAGAGAAAGGATTTTTATCTTACACAAGGTCAAATAATAATAAGAAACATTTGAATAAAGTATAAATATTATTTGAATAAAGTATAAATATTGATTAGGTTTAACGGAGGAGACTGGAAATACAATAATTTCTAAAATTATGTGACTATCTATTAAATATTCACCCAAGGATCAGAATAATAAGGTGACCAAGAGCTGGTGCAGTATATAAACTGGGACAAACAAAGAATTACAAGCAGCCTCCTCGCAGTGCAATCGATCAAAGCCAGTGGCACTTAGAGCTGGGTGTGGGAATGGGAGCTGACAGGGCCCTTCACTGGCACCAACACAAAAATGAAAGGGCCATTTCCCAGCAAACTGCCATCTTTGCTGCTGATGGTGCCTTCTGGGAGGTGAGCTGGCTCATTCACTCTCACTGTAACCCTCCAAAGCTTCAGGAAGGATGCTCTTCGGCACCAACCATGCTCTGAATGTGCCCATTGCTGCTGTCACGTCCCAGGAGTTATTTTTGCCCTCTGAACCATAACAGCAGGGAACTACTCGTGTGTGACACTCTCTGCTCTGCTGGGACTGACAGAGACAACTCACAACCAGCAAAAACAAGAATCAGAAGCAAAGCCTTTTTTTTCCTCTTTTGAGGAAGTGAAAACAAAATAACTTATTACCAGCCCTGATTAAACTTATTAGTATATTTTTAAAGTAAAGCATCTCCCAAACTGCACAGTGTGTCCCTGTGTGGGTCAGGGAAGCCCAGGAGATACCCTCATATGGAGGTGGAAAGTATGAGAAGAAATAACTGTGTTATCCATAAATGCATCAATTACAGTTCAGACAATTTTCCCTGATTTCCAGCAAACTTTCTAGTTCAGCCACACCAACTCATCTATTTTTACTTGCAGAAGAGATTCTCATTTCTGCTCTCATATTGTAGTTGGTGTCTCAGAATTCTCACATAATGCAGACATGGCTATTCTACCTCCAAAATGCTTCTCTGACCTAAAGAGTGTTCTAAAAAAAACCATCCAAGATTCTGATTATAGTGAAAAGTGACATTGTCCATAGCTGCTGGCAATGTAGGAGGAGATTGTCATTTTGAAAGGAAACCTGGAATGCAGGAGTTCCAAAGTCCAACAGCAGTTTCAGACTGGCTGTCACAGTAAGGGATGGAGGTAACACCTTATCTACACCTGGTTTTCTAATACCACTGTTTAAATGGTGTTGTGGTGTCCATACTGACCATCTAAATACATGGAAGAACAACAATGCAGAAGTGGTGTCCCAGCCTTTCTAACAACAAGTATGAGTTTGGAAGCCCTTTCTACTTCTTCCCATTCTTTAAACTGCTGCTCTGTTGCTGAAGTGGAAAGGGAGGGAAAAGGATTTTCGCTGTAGACCTACTACACCTCTCACATACAGATTACAGCTGGTAAGAACAGACAGACTATTTTTTTCCAAGCTTTACAAAACGTGTCCTTAGGCAGTAGTTTCAAAACCACTTACTTAGAATTTCAAGTCTCATGAAAGTGTTTCATTTTCTCCATGAATATTTGATCCTTACCCAGAGAAAGCAAGAAAATTGGAAGAGTTTTGCAGTCTTTCTTTCTTTCTCACTCACCTAACAAGGAATTTGCTAAGGATGATGTTCCCAGAAAGTGAATCAACCAATTAGCAAGACTATTTATGTAGTGCTTCTACTGAAGAAGGAACATGGGAGACTTGAGAATATTGAAAGAGCAGTAGAGTATGCAAACCATCGGAGTGTTTTGTAGACTGCAGCCGCTTTTCACACAGAGAACAAGGATTAAAAAAAATCTCATTTAATTATTTCATCTCCCACTGTTGCTGTCACCTTCTATAAATGAGTAAAGAAAGATGAACTAGGAGAAGTAAACTAAAGCGTAATTAAGAAGGTATTTTCCTTTCTTTCCTACTCAGACCCATGCAGACTGTGCCATTTCCTTACTCTGCTAATTAGAGACACCACATTCCCTGAACAGACCGTTGGAGGGATACTCTCAACCATTTGTTTTACAACAGAATGAGAGTCTCTTCTCTAACTTAGAAGCAACAAGTATTCATGTAAACAGCCTATTTGCTCAAAGCTGCTTTAATCAAATTGACATTTCACACCTTTTCAAAACTGGGACTATTCCAAAAGGGGTCAACACTGAAAGCCTTGGATGTGACACCAAAAAAGGTGTAGTAGGTGGAGCAGACACAGGAACATTTTTTAGGCTACCACTGAGAGCCTATGAAGCCCTAAAAGGCATGAGCTCTAATGATTATATCTGAATATAATTGAAATGGCACAGTGAGTGATTAGCAGGCAGAAAATCATCCACCAAGCAGAATATCTGTAAACTATCAAAGAACTAAGGAAAATCTGCCCAACATATCTATGACATGTACAGACAAGGAAATACCTAACCAGAGTTTTTAAAGATGCCTATCAGCAACTGAATAAACAGTGCTGCCAGTAAGTGTAATTTTCTGCATGTTTATGGGTGGATAAATAACCAATTTAAAGTTGCATTATAAAAGATAATAACCAGGAGCAGAATGCATAATAAGATGTACAAGGAACTGGCAAACAAAGGGGATGCAGAGCTTTCCTCCTTCGGATTTGGGTTGTTAAAGATCAGTGTGTATCATTTAATCAGCACAGTGTCCTACGTTTATCCCTCATCCTGCTCTCCCAAGGAAACCACCAGGACAAATGTATTGTGAGGAAGTGTCATGGCTTTATGAGGTTGAGTCAGACTTGGAGGAGGCAGCAGGTGCCAGAAGGTGAGAAACTGCCTGTTGGAATACCATGAGTGGATTGACTCCAGGACTTGGAGTACCCCCAGCTCCACAGAGACAAATGTGCCTGAGATCCTGATTAAATCCACATTATTTCCAGCATTATAGAAAAGGTCTTCTAACATTTCAAGTGGGTGTTGAGTTGCTTCCATCTGATGACCCCAGTGCCTCTGGTATCCTCCTGTGCTCACACTTCCAAGGGGTTTGCTGCCATCACCTCCCTGTTCTTTCTTACATTGTGTTTTACTGTAGGGTCATAGATGATTCCCTCTAAGGGTAACTACCTATTGCTACCTATTAGTTACAGAAATACATATAAGCATTGGCACACGATTGTACAAAGATGTCTGAACAGCATTTAATGCTTTTGCCCCTTTAAACTTTCCCAACAGCAGCCAACCTCTCCATCTTTAATAGGAAGGACAAACTCAATGTCTCTCAAAAATTGCTAATAACCTTGCTGGACATGCTCAACAGAGAATGTCTGTAAATACACTGAGTATCAGAGCTGAGTATCACCCTTCACATAATAAAGCTGTTCAGGGAGGGCATTTCCATCTCAGAAAAGTGCCCAACGTCTTACAACATATAATTTGCATAACCAAGAGATGGCAGCACTCCATCAACCGTTTGCCTGAGCAGTTGTTTGGAAATGACTGTGCATCTGTAAGCAGGATATCTCCTGTCTGAACGGCACCGGGAGACTAAAAACAATGGAATAACGGCGGAGCGAGACCAGTGATTATTATTCTATTGCTTTACAAAGGTCAGAAAAGATGGAATTCATTCACCAGTGACTTGAATTATTTTTTACCCACCTTTTACTAAGAATAGGACATAGTAAGTATTTGTTTTAATTTGGTTGTCTCACAGATGTATACTCACAGAGCATATTTCATAAGATATGACCTTTCACAAAAACTTAAAAAGCATATATATATCAAATATAGACTTCCATTTAAAGCACTTTCTCAGCTTTTTCTCAGCAGCTGGAAACGTTCCTTGGAAATAATCTTAGGGAGGAAGGCATGTATAAAAATTTTTAAATTATTTATTTTTTTATATATATACTGGTGACTGTCTCCTGCGGACTGACAGAAACTGGAGCAGTTTAGGATGTCCCAAAGGCCTCCAGTATCCCACACCTTCAGGCTCACAAGAGGTTTGGCAGCAGTGCTAATTAACCTTCTGTACCACATTCAGTCCAATTTACCTTTAGATTCTCTGAACAGGGTGTGGGTGCAGTACCAGCCTTCAGACAGTGCTGCACGGGAGGAGCAGCACAACTCTGTGGGCACCGTGGGGTGATGAGGAAACTGGGTAAAAGGTTGGCAGCAATGAACTTGAACTGAAGAGGAAATTGTTGAACTGAGCTGTTGCTGTTGGATGAGTTTTGAGAACAGCATTATTTAAATTAATGAGATTCACAGTTGACTAATGTTAACACTGCTTTCCACCTCTGTTCCTTACTGCTGAAACTAATTTTTCTAAGGAAAAAGGCCAGGTTCAAACAGCATTGACTATATTTCAGAAAAACACATCACAAATAAGTTGCATAATATCCCTAAGGATCTTAATAGTTTTTTTGCATTGAAATATTATTCTTGCTTTAAAATATCTGGATTGATTTTCTCCTGTTGCTACCCATTTTACTTTAGTCTTTCTCTACCTCCATAGATGTTACACTTCATTTAATCCAGTACACAAGGAGAATCAGTTTGTTCTCATAGAAAATACCATATATAAGTTTTTGTGGATGTTGTTCTTTTTTTGGTTGCTTGGTTGATTTGGTTTGTTTTTAATGTGACCTTGTTCTTCCAGGATACTTCTGCCTCTAGAGGAAAACATCCACCACTATTGGATTTACCCCCAATATTTCTAATTATACAGAATATTATCTTTCTTAGAAGACCAGCAGGTGGATTCAGTTTTGTTTAACAGCCAAATAGGAGTGGGAGCATCATAGCAGCAGGAGTATCACTTGAAAAACAATTCAGTATTTCATCAAAAGATCCCAAGTGTAGGCGGTGACTAGAAACTGGAACAGCAAGTATGTTTTTATTCTATCTTTTATTCTGACATAGTGTGTACATCCTAAATCACATCAATCAGACTAGATGAGACTAAAGTTATCATGAGAACAAGCCTCTAACTGACCATCTCTTCTTGTTTTTATCTAAAGCATAAGGCTGCAGCCTCAGCTTTCTCCTCTTTCTCACACAGATTAGCCATGCTGCCTGTAATGGCTCCAGTGTCTCTGGAAGGAGATCCATGACACTGGACATACCAGCTGGATCAAATCACTCCATGGAACTGAACAAGATCCCCAAAACACGGATTGGAAGCTCAGTTTTTCTGACTATTTCTGTTTATGGGCCTGGAGTCCCCGTTCATTATTAGTTCAATGAATTTTCAGAGGGTGAAAAATGAAATCTTAAGAATGTATATCACAAAGAATTGATAACAGCATATTTCTTGGATTATGATTTACTCAACAGAAATCCTGTCTTATATAAATATGCTTTAAAAGCCCGTGCAAAATTAAATATAATTCCTGGGGGTAAAAATAGTGGGGTTTTTTTCCTCTCTGAGATGCAGAGGATGAGATTCTTCTGCAGCCCCACTTCCCCCCACTCTATGATGTGGTTGTATCAGAATCAATAATCTGTTTATAGATAAAAGGAAAAATTTTTTACTCAGCATTTAATAGGTTTATACTGCTTTCAGTTGTATTCAGTATTCCTTCTAAGCTGTTTTGGTTTTTTTTTCTCTAGACAGAAAGTTTTAGATAACAGCTTTGAAGAGAAGTCCCATATCAAGCGGAAAGCAAAAAAGATAGCTGAAGTTCAGAACTTCTTAAGTTTTGGCTCAGGGAAGATAGGAGAGCTCACTTCTTCCATTTATTCCCAGCACTCAGGTTCTTCTGAGACACTGCTATTTGGCTCCTTTTCCTCCTCTAGTTCCATACTTCTCACCCTGGAACTTTGCTTGGGATTCCTTTACCTGGCCTGCTGCTCAGCCAAGAGCAGGTTGTGATTTTGTTAATTTTTTTCATTTCTGTGGCAAAGGCTTAATTTTAAGTTACCCACTGCCAATACACCCATTTGTAACATGTTCCTACATGTTCTAAATGCTCTTTTGCCTAGATGACTCGAGGATTGCTTTCCTAAATTTTTATATTTTTTAAAAGGAAAATACATAAAAACATGCCACAGTGACATTTAACCCTTTTTCAAATGGATGGATGGCACCTTGTAAGTTGTATCCCTACATTTTTATTCAAATGAGCAAAATCTCACTTCAGAAATGCTTGAGGGCGATGGGCAGGACCGCCACAGAGTTTAGGTGCAAAACTTCCAGCACTCGATGTAAATTTTGGGTTGAACCCTCCAAGGTGCTTTTGTCACAAGGTCATTATTTGGCATCATTTGGGCCGTTTAAATCCACATCATGCTTTGATATCTCTGGAATTACTGTTACTTCACGACAACTTAAAGACCACCATTAGTTTCAGGGCATTATTTGATGAACTTTAAAACCACTTTGAACTCAGATCAGAGGGAATACACATATGCTAACTGCTGAGCATTTTTGCCAGCTGAAGGACTCAGTGAAAGTTCTTTTGAAGAACCTGTGAAAGATGTTTTGCTTGGGTTTCACGTAGAAAAAAGTTTGCATGATTCTTATCCATCCTAAGGTAACAGTTTGCTGAAAGAGATTTAAGTATAAATTCCAAATTTTGAACTAAATCGCCAAAAGGCAAAAGTAGAGAATATACCTAAAGTAAAATTGGACATCTTAAGTGAATGCAAGATGATAAATAGCATAATGTTGGAATTCTAAGATCAGTGGTTTTGGTGACAGAATTCAGGGGGGCGGGGGAAGCAGAACTCGGCTGTGGTAGCCTGACCCACATCAAAACTAAGCTGAGGGAAATTTAGGCAAGCTTAAATAATTTTTGTCAAATTGTGTTGAACAAGAAGTTTGCTTTCGTCCGGCTTTTATAGTAATAAAGACTGGTGCCATGCCAGGGGGAAGAGCCACGGCTCATTCAGTTCCCAAAGTAAGGCAGATTAAAAAGGCGTCTGACTATCCAACCTGTGAAAGTTCCTCTGATCACCTGCAAAGTGAGTCCTAAGTTCCGTGAAGATAACCTCGTTTGGAATTAAACGCTTCGGCATTAACACCCCGGTCTCGGCTCCTCTGTCTTACTTGGAATACAATTGCCTGGGAATTGTAAATTTGCGCTGCTATCGACTCCTTAAACACTGCATTTGTTAGCCGGCAGGGCCGAGCTTCCCCTGCCTTTCCCAGGGAGGTCCCTGCTGGCAAGTCCTATCAGCGCAAACCGCGATCATTAAAGCCCCGCACAGCCGTTCCCACCCCAGCCCAAAGCGAAGGCAGCACTTTCGCTCTCTCTGCGCAGGAAGCCGCTGCCCACGAGCCCGTCCAGCGCATCCTCTGGGTCCGACCCCGCGCCTCTTCCCCCGCCTGGCACCTGCCGCGCTCAGGGAAAAGCTCCCGCCGGGCTCCGGCTCGGCAGCCCCGCAGTGGGTTGGTGCCGATGGCGACAGACACACCCCTCCTGCTCGACAGAGCCCGGCCCGAGCGCCAGCGCTCCCTGTCTGCAGATTTAGCATCTCAGGATAAACCCGACAGCCCGCTCTGCCCCGAGGAATGACTCAGATCCTCCCAAACACTCCGCTGAAGTTTGTTTACAGCGCTGTCGTTGCTACATCAGGGGGAGGAGGGCTCTGGGTTTCCTTTTTTAATGGTTCGGCGTTTTTTTAAGCAAACACAACTGACAAAACTGTCAACTCTTTTTATTGTTTTCAAGTTGTATAAACAGAATTAAGCTGCAGGGAGTCTATTAATAAAGTCCCACGCAACAAAACCATTCACGATCTTCAAGGAAGGTTTTAATCTCCCAAGAAAAAATCAATTTTATTTAGAATAAGCTAGTAAAGAATGGAGATTACTCCAGGGAATTAGTCTTTAAAGTATGATGGAGAAATATAGATTTTCTTCTCTACAGGAGTATGATGTTGCATTGCATATAAAATGTGCCATAACAATTACACAAAGGCTTCTTTGAAATTTCCAGGGTCGTTAACCCTATAGCTTTCTAGAAATAAGTACTTCTGATAAAAACAAGAAAAAGCATAATTAGAGAGACAAATACCTGGCAGAAAAAGCTTAGAGTCTTGAATAAATTCCACTGCACTAATGAACCACTCCACCAAATCCCAGGAGGTGAAAATGTATTGCGTGTGTCGACTCCAGTGCAGAAGAAGTAACCTTGTGCCCTTGCTTTCCATATCTGTGGCATCTCCAAACTGCCACAAAGGGATGAATGCAGAGGGTGAAGTTATAGTAATACAAGTTAAAGGAGCACCTGGAATACAGCTGCCAAGACCTTCCCTCACAGCTGGTGACACTTTGTCTCGGAGGCTGAATCTGTACAAACAACCCAAGGAACACAAATTCAGCTTTTAGTTGTACCTGCTCTGCTCTGCAGCCGAGCGTGTCTTCATCAGCTACGGCACAGAGAATGAAGCTGTTCTCCCTGAACACAGAATTCCGGGCATTTTCACTCCAATGTAGGCACTACTGGGTTTTTAACATTTATAGCTTGGAGAAATCAGAATGGCTTCGAGTCCTGACACTGCTTGTTATCGGGGTCAGCATTTCACTTTCACCTCTGGTTTATATTTCTCTGAGCCAGATAAGTGAGAACTGAACTCTGTGCTTATTATTCCCACTGCAAAAATCTAAAGAACCTTTTGAGTCAACGAGAAACAAACAGTATAAGGCAAAAACACTTCTCAGCTCTTTACACTCTAACTGTTTATGCTCCAAGATCTTCAGCAAGTATCCACTAAAGCCTTCTCCTAACACTTAATTAGGGAAAATTATGATTTGTGTTTTGCAGAGACTACAGAGCCACAAGTGCAGCGACAGCTGTGTGGTTAGAAAGGTTTGTTTAGTGACTGTTGGAGTTCACTTACACTTTCTAAAGACATTTAGCTTGCTTTTTTCAGACAAAAAAGCAAAATAAAAACCAAAGCTTGAATACTTCATGACTCTCAGAAATTGCTTTTTAGCAGTCACAGCCACTTTAGACAGAAGGCAATCTTGTATCTGAGCAAGGAGAAAAGCTCTGATCCAGAGCTGAGCTGAATTTTGTCACTTTCTTGTCTTTATTAAATTTAGATATATTCATGAATATTTAACAGTTAAAATGTTATTACTGCACAAACATTCTTCCTGCCTACAAATTGTTATATCTGCCTCTGTTTATACTTTAATTTGATTTTGCTCCAAAGCAGATATTTTCTATTTTTGCAGAGAATTCAGTTTTCTAGTGGAATCAACCTCTCTTCCACCTGTCAAAAACACTTGTTGGCCTGACTGATGTGGGAGCTTTTGCATCAGGGTTACATTGGTAATAATTCAGCTCATCTTGGTGTAAATGGCCTGCATTAAAACGAAATGAAGCTGGCACAGATGTGGCTTGGGTGACTGGAAGCCCATTTGACACAGGTGTCACGAGGGGGTTTGATCTGGTGCAACCATCAGCGGGGCGGGGGGAAGATGGCACATATCTCATCAAAGGATGGTGCAGCGTTGTGCCTGTGGGTTTGGGTGCAAGCACAGTCGGGTGGCAGCAGTTCTCACTTCTCCCACACACCTCCAGTCCTGAATGAAGTCGGTAGCTATGCAACAGCTCTGCTCCCACCTCACATCAGGGGCTCTGCTTACACTGTCGCCTGTAGCGCTTCAACACCCGCCTGCCTTCCGTCCTCCTCCTCCATCCCAACTCCCCTATTCTCTGTTGTAGGAAATAACAACCCAGACAACGGCAATGTCTCTTTTCCTTATTGGTAAACAGTCTCTGGGCACATCTGCTGTGATGATGATAAGGCAGAGGTCTGCTCTCAAATGGGAAAAACAGAATGTCAGTTTACATAATGGCCACAAAACAAGAAAAAGAACCTACACTCCAGCAGCAAAGCCTGTTTCTGTCTTGCCTCATTGTCTTAACAGGATTCTTATTGTGTTTATATTTAGAGACATGGGAAATTGTGCTAGCCATACTCCCCATTGTTACTTAACCTCAAACAACCTATATAACACGCTGTCCACTAAGGAACCTGAATATAGACTCTAATCAAGGTGGCTAAACAAGATATAGGAAAATAAAGCTCAGTGCTTCCTCCTTGTTTGGGAAAAAACAAACAGGAAGGCTCCCTCTCACACTCACCTCAGCAGAAAGGAGGGAGGGGGTTTGTTTTTACAGGCTCACAGAAGGGTTTAGCTCTCCTTTGTGCACCTGTTTGGCTTTTTCATCATTCACGCTGCCAATAAATGGATAGAAACACTTCAGCAACTTATTTCCCAACTGAGAAACTTTTTTCTTTTCTTTACTTTTTAGGAACAGTGTTTATTAGAAATCCATGTTTAAAATCAACAGTGGAAACCTGACATAACTAAGACGGCACTGACTGTGACTGGCTGATCATCAGCAAGTTGCTTTTGATAATGTGTTAGTGCTTGGGTAGCTTTGCCTGAATGCTGTAGAACAAGTGAAACATTACCAAATAACTTGAATCTACATAACAAGCATTAAATTGAATATAGCCAACAGTCTTGATTGCTAAGAGTTCACAGTTCCAACTCACACACGCCAGTGTTGAAGAGGACTAAAAGTGGCAACTGAGCCTGAAATTGTGAGTGCAAAGCCATTTCACATGTAGAAAATATTTACAATGACTCCTGGTTAAAAATGTTAATTATTTAAACAGCACATTTCAGTCTTAATTTGTCTTCAGGAGCCTTTCAAATCAGTCAAGGATGACAATGTTAAAAAATCAACCAAGGAAGACAAATCATTTAAAGCTGTGTATTGACGAATATATATAGACAGCTTTCACCTATTTCTGTGATGTTCTGTCTTGTCATAATCATAGCACTCAAGATTCCTCAATAAGTATTGGGGTTTCTTATAGAAATATTTGAACTTTGGACATTTAATTTGACATAAAGTCATAACAGTCCCTGGCATCAAGCAGAGAGAGGCTGCCATTAGAAAGAAGTACAAATCTTTTCTTTTTACTGACGTGGCCCTGGCGTGTGTCAGGCTCTGGAGATGCACTATCAGGTGTGTCCCCGGCCCTCACACCAGAGCAGTGCCTCTCTCAGCGGATAAGAGCCCAAGGTTGCTCAGTGCTGTCCTTAGCAAACACATTTCCTTGGTGAGCACACTTTGTACTGTCTTATCTTGTCGCCCAGCCATCAAACCCGAGATTGATGTAAAGATATGGACAGTGAAAAGGCTGCGGTTCTTTCTTACTTCTCCTTTCACCTCCCAGTACCTCTGGAATCCTCCTGTGCAAAGATCAACAGGAAAACTGGAAAGGAATATCAGTCTCCGAGAGGAGCTCAGGGACCAAGAGATCCTCCATGGCACCTTCCTGCTCCTCATGCAAGGGGAGAAGCCTTTCCTGTCCTAGTTTCCTTTCTCTCCTGCTCGGTTTCACACACGTATCACACCGGTACATTCTGCATTTAGTGCTGGAGATGAAAACAAACTGATTTCCAGGCTCCAGGCCAAAGGCCTCACTTGGAATGGCCGCAGTAGGATTTCAGTTAGATTTCAAAATCAGACCATTCCCATGATTTCATTTATTTTAATTGCCCTCTCTGCCTTCTCCCCCACCCTCAGAGTCTCCCTTTCTTTCAGGTGGTGGCACTGCTGCACCGTTTGTGGTGCTCAGCGCAGCCTCCTCTGCCAGATTTGAGAGTGTATCTTAACAAGTAATTAGAGCAATTTTCACTGGCTCATGCTGTCGGCTCTCCAGCTCCTGCATGATCCAAATGGCTCTCAGGGGATGTTACATTATGGTTGGTTTGTTATTGTTTGTTCCAGGCCAGTGCCACTAGACAAAAGCGTTATAAAACCGGTGAGTGGTATTAATCACAATTTCTTAGATGTCTATGTCTGCCATGTCCCTATTCTCACTTTCCCATTTTTTTGCTGAGCTTTCATTTTGTTCTGAAAGAACAATAAAGATGTGATGTACAGAGTTCTGTGCCATATAAAAGCTCAACAATAGGCTGAAATATTTGTAAGGTTAAATAAAAAAAAAGTAGGAGAGAAAAATAAGCATTTCAGCGACTCCATCTCTTTGTTAGGAATGACTGGATTAGTGTCTGAGAGCTTCCTTGTTAACAGCCAAAATCCCACCAGCTTTGAGTATTTCAAGCCCCTAAATTCAACTGGAGCTTAACGACTTACCCATTGTGTGTCTCCATATCTAACTTGACTTCAGCATACAATGCAGAATGTCCCCTGCTGTGCATCCCCAAAACAAGCCCCTTTGAAAATAGTGTTTACTTCAATTCATTAATCCTTATAGTTTTGAAATTCACAGAGATGTGCCCCTACCCCTGTGTTAAGAGATGTATTCAGTCATGTAGGGGGAGGAAAATAAACACAGTAAATAGATCTAATTTATTCCATTTCTGATTTTATTGATTCCGGGTCTGGGGGGCTTTCAAACCCCTTAATTGAGGCAATAAGAAGTCATAATAGGCAATAATAACTTTTGCCTCTCCCTCCTGGGTCTTTTCAGTACAATGAAGGGGCTATTCAGTATTATAAGAAAGAAACCTTCCAATTGAAAACCCACCAACACAACTGAAGGACCTCTAAAAATATGGAAAAGAAAGAAGAGTCAACTGGACAGTTGTTAAATACGTTTTACAAAGAGGACTATGAGCCTGGTAGATTATTGACTGATGAAGCAATAATAACAAGCCTGCACTTACATGGTGCTTTACATCTTCAAAGGGCTGCATAAACATTAACTAAGTGATCCAGTCAGAAAAACAACCACTTCCAGTGTAATATCAAGTAAGTAGTCACAAGAGAACAAGTTATTAACGAAAGGAAGCAATTTATTTGAAAATCTATTATCATAAATTATACTCGTCTTTTTTTCCTCCTTTTTCAAGTTATTCCCTCTGCAGTCTGATTAATGCCTGGATTAATTTGCTTAGAATTTCTGCAAATTTAGTAAGTGCAAACTTAATAGGAGGCTGATAGAAACGTCAGAGGTAATTGATGCTTTAATGGGCATGAAATCTGGAAAAGTACCCGATCGGAATAGATTCACAAAGGCCTTTGTTAAAGCACTTGGGCAAAGGTTCACCATGCCAGGCTCACTTCTTCAGATAAGTTTAGTAATTCGTGTGCTGTGAATATTCTCTGCTTCCCAAACTTGGATGTACAAAAGATGTCTCAGACCAATACAGCACTTCTCCCATTAACCTCCACGCATTGTATTATTTCCTACCTCTTTTTTATCGTCATTTTTAAATGATGGCATTTTCAATCGAATGGTTGCAGAGGAGATTCTATTTTTTATAATTATAATAAGGAGTGTGTATCATGCCACACCAGTCGAAAAGTATGATAGAAGTTACAGTCATTCTATTTATTTATTTTTCCTTACTTGTATTGACACAAAAAGTTTCTGTTCCCATTCTTGGTTTGTCTCTTCCTTTAAACAAGGCCTGATCTGATCTCTGAATCAGGTAAATCCTATTAGTCCATTTCAGCCATGAATACAAAGGAAACATTCCATAATCTGTCCACAAGAATCTAATCCACGTCTGTTTCTTAATGGAATACACACAGAACGATAACACACATATTGTGTGTTATCAGGAGGCAAGAATATCTTCATCTGTGAACGCTGCTGGGTGTAAACGCTGCTGAGTGTAAACGCTGTGTTTGTCACTCCAGTGTTTGAAAGCCCTTTCTTTAGAGGAGAAATAAGTTGAAAAAACACCAGTGAGCCTCAGTGTACCAGGACAGACTGGAGCACTCCTGCCTGCAAAGCCTCTGCCATATATTTAAAGTCAGCTCCCGAGCTCCTTTCCCTCTGCTCATACCACGGAGTTCTGGCTGCACTCGCAGTCCCCAGCCCCACATTAGCTCTTGCAGTAGCCAATAAGTAAAAACCATTGTAATGCTGTCTGGCTTGTAAATGAGAAGAACAATAAGGAAAGTCTGAGCCTGACAGCCAGCAGTCCATGGTGATTACAGAGAAAAGGGACCGCATTTTTTACTCTCTTTTTGTTATTGTTATTAAGGTCAGTGTCATCCATCAAGATGTGGAGTTATTTCTGACACAGTTTCAAAGGTCAATTGGTCATGTGCAACGACAAAAGAGACTCATGGAATAATGTACCCAAAAACTTGGGAATGTGCCTTTTCACTTTCTATTGTCATGCTCCTACTCATATTTCAATGCCAAAAATTGACAAAGAGAGACATTTGAAAATACCAGTTAAGCAAACAACGAGAAGAAACCGCAAGTAACTCATTGATGTTTAGTTTGAAAGCCATGGAATGTCTCCTTCTAAGCTACCATTCTCTTCATTCCAAATATCCAGTCAGTTTTTAGCCAGGCGAAATATTTCATTGGCCTCTCTATGGTACAAAGCAACAGATTTGTTAAAAAGGGTCCTGGTCCTACTCCAGTGAGAGTTTAACTCTCAATAAGAGTAGAATTCCAAGTGTAACCTCTCACACTGTGATTCCCTTGGCTGGCACACAACCATCTTTGTCCTGCCTTCTAGGAGGAACCTTCTCCTGAGTTTTAATTCAGGGGAAATTTTGGGTAAAGTTTGCCAAGGTTTCATCACCATAACCTGCCACATTTCCACAGGAAGAACTGCTGAAATCAGTAATAAATGGATGAACACTGAATCCAACAACCTGCAGGACACTGAGTGAGAAATTCCATTTTTACCCTCTACTGTGCACTGGCTGCACAAACACAAAGCTGTAAAACCTTCTGCCACCCTCATCCATCTCTCCTTGATAGGAGAGCAGGATATCAGTGCTCCCCATGTTCTAGAGCCAGGCAGGGGAGGATTCTCTACCAGGCATGTGAAGCCCGGACAAGAGGCCCCAGACTCCCATACCCCACTCCTTTGTGAAAAATAAACTCGCTGGTTATTTGTTTCTCAGTGAATAACTTCGGAAACAAGGATTACTTGTCCTAATGAGTTACAAAGCCGAATTCCCTGGGAACATAAACAGCATGATGCAGAGCTCCAGTCTGTTCCTGCTCTGAACTGCTCTACCTATGACGTACTTTATATGGGTCTCTCAGCTCCAGGCCCACACAGCACTTCTGGTGAGGGAGGTAGCAGCATTGTCTTTGTGCATTTATGGACAGAATTCAGCACGTAGCCAGGCTGCACAAGGACTGCATTATCCACCTGTGGCACAGGTACCTCCTGCATTTCCTGTGCAGTTCAGCTCATTGCATTTGATCGGAGCTTATTTGCAGGCCACCGATGTAATGTGAATGGTCCTGGCACTCATAATCACTGCTAATCACTGTAATTGCAATGTAGAACCATAGAATACTATGGAAATTATATGGTAAATAATTACCAAGCAAACAGTTGCATTTGTTTCATTTACTTTTGCAGCGTCGCAAAACTTGTGGCATTGTTGTTCATAAATCAGGATTAAGGATGTCCCATGAGTGGTAACAAAGTGTTTAGTATAAAAAACTGCAGTGAGTTTCTTCTCACTTGTGAAAACATAAAGCATGTATTGGAGGATGCATTATACCATTAAATTTAGAGAACAACAACCAAGAACAGAAATAAGGTTATATGGAAGGGTGTAGTTGGAAGTCGATCTGTGAGACACAAGACAGTTGTAATTTCCCCATTAGTGCTAAAGCTCGCTGTTCATACCCAGCCCTGGTTTACTAAACTAGAATAAATATAGAACTAAGATTTTGAATCGAGAGTATCATCCAGTCAGATACATTCAGTTTTACAGCAATCAGGATTAGGTCAGTTGTTAACAGCCTGTTTAGATCCACTTTAGACACACTGACAGGCATATGTATTGACAAAACAGCTCCCAAAAGTAAAAAACATTCATTATTTAACCGTAGAATCAAATCAGTCATTAAAAAAATGAGATTGTGAAAAGCTGGAGACTTTTCTTGTTTATCTTTGTCAAAGGCTCACTCCATTACCCACCGGGATGGGCAGACCTTGCTTTTTCAAACATTGCACACCTCAGCCTGTCTCCCCCCAGAGCACACTGACCTCTCTTTTGAGGAAGAATCCAATTTAAACACCAGTCACAAGGGGGTTATTCTTCTGTACTCTCAGGGTTTGCCCTTCCTAGATAAAACCAGTACTGTAAACTCAGCAGGAGATTAAGACAAAGTTCTCAAAACCAATGGCTCAACCATTGTCCCTCGATAGCTCTCAAGTGTGGGATCGAGATAAGGCACCTCTCAGAAATAATTTCTTTTTTCCTGCTTCTTCCTCCCCACTGCCTTTTAGACAAACACTGAGTTCACGCATCCAATGGCCCAATAACTTACAAGTTAAAATACAACAGTCAAAAATTACTGTAGAGTAGCTTCAGATTCTGTCATCTATTTTCAAAGCTTTGCTAGTGATCACATATTGAAGGCACAATATTTTAAAACACCCTTATAGGCTCCCCAGTTATTCTCTCAATTCCTTGTCTCAAAATTATGATTCCTTGAAACACTTTAAAATTATGAAAAGCATTTAAAATCTTAGTTAAATGATTATTTTGCTTTTGCGAAGGCAGAGAACTTGCTAGTAAAACACGTGGAGAAGCTGAGTTGCACGATTCCTTAACTCCATGTGTTGTGTGTTGTCCCCTGGCAGACAAAGCTCTCAGTGAAAGGACTCCTTCTGAAATGCCAGAGATCTGTGAGTGCTAATGGTTCTTAAGGGCCCTGCCCTTCACCTGGGCCCCACTCCCTTGCCCCTGGGACCAGGGGCTCCACTTCATTCCAGGCTTTCAGCCCTTGCCTGAGCTGTTTTGTTGGAATGTTTGCCTCCAAGATTGCCCCCTGGATGCCTCCTGCACCCACGTGGTTGGCTGCAGACGTGCTTAGATGTGTGTTACCCATTGTCTCCAAGTCCTGCCTTTGGCCTCATCCCCTGGCTGGAATTTGGACCCACTCTGTAACCCTGTCTCCTTTTATCCATGGCTGGGCTCCCTGGAAGGACCCTGGACCTGGATCATCGTTTGTCTTGTCTGGGGCAGTTGATGGACCCTGTGAGCAGCTCCTGGCTCTGACACCATGGTCAGACCCCAAAGGATGTGCCAGGGCACTGCCACCACAGGGATCACCCTCAGCACAGGCTCACCTTCCCTGAAGGGGTAGCAGACCCTTGCTGTTCCCTGATATAAAACAATAACCTGTAAATATGCTCTAATAGTAACAATAATGATTTAGTTTCCAATCTTGGAGAAAGAAACGTGGAAGTTCCTTGGTTTTCCCCTTTAAACAACTGAAGGTGACACCAACTGTTCTGAAGTCCTGTTCAATCCTCCCAACAAAGCGCCTTCTGTTACAAGTGATTAAGACAGATGAGGTCCCATAAATATAATTTCATATTATGTACTGTAATTACCATAAGCCATAAGTTTAACTAATTTATTTTCAAAGAAAGGACACTAGTCAGGTAACAGCCTTGAAGGTTCCATCCACTAATTGTTAAAGCTCCTCCAGGTGAAAACAAAGACCCGGAAATCTTCAAGCCCTTCAAATGTAGAAACTCACAGAAAAAAATCTGTGTAAAACAACCAGGAATTCAGGCTGAAATTCTGTAACATGGCGTATGTCTCCTGTTGTAAGGGATCCTTCACTTTCTTCTACAGTCTCACAAGTTGAGAATGGTTGGCAGTCATACCCAAAGGTAACTTATCTTAGGAAATAAAACTCATTTTAACTCAGGTACACACATGACCACCTATGGAGCTGACTCTACTGATGTTACAGAAAAGCACATAAGTTATTAAGGGCAGAAGCAAACTTTCATGACTGAAAAAGGAGCTAATATTACCTGCTTAAAATATGCCAACCATTACATTTCAGCACAGTGCTTACAGAAGATGGAAATTTATCCCAAGATTTGTTTCTTTTCTTCAAAACAGCATATTTGTACTGCATAGAGCACCTGGTGTATGAGGGTTTGCACTGGCATATATAATTTGAGGAGGCAAAAGAAAGCCAAAGGTTGAATTTTCAGTAAGCAGTGTCGTATAGAACAAAACTTTGATCATTTATTAGAAGAACGAACACTTCTGAACTAACCCCGTACATGAGAATATATAACCAATATGTGTGTGTTGACTATAGATGTGCAGGTTAGACATTTTTGTGAGCAAACATATGGGCCCTACCCGTGAGTGACAATCTAAACTCCACTCACATCACTTGTCTACACGCGGCTCCTCGCTGTTCAGCTCCAGTGGGAAGAGACTCTTCCCATAAAAGTCACATCCTGCCCCAGCACACGCTGTCGTAAAGTTACTCACCCCCTGATATTAATGTTGTTATTTGTTCATTCCATGACCCCCCAGGAGCAGAATGTGCTGCTGTGTGACCTCGGTGTGTCCCTCCTATCGACAGAGCTACAGGGACTACTTCCCAAAGATGAAATCGAGTTTTAATGTTGTTTTAAAGACCTGTGAGGTTGTGCATAATTTCATAAATTGTCTTTTAAATTGGATTGCTGACTCTAAGCTACTGATATCATTCAATTCTGATCTATTGATCATACAAAAAATGCAGGCTGAAAGTGTGTGCAACACTTGCTATAAATTTTGATATACCAGACAAAAAATGCACTGCTGGCCAAGGTATGAAAGCCAAATGAACACACTCCTTTCAGCCTAAGGATCTCTATTCCTGATAACTTTAGCCTCCAGGCAAAATACAATGTGGTATCACAGAAACCAAATTTTATTTTATTTTTATTTTTACTTTTATTTTTATTTTACTTTATTTTATTAGAAAGTACTTTGGAATGTATTTGTATATGGGATCTCTTGTACCCTCTGAAGGCTGAATTATGATGAATTGTGTCACATGGATAAACTGCTTCCTTTGCAAGATGTAGCACAGCTTTTACAGACCAATACCAATTTAAATAAAAAAGCACTTACCTTTCAACTTAAAAGAGAAAATAGAGATATCCTGAGAGATAATTAGATAACCCCTGTAGTATTTTGCTGTCATTTTGTTAATGACATACAAGCATGATAGAGATGACCATACACTCACATTCATAAATACTACCATTTTGCAATGATTGCCACTGTATTGTGACCCAAAAATCCCCTATAGTATTAAAGGGTTCCCTACAAGTAAAGAATTCACTGGAATTGCAGGAAGGATTAACAGAATAAACTCTTTCTGCCTTTCCAGGCTCTTTTGCTGAGTTTGTTTAAATAAGAAAGAAGGATGGAGATGCTAAAAACAACTGGAGAAGTCACAAGCCTTGACTGGACCCTCCCTTCCCCAATGTCATTCCAACTTGCCTAAGCACCAATCGGCTGCTGTTTGGTCGATCTTTTGGACTCCAGGCTCTCAGTTTACCATTTCTTATCAGCAAGAGGCCCGGGAATCACAAGCCTGTTTGTTACAAGTCCGTCTATTCTTCCCCAGAGCAACTGTTTGCAGTTCTAGACAAAGGAACACATCATCACTCGTTCTGTTTTCACCTCCCTTGAGTTTTCCTAAATATTCACTCTGAATCTTTAAGGAATTATGATCTCTTCCCTCTAAATTTGGACTGTAAAACACCTGTCCTTGTGACTATCTTACCTACTTGCTCCTTGGAGTACTTAAATTATGGTCGTGAACATGATTATATCAACAAAATCATAAAAATAATAAAAGAGATATCTTAATTACTGATGATAAAGTGTTATTCCAACAGACTGAATGAAATGTTACCACCCTATGGTTGTGTTTTACTCCTAAAGAAGACCAGAGCTTGGATAATGTGGATAGATGCAGGTACAGTTTGTAATTACGAGAAGAGCTGTCAATAACACTCCAGCACTGTCACTTTTATTACCTGCCTCCCCCTCCCACAACACCACCTCGTTTGCAGCCATGGTAAGATGCCAAATTGCTTTATCTCCAAAGTGTATGACTCTGTTTAAAAAAAGCCTTTGTGTGCAATATATTCCCCAGTGCTTAGTCTCATTAGTATTGCCTCAGCATGCATGGATTCACGACCAGCATCCTTATTTCATATGGAGACATCCTTTAAAGAAATTGGATGCTGGAGGGCCTATACATCAATGTTATGATGCTGTATTTTTCATGGAATCTCTAAATAAGGTCAACTTGATAGGGATATTCCAGATGACAGAATCTCTAATAGTTTTTGAGGAGCAGGCTGTCTCCCTCTAAAATGTCAATTTGCTTTCGACCCATGCCTATTAAAAAGTATACTTTGCCTAGCAGGGGCAAAGCACAATTCCAGCAGTTTTCATAGTTCTGGGTAAATATTGCTGGGGTGATGTATGTAAGACTAACTGCCCAGAGCTGAAGAAGATGGTAATGAGGACTCTGGATCGTTTCAAGTGGCTTTGTTTGACTCTGTATTTTAGGGTCTCCAACATGATGAATTCACAACCCAGA
This sequence comes from Manacus vitellinus, assembly GCF_001715985.3. Lineage (NCBI taxonomy): Eukaryota > Metazoa > Chordata > Aves > Passeriformes > Pipridae > Manacus > Manacus vitellinus. The sequence continues at coordinate 6,492,901 of NW_021940560.1, forward strand.
CAGTGTGGCAGGAGAGAATAAACAGCAGCGTTGGCCTTGGGAAGGCTGTACTTTAGAGAGCCAAGAATGCCATTTCTGTTGCTACACATGAAAATTTAAATAGCTTAAGCTTCTTTCGAGACTTTGGACCCAATCCTGATTCCCTGGAAATCACTGACTTCAGCAAATGGAAGGTCAGACTCTGTTTCACAATGGAAGGATTTGTAGTTTCAGCAGCTAATCTGAGCCCACTACAGAAAAGGGATTGAGCTCAGGGCAAAGGGACCAATGGGATCCAGGTCACCAGTGACTGAAAGTCACTACAACTGGGCAACTGAGATCTAAACTGGGGGGTGAAACTAATTCCTGGTGAATATGTGTCCATGTACAGAAATCACCTCTGTAACAAGAGTGGCAAAAAAGGGGACAAAAAGAACTAATCAGAAAAGAATGCAAAGGGGGAAATAGAGCAGCAGATATCTAGGGAATCAAATGAGGCAGGCAAAACCAGAGCATAACGCCCAATATAATATATTCAATATATTATATAGCCCTGTATATCCATTATAATTCATGGCATAGGAGAGTTCTTGTTCATCTCTAATTCCAACATCCAGAGGCAAGCAGCCCAGATATTCGGGCTGATATAATTCTTTGTCTTAGCTAGAATACAGAAAATGAAAACAGGAAAACTAAATTAACATGAACGAAAGTGAACAGAATTGAAGTGACCAGAAAAAGACTAAATAAATGAGATTATTTATATCAGGAGGGATGTAGGTCCTCAGTGAATCCCACACCTGCTTTCTATCCCATTCTTATAAAGTTCCCTCCCTCCTGTCACTGATGGACTTAGATCCTATAACTATCCCCAGAGCAAAGGACATTGGAAGAATAGGATAAAAAGATGGGATATCAATAATAATAACAGGAAAGGTTTGTGTTTCTGTTAATGAATTCTCATTGTACTGATCAGTTAGTCCACAGCAACTTGGGAAGTGGTTTCTTTCAAGAGACAAATGACCAGCCAGTGGACACTGAATCTTTAAATTATCCTAATCTACTTTTATTTACAGTTCCCTCTGACAATTCCCAGTTTTCCTTTTTTTCATCCTAGCCCAAAACATCTTCCTTCTTTGAATTGAAAGTGAATTCAAGTCTTGTCTCTTTCTTTAAAGATTTTATCTCATGGCTCAGGCTCTGCCTGTGAGATCATCCAAAACTGTTTATGTTCCTTTTGTAGGAGGTGCAGCCACATGTTCCATGGACCATTCAGGTGGGGAACCCACCTGCTGGGTCCCGGAGCCAGTGTGACTGGCACTTCCCTTCCACACCAAAGAAGCCACACAATCACTTTGTCACTTCCATGGCACCTATTTTACTGCAAAGGACTTTCCCTTTCAGAGAAAACCCCTAATTCCTTAATTGCTGTCTGCTAAAGACCACTTGTTTTTGCCCTACTGATTAGCTTTGGAGTTTATATAACCCTTTGGCAGAGGAAGGTTTTCATACGAAATGAGTAGAATTTGTTGCACAGGATAAATCTCTCCCCTGTATCTGGCAGCAATATCCCAAACCTGTCAGTGCAGTCAGCTGGGTCTATTGCCACCAACACCAGCAAAGGAATTTGGGAGCCTAAGTTTGGTGGTCAGTGCAGTGTAGAGGAGAAAGGCACCAAGAGAATAGCTGGCCCACAAAGAAACTATTAGTGGCATTAGCAGAAATTAGTCACATTAGTGGCACCATTAATTCTCTGTATTCAATGGATTTCAGGATTCCCACTGTGACATGACTATTCACTCATCCCTTGTTCCTAAGAAAGTGTCTCAGGTTTCCATCCATACCTACAGTACAAATATTGACTCTGATAACCTTAGCCACACTGCTGTGTAGTTTTATAAGAGTCAGACACTTTAGGCAGGCCCCGAAGGTACCATTTTTCTGTCACTCTTGTATGATCATTGCTCTGGTTCACCAACATCAAGCAATTTTCCTGCATAACTTTTTTCCTATCTTATCTTTCCATTTTGTGGGATATAATGAAGCTTCATATCCAAGAAGGCCATAAAAGTGCCCATTCTGTGACTGAGACTTGAGCTGACCTCCCTGGACACTTTAGTACATTTTAGCACTGCATGCAGTATCTTGTTCACCACACTGTAGTTTGTGTGTGTTAGAGGAATATAGGAATTTTTCCTATGTGGGATACTACTTCCTGGACAGTCAGACAAGTGCCAGGCTGTTATCTGTCAGTCCTTCCACCTTTCATCATCTCCTGGGAGAGATTAACTGCAGAGACAGTGATGAAGGACAGTCTGTAATCTGCTAATGCTTTTATTCATTTGTACCAATAGCAAAGGAATGTTGGAAAATACAAGTTTACTCTTGCAAGAGTTTTTGCTGAAGTTAATATTCCCATGGAGGGCAGGAATAATGAAGCAATATCTTCCAAAGTTATGGTGCTGAACAGAGTCGAGAGTCCTGAATTCTACTATCAGTTCATCTCACATGTTTTGGGTAATCTTCTCAAATCAAATAAAATCTGTTCCTCTAGTCTCAGTGTGTGTTGAACAATCTTCCATCACTTTTTAAAGTTCATGGGCATCTGCAGTCAAGAAGTACTAAACACTTCTATTATAAATTGATTGGAATGAACATGTCTTGATGCCAAACCCCCAAGCTTTATTTTAAACAAAGCTTTAGGGAAAAAGCTGTCACACAATTATTAAAGTCAAATGGAATTCTCTCAAAAGGCTTCATGTGTGATTGAGATGACTGGGTATTCAGTATTTCATCTGTAATCCTGGGAAATAAAATTAGTTTGTATGCCCTTTTTATGTTTTAACAAAAACATATTTTAAAATCTTATCCTGATACTAGTTCAGACTTTGTTGGCATTTGGCATTAGATTTCCTAATGTATCTCTTGGAGCCCTTCCAAAGAAGAAAAGAAGGGGAGAGAGAAGAGGGGAGAGAAAGAGAAGAAATAAAGCAAGAAATTTTGATTTATGTTATTTTTTTTTTGTTTTAATCACTTCTCTCTAAAATAACATGCAATGAACTACAGGGTTTCAGTGGTGAATGTTGAAATATTATAAGCAGTTCAAATGGCTGTGGATTCTTCCCATCTGTCATGGGCTGCAATTTAGCACTAGAACAGAAAAGTGATATTAGTTTCAAACCAAAAGTAAATCATCAAGCCAAGTCTGTGTGTTTAATCCTACCTACACTGCCCTACCAGTGACCTTCCCATGGCCAGGACAAATTGTATTCTGTAGGGAATTCATAAATTCATTCTTCATGCTGGCTCATTTTGGCTCTCTTTGTGGGGAAAAAGACAATCTCAGCTCCCTCAGACTGACCCCACCACACAAGGGGCTCAGACTTTGGCACTGTTAAGCTTCTCTCCACCACACTCTGCCCACGCTGCTTTCATATTTAAGAGCTCCAAACTTGTCCACCAGCAGATTATAAGGGCTGAGGCATTAGGAGCTGATGCCTGTCCCTGAAGAATTCATGTAAACAGAGGGAAAAATAATGGAATCTCACTCCAGACATGGATTACAGACAGGGAGCTGTCCTTTCACAGGTAAGAGATAAAGTGCAGAGATAACTTCTGCTGTGTTCAGCATCCTCTTCCAAGGCCTAAGCAGGTGCACTTACAGGAACAGCAAAATCCACTGAATTCTGTTACACAGCCCACGATCAAAGCTGCTTCTCCACACTATTGATTCAGGCCAAACCAGATTAACTCTTGAAGTCAGATCCATCCTGCCACAGTCTTTCTGTCAAATGACATGCATTATGTATAATCTTCATTCATACATGAAAATGGTCTGAGTAGTTCATGTGTTACTTGTTTGAGAAAGCGGCACCAAACAAACCCAGCGGTTGGAACTGACTGGCAGAAGAAAACAACAACATCCTTCTTATTTCAGGAAAATCTCATCAATAGTCCAGAAAAGGGAAGTGAAAATATGTTCTGCACAGTGGGCTACTACTTGAAAACAAAGTGTTTCTGCTGTATTGCCTTGCTTTAATACATATTTCAGAGTGGGAAACAAGCAAAGTTTCTCAATGACAACAACTAAAATCATGGATATACAGAATATCTGAAATAAAACAGGCTTAAGGTACCTTTTGTGCCTGAAAACACAAGCGCCCAAAAGAACAGGCCTTTAAAAAAAATTCTTTATGAGGCAAGGTCCAAGGCCAGACAAGATGTTTGTGTCTGAATCTGGGAAAGGACTCAGGCTTCCCAGATCCACATCTTAAACAAATGATTTGCCTTTGTTTGCTCCTGAAAATGCTAATTTGCACATACAAATTACTGGTGTGCACCTATGTCCCTGCATGTTTGTGGGAGCCAATTCAGAGACTGCTTTCTCAAAGCTAACTCTGGGATCCAAACTTGTAAGAAAGTCTCCACACAAAAGATAAGTTTCTACATATAAAGCATCCCAATTTCTAATCAGGTTCATTGATGTTCAGTGTTTCTCATTCCCATGGTAACCAGCACACACAATAAATGGTGTTTTGTTTAATCAGCCATGAGAAAGAAGTCTGGGCATGGTGAATCAGTCTGAATCAGAAACAGTTTCCTTTACTGCCCTCATCAAAGTAACTGCAGTGTAACTATAGGACAATTCCAATCAGCAAGGCAGGATCAGGCCGTGAAATTCAGGGCTCAATCCCATTTTCAGACACCCCCCTCAGAAGCTCAGATGAAAGTTTTACTTCTATTTCAAAGGCAGGAGTCTCTGTAGGCCAGGATTAGTTCAAGGTTCAGATTTTGTCCCACTGTACTGCAGGTAGTTTGTATCAAGTGCACCAGAGGCAATAGATGTTCAAGCCAGAAAACTCAAAATAATTCCAGGCTCACATACAAACTGGAAAAAACACAGGAGAAAATAATTCTTAAGTAGTGAAAATGTCCCAGACTTAATAACAATGTAAATAAAATTTGCTTCCTCCTAGTTAATGCTTTAAAGGCATCGAAGGCTGGAGTTTGTTTGGCACCAGAGAAAAAGAAATATAATTAATATATAGTTATACATTTTTAAATAGAAAAATAAAAAGCATGTAAACTAAAAGGCATTGAGGAAAAAGGGGGTTTTCTGACATTCTCAGAAAACAAGTATAAAAGTGGCACTCACGTGGTTGGCCCTAAACCCGTTGTAGAGTGGAAAAGGATTACCTTTGATGTATAAAGATCAAAAAACCCAACTTTTTTCAGGTAATAAGATCTCTCTCAGATGGATTTCAGTAATATGAACATGTTTTCCATGGCATGGTAATAAAAATAAAACAATGCAATAAAAGTACATCTAGGACTAACTCGGTCACTCTTGAATTCTTAGTGGAAGGTCAAACAAACAGTTGGTGCTCACAGTTTCTAATGTAACAGTCATGTGTAAAGAAAAATTATAAAAGCAATGTGAGAAATAAGATTTAAAATTATTTTTCAGCTTTGGTGACATCATAACCAGTTTGATCAAGTGCCCTGTGGTGCAACCACAACTGGAACAATTTTTTCCACGATGTCGCTTTTTAAAGGGGCTTTGGGAATGTGGGTGGAGAAGGAATATAATGTAAAACTTTTCTTTTTATCTGTTTTCAGTTCCTGCTCAGGCTATCCCAGGTCCTTTATTCCCTTCTCTTGATGACTGTCCCATGCCTTTCTCTGGCCTTCCCTCCTGAAGCACTAAAACCCGATCTCAGCCTTATCACAGCCATTGCTTTCATCACACTTTCACAAGTAACTGATTTTGTTTTTTCAAAAGAAACAAAAAAAACCCTTTCTCTTTTTTATTTGGGTATTTGATCCTAGAATTTCCGAGTACTGCTAATTTCAATATATTAGAGAACATCTCAGTGCAAACATTTCATAGATAGGTAAGATAAAAACAGAGGCCCCCTGTGAGAGAGTGGTAGAAGTAGGAACAAGACCCTGTGATTCTGATAGTGAGAACCCTTTCCACCCACTGAGTAGAATCTTTCCTAGTGATTTTGAACTTCTGGGCCCCTTCTGTTCCAGGCAGGACAAGTGGAAGTGAGTGCTGTTGAATGCTGTGCCAAAGCCAAGGAGAAACACAGGAGCAGAAATAGTTATTATGGCTATCAAATTCACATTCCCTGGGGATGGCACCTTGGCAATAACAGCACGTTGAACTGCTTTATTTTAACATATTTGTAATGGCTTGTTTCCAGCAAGATGCCACATATTATGAAAGAGACTGCTCAGCCAGGGAAAATGCCAAACATTTGCTATTTTCTGTCTTTTGTTTCAATCCCTCTGTGGCTCCAGTTGGTATCAGTCATGCAAACGCAGGGAAACACCTGTAGGTTTACTCATTTCATCTATTCAGTTCAGTTACAGAACTAAGTTTCCACTGCAGGCTTTGCTTTTTACCTAATTTTCCATCTGAGCTGGCAGAAGATCAAGGAGGTCAAATGATTTGCTCGGGGTCACATAATGAGTCAGGATCTTGAGCCCAGATTAAATGTGGGATAGTCTCTGGCTCCAGCACACGGGACTCGTCTGCTCAGCAAACCACACAAGTCCCAGCTGTTTTCCCTGCCCACATGAGCTGAAAATGGGGAAGTTTGTAGAGAGTGTGTGTGAAGGAGAAATTCAGCTGGCAGCAGGCTTTCTGTGGTAAATGCTGGATTTAGAGTGGGGTTGAATCAATATCCAGAACTGTGTGCTACCTAGGACTGTTCTTCTCATTTCTTACCCCCTTCAAATATTTGTACATTTTCTTTCTTGTGGTTATCCAAGAAATAAGAAAAGGTTTTTAAAAATCTTTGTTATCACATGTAATCTCTGAAGACAGAAACAAACAAAGCCAAACCATTTAACCACAGAACGTTTCCTGCAGCCACTGGAGCTCATACTTTTATTCCTTTGGTTCACAGAGAAGTTGCATCACTATCAGGTAAAATCACAGCATAGGACAAGCCTAATCTGGATGAATTACAAGCAAGACTCAGTGTTTCAAATATTCACCACAGACACAAATGAAACTTCATGGCAGAGCTAGAGAGCTCTTACAGGCCACTGAGGATTCCTGGAGGGAAAGCTGGGAGCACACATAATTTCGACTGGAGTAAGGTCAGAGCATTAGGAATTATCACTGCAGCTTGAAGGTCTTGATTTTTTTAACATCTTGTCTGATATAATAAATTTGAGCTTTAACTAAGTAAGAGCTGAAACTTGACTTTCATGGGAGACCACTGTAACACCAAAATAAAAGGAAGGTAAGGGAATCCAGTGCTACTTTAACACCAACACAAGGTCTGCAGCAGCCTAGAGAACTAAGGTATGCCTTCTGCAATTAATCAATTACAGGGTTAATTGAAATTAAACACTATTGCTAGTGCAAATGCTGGTGAATACCTTTAAAGCCATATATGTTACAACAGAATAGATGAGGGACTCTTGATTTCTTCATCAGTGGTGTCAGCCTAGGTAAGCATGTGAATGCTACACTGGTGCTGTCTTACATGGCAGTAGTGCCAGGTGATCATGGAGGGGTTACAGACTTCCCACCCAGAACAATTTCTGTTAATGGGATACAACAGTCACATGTTACAGATTGGACTTGATGATCCCAGAGGTCTTTTCTAACCTAATTGATTCTGGGATTCTGTTTTCCATGACAGACTCTAAGTCTCACCAAGTCCTATTCACTAAAAATAGACATTTCAACCAGTCCAGCTCTTATCACCTTGGCTCTGTCAGACCCTCACCTTTGACAAGCATTTAGTAAATTCTCCTTAAAAAGCCATCCAAAGGCAAAGTCCTAGGAACACTTTGGCATGTCCCTATAAGCTGGACTGTAGCTGGCCTTGAATTCCTCAGTCCTATCACCAGTGTGATGTTCCTGTTACTAACAAAATACCACATGCAGAAAGCAAACTGGTGGGAAATCACCTCAAAGAAGATCCACATTCCTCTTGAGGAAGCCCCTTCCATCCCCATCCCAAGTCTTGCTCTCTGCACAGTGCTTGGTGTGCAACTCAACCTTGGTTTCCACCAGTTGCAAAAGTGCTTCCTGCACACCGGTGGTGCAGAGACTCAACTGCACCTCTGAAGAACAGAGACAGAAAACCCACAGCTGAAGAGAAAGCCTCCAGTGCCCTAAATATAGATACAGCCCATGTGATCCTGCCCTATGATGCTCACACCCCAGAGGCCGGTGTTTGTCACCTGCCACCTCGATCACAACAATGCAGCACGTGAGCGTGGAGGTGCTGACCTCAGGAAATGCCAACAATTCAACTTATAGCAACACATGGTCTCTGAAACACAGACTGTCATGGAGGTACTACATGTGTCCTGCCTCAACATCCACTAGAATGATGAATAAAGTTCAAGATCATTTCTTTTAATCATATGGTGCTCCCCAGTTTGCCTGTGAGATCTACAAATTATTTTATTCAGCTTTAGGGTGAAGACTGTGGTTGACAGCTTCACTGCTTAGGAACTTCAGGACTGGATCATTGTGGTGACACTTCTTCATCTGTCCTAGAGCAGGAGTACTCTGCATTGCTGACACAGGCCTACAGAATGAATTCCCTGGAGAAGGAGAATGTGCTGTCTTCTCCCTGCTTATGTGGCACTTGTCTGACCTTATTTTCTCTAAGACAAAGGAAGATCCCTGTGCATACCAATGTGTGCCTGCACCTCTCTTTGTGTTCCTATGTGTGTGGATATATGTATACATTTGCATATTAAAAGCCTGACAGATTAATTCTCTGTGTGCACACTTTCTCCCAAGGAGCACGCCAAGCATCTGGCCTAATGTACAGTGGGAAGGGTCTCCAGGGATGAGCACAATACCTGGCTCTGTCTGGAACAAACCAACACCACTGCCACTCCTGGAGGATGCTGGCAGGGCCACAGCCTGAATCTGCCTCCAATATACCCTCTTTTAAAAGTTATAAGATAAAGTTCAACTTTATAATTTCTTTTAAGTTCACGCAAGCAAAATAAACTCACAGGAAAACTGCTGGAATTTAAAAGTTGTGAATGTAAAAATATAAAACTCAGATGTGAGGCTGACAATGGCCAGCTCAAATATGCACAAAGCTCTCAATCATATATTATGAATGTGAAGTAAAAGAAAATGTTAATTTTCTGATTCCCCTCACGGTCCTCTGTGACCCAGTTATTTCCATTAGTGCTACTCACACTCCCAGTGCAACATTTGCTTTGACAATCTGAATTTGTCTGAGCTGAAACTCACATCGTATTATTACCTATCTGATAACTTCATTTTTAAAACACACAAGAGAGACAAGCACACTGACTAGAAGATACTTTCTATTGACAATGAATATGTCAGATGTGAAGAAGGTACCCACATTTAGCTCAAGTGAAACAGTTGTCCTGCTGGCCATGCACAGACAGCTCCTTAGCTGTGATCAGAAACCCTAAATGGGCAGGAAAATCACTGGAAATTATTCTTATTACCTTGCTGTAGCTTAAATGCAATTTCCATGCACTTAAGGGCCATTTTACACTGTTAGATCTCTGCAGATTTCTTAATTGTAAATAAAAGCAACACCTACATGTTCCAATTGCTTTTTCTTTTGAATTTAGTAATCACCTCTTCCAGGGACCTCATTAATCAAGCAACACAAACCAGATGAAAATGTATTTTCTTTCACTCCAGAAGAAACACTCTTCAGATTTAATATAAGTTATTCTGAATTCATGCTGAATCAGAAATGAAGAGCAAGCCAGTTCTGATTGCACTCCATATGAGTGTGTCCCTGTCTCTCAGGATCTTCTTGCACTTAACATCTTCATGTTTTGGTTCAGGTCTCAGCTGATGTAACTCTGGGCCAGCATGTGACCTTTTTGGAGGAACACTTGCCAGTGTGACTTGGGTGGATCCTGAACACACAAAACCAAGAAGTCAGATAAAGAGAACTTGGCACGTATGGCAGCTTCAAAATTCTCATGACTTCAGCAAATCTCATGATGCTTTGAAGGCTGACTGATGGGCAAGGGAGGAGAAGCTCATGCTTGTGGCTGGCAGTGCTGCTGATACTTTAGAAACAATAGCATCAGAAAGCCACTTTGAGAAAATCTAGCACTCCCAGCTGAGAGAGAGGCAAAGTGCCTTGTCTTCCAGAACTCCCAGAACAGTCCAAAGGGAACAAATCTCCAGATGACCCCCTGTGGGGACCCTCTCTTTAAAATGCCATCTGACCTGGCCTTTCCACTCTCGTAGGGACAGACCTGGGGAGTTCACACTGACCCATCAGACTCATCTTCACAGAAACTGTGGAATTTCTTTTTACAGTCAGGACACAGCATTTCCTATTTCCTAATAAAATGTCTCTTTGAAGCCCCAGATTTCAGGATCACGTAGACCCAGGGATGTCCCTCCACTGTCCCTTCCTCTTCCGGATGGAGGGGATAATACCCATACACAGGTGGACATCCTTACTTGTGATACAGAGTGTGCAATTAAACTCAAATTATTACTATTTCATCCAAGATTTTACATGCAGAATACCCTTAACTTTCATTATGAATAAGTTTTTTGCATCAGGCTGACAAAATTCGATAGGAATTTTGTCTGAAAGAAGTTTTCAGTTGTCCTCTAAGTGAAATAACGTATTTTTGAGTGGCTGAGTTGCGCATCAAGAAACAAGAATTGTAAATAAGGAAGTACTTTGACTAGTGCAGAAGATTGATACAGCACCTGACAGCTTTCATTACGTAAATCTAATTTATTTCAGCAAACAAGTGACTGGAATCATGCATCATTTCTGAACGAGCTGACCCTCAGGTTTACATGGTTGGCTGATATGGGTTTGAAAACAGGAAGCTCCAGCTGTAACATGAGTGACCCAGACAGCAAAAAGCTAGACACCAAACTAAATTGGAAGGCAGGAAGTCAAAGTTCATGCTCATACCACAAACAATACAAAAATAATAAAGTTCCTCTGAGATACGTTTGGCAAAGCCAAATGTCATTGTGAGGAATAAAATATAAAAGAACGTATAATATAAATGTTTATAGAGAAACAGAGCAAAGAATTGTTGATAAATTCCCAACAGTGTTCAAGGAGCCAATCCATCTGCATACATTTCCATAAACACTATGTGTCCACTACAAACTGAACACTAACTCTGACAGGATGTCTAACTCCCCAAGGTTCTCTTAACTAGGCCATTCAAAAGCCCTGGGTTTTGATATCTTTATTCTTTAGTTTCCTAAGCCTTGATTTCAGTTCCCTCTCAGCTCCCAGAGTACTGCTGGAGTCCCTGCACTTTCTTCTGCTCCTCTAACACTCCATTGTAAAGCACTTTCTACCTCTCTGGGGACCTGCCTCTTGGCCCTTTTGAGCTCTAGAGCCTTCCACGGGCTCACACAAAGCCTTCACAGCCCCATCCAGAAACATCTCACATCCTGTTTGCATCAGAGTCCCCAACGATTTCCCCAGCAACTGCACTGGGGCTGTTGCTGTCACCTCCTGGGGACCACATCTGTGCACAAACACTGCAGAGACAACTCTCTGTGCCCACACAGAGCAAAGGCTTCCCTTAGGGGCAGAACAAGCCAGTGCAGAAGGTGTCTGGCACCTGACGCGGGGGCAGCTCTGCAGGTCAGGAACAAGACTCCTGGAGCAAAGGGAGAGATTTCCATCCCAGCAGCTGGTGGTTGCCAGAGCCCTGATCTAGATCTGCACAGAATCCCAGAAGCACCTTGGTTCTGCACCAGATACACTCAAATCGTCCTAATTCCACTCTGCAGGAAACAATGGACGTTTTAAATTCAATTTCGTGCACATTTAATTTATCTGGGACTATAATTCATCCCTATATTCCTGACAATTTAATAAGTCTAACCACCATCTATGTGTTCCAGCTTCATTTTAGGACTCCTCTACATCCTTGTGTTCCATAACCAACCTCCCTTTGCTACGAACTGTCCCACAGCCTTGTGCTCAAAAAACCTGAGCACAAGGTTTTTGAAAGGTAATTTTAGCCTCTGTCTCCCCAAAATAACTATCATTCCCATTATGTCTATAGAGAAAGAAGGGTTGATACAAACTTCGCCCTGTATAAAATATTTCTACTATTTTATCCTCCATAAAATACTTCTTCTGTGCAGAACCCCAGGCTCTGGAGCTGCAGACACAGAAGGTGAACTCTGCATTGTCAAACATCCGCAATAGTTCACAGCTGATCTGACACCTCACCACACAAACAACACTGGTGTTTTCCACAGATCTTGCTCAGAGGACTTTTTCTCTGAAGTTCCTTTTTAATCTTGTTTGTTTTTTTTTTTGCTTTCCAACTTCTCCTGTTTATTCCCTTGCCTTCTTCATTACAATGAATCTCAAAAAATATGAAACCATGTTAAAGGAGTGGCAATCAAGTCCATGTTCACCTTACGTGTGCTCTGCTGGCCTCCTGGAGCCAAGGGAGCTTCAGCACATCCACACATCCATACAATATGTCTTGTTGGACTAATTTCTGATGAAACATGTGGACAAATTCTTTTAAATTGCAACATGTGGGAAAAGGAAGACTGAAACAGGAAAGACAGAAATAAAAGGCAAGAATTTTAAAAAGCTTACTTATTTTTGAATACCTCTTTTCATCTTGGGTTTGGCAATTTCTGTATAAAAATGGTTTTAACACTTGAAAGCCTAGAAAAATGCTGTTAATTCACCTGCCAGCTATCAATGCTGCAAACCACATGAATTCAGAAGCTTTCCAAAAGCTTTATTTCTGTTAATAGTTACTGGTTCCACAGAGGTCATTATCCCATGGCACCATCATTAGTAACAATTTTGTTCACAACAGATGTCAAAACTCTTCAAGGAAACACAAAAACTACAATAGAAATGAGTGAAGTTCCATTTGCCATCAATATTTTGTAAATGCCAAACTAAGAGGCCCATAGGCTTGGGTCTGCACTTTGAAGATAATGTAGCATTTTGCATTCTGAGAATTTGTATGCTAATCTAGGATGATGGACCCGTTCTTCCAAGGGAACTTTACTGCCACTAGTTGCTGTTAATTTTGTTATGACAACACTGAACTGCACTGTTTGGTGATGCAATAGCATGGAGAGAAACACAAGTCAGGAGTAGGAGAGTTTGACATGTGGGATAAACTGGTACCTGAGCACACATTGATCAGTAGTGAAAATACAGATGTGCAAACCTTGAAAGCCAAACACTGCATTCTTAAGTTGGATATTCAAGGACTAGCAGTCATTTTAAAGCTGCAAGGGCTCAGGTTGAGCTTAAAATGTGAAACAAACTGAAGATCATATTAAGGCAAATGAGTATGCTGGAAAACATCTCAGTAAATAAGCAGTGAAATTTAGTTTATCCCGATGAAATGCTAGCTTCGTATTTTTCAATAAATGCAATTAGTAGAGATTCTGTGGTTTCTGTAAAACTTTTCTGATATATTTACAGTGCTTTAAACCCTTCTTGTGCACAATTCCCCTTAAGATTAAAAAAGACTACAATCTACTACAGGGGAAAAAATGAACAACATTGTCACAGTGGATAAATGGATTTAATGACAGGTTTAGTTTTACTTATGCTCCGTGTTTTTACATTTTGCAACCTAAATTGTGACACAGCTTCAATTTGTTTCCTCACTCAAGTAATTGAAGTTGCAATACTGTTTCCTGAATTTGCAATTTCAATTTGCTCATTCTTCTCCTGAGACTCATCTTTCCTCTTCCTAGGGAAGGTTAACAGAACCAGTCAAATGTGCCTTATCTGTGTCCCAGATTAGATCAGGGAGAATTAATAGAGAATGTTCTGTATCTCACCTGGTTTGGCATAAAGGGATTAGAGGTGCTTAGAAAGGGAAAATAATAATTATCCTCTGTGTTTAATTGTCACGATAAGTTACTAACAATCACTTTAGGGAAAAAGAAAAGCTTTTTGCTGGGTAAATCAGGCATTCTACTTCTATTCTAGTATTTGCAGCACTTTCTAATCATGATTTTCTAATTCTAAAGATCTGGATGCATGAAGAGCACAGAACATGGAACTCAGAGGTGAATGTTGTACCACCTTTACACTGCAGGGTGTCTTGGTGCAGCACTGCTGGGGGCACAGAGGGACAATTCCAGACCTGTCTGTTATTGAAGTTATCTCAGGTCAGTGCATAGAGTGTTCTACATGAACAGAAATGTTTGATCTCAAAGCAGGGTGGCTTAGACATCATTCAATGTTATTGTATAGTTAAGGGCAGGCTTTTTGCACACACTGAGATACCACATAGTTCCATCATACACTGTGATTCACCATCCACCCTCAAGCACAGACAGTATGGTTTGCTATTTACCCCTACCCATGCACATGTATTTACATACTCTTACCTTAGACCTCTGGGGGCTGCCAGCTTTTGTGATATCTCAAAAAAGCAGTGAATATTATTCTGCTCTCCCTAATGTACAAACTCTCAGAACAAACCCCCTTTCACAGCAGTGTGTGCTGCAGATATCTCTCCCAGGCCACTCGAAGTCACTTCTCCCTGTGGCCTTGGGCCCCTCAGTGGCAAAAGTATTTTACCTGCACCCAGATTTTCCACCTCCACACCCCCATCCAGTATCCTTTCTTACAAACTCTCCCCTCAGCAATGTTGCAGTGGCACTCCTGTGACACAGAGCCCTCCCTATGCAGCACTGTGCTAGCAGGGAACGCAGCCCCTGTTGAGATTCTTAAGGAAAATCACGGGTTTTTTTCCACAAGCCAGCTTGATTTGAACCCAGCATCTTCAAACTATGAAAACATGCCTGACCATCACTTGACCAAATGGAGCTACTTATTGACCAATAACTAGCAGATGTGCAAACAAGCTCTCAGTGAATTTACTCTGTCCCCCAGTCTCTCCAAATGCTGCTTTCCATGGACTGGGACCACAGCAGTTCTGCTGCTGGTAGCCTGAAGAACAGTGCCAGGCAAATTGCTCACCTTTAGAGTAGGAAAAGGTAATTTGCAAGAGGTCAGCTACAGACTTGCCTACTCAAAACAATGGAAACAGGTAATTTTCCATGCAGTGAGCAACAACAGTTCAAGTTGTAGGTGTGCATCTATACAAATCCTATTGAAAGTAAACTCTGATGGCGTTTTTCATGAGTTGAGCAGCTTTGTGCAACTTTCTCCCTTACAAAGAATGAATAAATATCCAAGTGTGTATATGCATTGCTGAATTTTTTGATGGTTTTGATCTCAAACACTCTTCCTTATTTTATTTCTCTCTATATCCTTCCAGACAATGAAGTTGGGTATAAATTAAAAGTTAGTATCTGCTAACTACAGAGAACAGGTCTTGCTTGAGCTGTGGTACCTGAAGTGGAACAGACTATTCCTGGGCATGTGCACAGCACAAAGCACAATCCTCAGGAGCTTCAAATCCCAGCAAAGACTACTCAGAAAACCAAGAGTGAGCATAAATGTGAAGTATTAAGTATTTAACAACAATGTTTAGACAACAGCAGCAGTAGGGCATTTTGCTCTGATTTGAGCAGACAGATTTTGGAGCTGCTCTTTTTCAAGGGCAGGGAGAAGAGTTTTTATAAGTTATTAAATCAGAAAGCTGAGCTCCCCAGGCACAGAGAACGAGATCAGATGTGTCCAACAACCCTTCTTCACATGTGCTGTCCCCATCAAAGGAAGGGGAGGCCCAACCTGCCAAGCAAATGTTTTATATTGAGCTGGAGGGTTCCAAATGTCTCACAACAGTGTCAGATAAACAAAAGGAGACACGAGAAGGTGACAGGGAAGCTCTCACTCAAGTGTTGCCTCTGTTTCGAAGATGAGTGACAGAAAAAGAATCTTCCCCCACTTAACAACAAAAAGAAATCTCAGACTGCTCCAAGCAGAGAGTTGTGTGAAATATCAGTGTGTGCAAAATCTCTTCTAAGATAAAGTACAGATTTGTGTCTAAAGAGAAACCCAATCAAAATAGCACAAATTATGCTTTCAATTGTAACTTCTAACAAGAAAATCAATCCCACAGTAATAACATTTCAATAATTTCATTAAGTATTAAAGTTCACTGACCACAGAGATTGCCCACTGATCAGTTTAATTTCTTTTCTGCTAGAAATAATTGTATCAGATAACTATTGACTGGCCAGTTGTAATTCGTGTAATGAATGTGATAAATATGCATTTATCTTAATGTAAAATGACTATAAAACAAATGTCCCCAGAAGGGCCATGAGATGGCAGAATTAAAAGAACGAGGGAAAACCACCAGAATATCAGGGTTTTTTCTGTTTTGGATATTGATTTGTGATACAGCTGAACAGCTGCAATGGGGTCCTGTGCCATGGGTGGGGTGGTGGAGGTCCCATGGAGGCTGGCAAGAACCACCAAGGGCTGTTGGTGCCCCCTCTGCCCTGACAGTAAATTGGTGAGACCCACCTATTGAAATAAAAAATACAGGGTGTTCATCTCCAACAAGTTTCCAAGGCCAAGAGGCATCAGTAGAGCATTAAGAGAATATCTATTTTGATAGATCTACAGCCTGGCATTGAGAAAGTGGCTACACACATTTCCGTGGGGGTTTTTTTTGATGTTTTAAGTAAAGAGGTTAAGGGAGAAGTCAGCCAGGGCAGATCCCACAGCCCCATCAGAACCTGGGCCTAAATGGGAAGCCTGTAAAGGCAGAGGTGAAAGGAATCAAAAAGCCTTTTTATATATCACTGAACAAATGGACATGTTTCTTTTGATGGGTATAACAATTTTCCTAACTTTAAAAGTATTCCTAGCACTTCTCTATTATTTGAAGCCCACTCACTTCAATAAAGTTCCTGTGAATCTAAACCCACATAAGACAGAATTCAGACATCAGTGCCACTGTCCTTGCTCTGTAAATCAGCAAATTTCCCTCTCTACTAAAAGTGAGATTTCACAGTCAATTTAAGCTGATCTAAGACTGCACTGCTCCTGAGCAGGGCAATCCAACTTCCTTTTATCTCCAGCTGCCTGTTCCCACCACTTCCCTTGTGTGGGCTCTAGAGATCATCCAGCCGAAGGATAAACAAGATCAGCTCACTGATCCTGCTGAAAACTAACACTGGAAATACTTAGTTTGCAGCCAGTTTCTAAAGAGTTGTAAACACCTCTTTCTCTGACAATCTACAGTTGACCCTCACATAAATTGTTTGTGAAACCTCAGCATTAGACAGAAGGGAAAAAAAAAAAAAAAAAGAACAAAAAACTGGCAGCCTGTAACAGGCAATTGCAATATTTTAATTTGACTTTAGAAATTGCCCCAGTCCACGCAGATCTTCATGTACAAGAAAGAACAGCTAAAATAAAGCAAATTTCAGCGAAACACTAATTCTGTGAAATATATTTCAAATCTACAAAGATTTAGTTCACATGAGAAATACGATCTAAAGAAAAGCTCATCATAAAAATGTTGTCATTCTCCTTTTAATTTTTCTTTAGTATTTTTCTTACCCAATTGTTTTAAATGTTTATGCATTTTTAACCCAGCATTGGAGCTCCTAATTAGTAGATTTTTTATCAGGTATTTTTTGCTAACTCTGCTTATAAAGCAATCAGGAAGATCCTCATTCCCCTGCTCCAGTCTTTGGTGTTTGTTAGATTTTATCTGTGTGGTATTGTGATGATAAGAATAATGTTCCTTTCTGAGGTTTATTTCATGCTGCTTCTGTTTTTATCTGTGTTCTAATGTGTGTTGTAAGATGAGAAGGCAACAAAATAATGTAGGAAGAACAGGTTTTGCTAATTAACTTACTTATACCATTATCAAGTGGTTTAATGTTTACATTAGACAGGTAATGTGGGTAACTAACATCATCCTAGATGAAAATATATTCATTAATAATATCAAAATAATTAAGTTCTGAATTTACAGAACCATTAAGCTCAGAAGTCTAATCACTGGTTCTGGCCTTGTTATATGCTTGAAGTTTATATACACACATTTTTTTTAACCTAAATATAGTGCTTGTAGGAATGATAATCCATCTGATGAGGTTCTATATGCAGGTGGAATTTCCCAAAAAGACTTATTAAGAGTTTCCAAGTGTCCACAGGCAGTCAAAAGTAAATTAAAGGCATCTATGAAGTCTGCTAAAACAAGATTTTTATTGTAGTCCTAACTTTCATGCTGTAGGCAGACAAACAAAGACAGGTAAATGTCTTTATTATAGGTCTTGTGATAAACAATGAAACAGTAACATTTGGTAGATACAGACCTAAATTTGATTTGAATTGAGGATTTAAAAGCCTTCTTGGACAGTCTGTGCCATTACTAATATCTGTGGCATTTGACTTCTTAATGTGTTATTCTTCTGCAGTTTTACTATGAACTGGATTATTACCAATGACTTGTATGTGCAGCTTTACCCTGTGCACTGATCTGTGTTTTTAACACATTATCACCCACCCACACACTAAAAAATCCCCCAGTATGTGCAGATCATAGAAGTTCTATAGAGGGTGGATCACCTTCAGTAGGAGCTCCATGTCTAAACCCTATTTAAACATGAGGGTTTGCATGGTGCCCTCCCAAATCAACAGCTGGGGCAAAAAAGATGATTTTCTTAAGAATGGGCAACAGTTTTCTGCACACAAAGAGTTAAATTATTAAAAATGGGATGAGCCTTCTTTTAGGTGGATTATGGCCAGACAGGGGTTCTCAGAGATCACTCAGTGACTCAGTAAACCCACTAAAAGTGACAAGATGCTAAAGCAGGAATGGTTTATATTCTGACCTTTTCTACTCTTTATCTTTTTGTCTGTTTTTTTAATCATGTAACCTCTTAGGGAAGGAAATATTGCCTTCTTTTATGTTGGGAAATTGCCCAGAACATTGCAGACACCACCTAAACAAGGAGTAACTATAATAATAACAAAAAGAGGAGGAGGAGGTTTACTTGACCCCACACCAGTCCCCAAAAGGTTCCTGTCAAACTCGATGGAATTGTAACCTGGCTTGTTACTTCAGCAAAATTGCCTGTAGTTAATTGCAGCAATATAATTATTGCTATCAAAATTTACAGCAGAAAGGAGCATTGCTGTGCAATCAAGAGATAGCTGAACTTGTCTTTGGAGAGTGTCAGATATGATAGTGAATGTAGCCACTTAAAAATATATAAATACATACCTGTGGTGTTGTCCTGAGATGGAGTTAAAGAGATCTCGAGTCTCCTGTCAGCTCTGCTCCTGACTTCATAATCTCCACTATGGCCCTGGCAGATAAATCTCTGTGCCCCCATCTCACCCTCTGTAAAACAGAGATATGGGTTTGTTGTTGGAGCATTTGGATACAAACAAATAAAATGCTACACAAGGGTTCAGTACCATTAGCACACTTTTTCTCCACTGAATAAGGTCTCAGAGCAAAACCTTTCCCTTGGGTATTTTTTTCCTGCAGCATGCCCTCTGCCAGTCCTCAACAACACATTTTAAGCAGTGTATGATAAAAAGGCCAGTGTAATGAAATAAACTCTGCAAATACCTCATTTTCCCTAGATTTAATTATGATGTATCCTCTCTACTGTGATAACATTTTTTAACCTTTATAATTTCACAAAGTGCTCATACCAGATTCTGTTAGTCCCTCATATTTCATGACATGTAGTCCCATTTATCTCCCATCTATGAAATACAGCCTGAGCATGACATTTCAATTTTATAACCTTGCAGTACCACACCAGGACCGCTGCCTTCCTGTAGCATTAATACCAACATTATGATTCAGACCCATGGCTTCTAAATATTTCTTTTAGGTTAATTTATTGCAGCAATAAACCAGTTTCTTTGTTCCCTTCTGCTATTTTGTATAGCAGTGCAAAGATTCAAAAAGCATATCAAAACTTCTGCTATCCTTAAAATTCTTTTCATATTTCCATGATCTCACGTAAGTGATTTTGAGATCAGCCTTGTGACTACTTGGGGGCAACCCACTGGGATTTGTCTGATTTTTGTTGATCCTTGTGGGTGTTTGGGATATTAGATCATAAAATTATCATTTGTACAGATGTCAGATCTCTCTTCCTTAATTTAATTCCTTAATTCTATGTTACATAGAAAATGTGTACTATAAAAGAACATGGTCCTGCCAAAAAATTCAGCTGTAGATATATATATATAAAGAAATAATATGTGTTAAATAAGCAACTCCTATTTTAAAAAATTGCCATAAATTAACAAGTAGATGCGAAGGTATCTTTGCTGTATTTGCAGCTCTGTCACTGCTCTGTGGATCTGTCTCACCTCCTGCTACCCCCAGGACTTTTCTTGGGGAAATTGTCTTCAGAGTTCCATACTTTGGTGTGGTTTCAGTTTAGGTCCTGGGAAAAAGAGATCTGACTCCACATGACTGTTTCTCCCACGACCCAGCTTTCAGTTTCATTTCTGATTCTGGACAGTATTAGTAACAAAAATTGTAAAATTCACATCAACTGAAGGAAACTTCATTTGTTATATTGGATAGTTTTCTCAGTGAAAAATGCTAAAATTTCAAGAATGTCTCAGACACTGTATTACTAATACCAACAATTCCAAATGCCCACATGCAGAAAATTTGAGAACAACTTTCTTACATAGATCAAAATCACTCAAAACTTCTCTAGTTGGTGCTGGTTCAGACTATGATATGCATGGATTTGAGCTTTTGAAATATCACATTTTGGTACAGATTGTGAACTTATAAGGCAATCAAGATTAGTAGCAATAATAATAATAATAATAGTAATGAAATTCTGAAAGCTTTAGTTAAGAAAATGTAGTTGAATCCAGAATTAATCCCTTTGTATTGAGCATGTTCTGTGGAAATTTTGCCTTAGTAAAGTTATCAAAAGGGGCTTAAAAAACTGATTTTAAAAATGGAGGAAATCAGTGGATTTTTTTTCCCTAAGGACTCTTTAAATAGAAGGCTTGATTAAGTGGAGGTTAGTTAACGACTGCAAAAAATATCTTTCAATAAAATACTGAGTCTATGATGAAATAACTGGTGAGATCCTGAGAAATTTAACCTGTAGAAAACTCAAACGAAGGCCTATGGATAGATCAAGATTTCTCACTCCAGTAGCACAGAAAACAAGGGAAAACTACTATTTTAGGAGATATCTAAAGGGCACTTGTGCCTTTTCTTTATCATTAAGCTGCAGGTTTGTTGTTTTGTTTGACAAACATTTCCAAACCTGTGTTGTACCCATCACTTGTAAGACAAGAAATAAACATGTTTAGTGTACAGTGTCCTGGCTGTTTGGCTTCCAGGGAATTTTGCTGCTTTTCTTGGGAGCCTGTTTGGTTATTCCAGACATACAAGTACAAAAGCACATTCCTCTAAAAAACTCTAGCTGTAGTTCCTGGGATTTCAGAGCCTGTCTCCTCAGCACACACTCTGTAAGCACAGTTAATGCATGCAAGACTGTAGCTCTTTGCATTGCCTTAATATTTAGGGCTGTTGCAAACAACCAAATTAAATATATTTGCAACAGAAAGATGTTAAAAATAATTTTAAGTCTGTAAATCCAAGCACTCAAAAATTACGGAATGCCTGAAAATTGAAGAAATCTAGAAAATAAAGATTGCTTGTCATGCTGGATTTGTTTCTAATCCCATCTATTGTCATCCACTCCTATCCATAAAAAAAAAAAATGTATAATTTATGGGAACATCTATAACCTTAAGGTCATCTTACAGGAATGCCATTATGTGGAACCTTGCACAAATGTTGCCAGCAGTACCTCTGCTGTGCTCTCTAGCTGGCACTTCAGCTTGCCTTCTGCAACCAAGAGTCACAGTAACAAGATTTTGAAGTTTAAATCTCTTTAAAGGAGAAAAGCTGCTTTTTCATCCCTTTCTCCAAGCCTACAATGTAATTGGCAGAGCATCAGGAATAATAAGACAACTGGTTGATGCAAACCCCAGGAGGAACAGAGTGGCTTTTGTTCTGAGCTCTCATCAAAATCTTGGAAATCTTGCAATAGGAAATGTTGCTGGAATGTAGGTTCTTATTCAGAGTCCTGCCATGTCAGGCCTGTGAGATCTGAAATCTCTTACCTGCTTCAATAATTATTGCACAACACCCCGTTTGCTGCCTGTAGCTGAAACAGGGCTACAGATATCTACTTGAAATTTTCTTGATACAAAAAAAAGTACATTTGATTCTCTATTAATGCATCATTATTTGAGAGGAAAAAAAGAAGGATTTGCCTGTGGAGCTTGCTTTAGTTGCATACTTTGCTGTGCAAACATGTCACCAGATCTGTTTCTGAGTGTGCATTGTCATGTAACTCAAGCTCTCTAGGCTGGAGTTACTTCCTCCTGGTCAATGCAGTGGCTTAGAGGAGAGCACCACTCCATAAAAACCACTTGAGCTGCTGTGCTCCTGTTCGCCCTGCATCCACTCACATGTGATGCCAAGATTTCTGGGGATGTATCTCACAGACATTGTACAGTGAGAAGACTGAGCTGGATGTGTTCCCCCAAGGAAACAGATTGGTTTTTACCACATGCCTCTTATGCCTCTGAAAAACAGAGGTAAAAAAAGCACAGCTTTTTGGAGAGAGAAAATATTATTTTAACAAAGATTTCTCTGGCAGGGAATTGATTGTATTATATTTGTTTCTACTATTGTTCAAGAGGGAAAAAAAAAATCTTTAATATAAATTACACCAAGAAATATTAGCTCAAGGGATAAGTCCAAATCAGTTTTCATCTAAAGCTGAAAGCAAACGCAGAAGAGCCTTGAGGTAAGAACCAGAAAAGCACCAGAGTGCAGGAAGTTTCGGATCAATTGATGGGACCAACTGCCTTTTGATTGTGTCAATGAACAGAAGACACCCACCAGGAACCACAGAAACTGGGGTGCCACCTGTGGCAGGGTGATGGCATTTTCTCCTCTCCTCTGACACCACATTAAGGCTTTATTTTTAGAGATGAGCCAGGCCTGTGGGTCTGCAATTGTTAAGTGAAGGGAAGTAGAACCTGCTCACAGCAGCTTTCTTTCCCTTTCAAATCTCTACTCTCAGAATGCAACACATCTCCTTTTAGGAAGACAATAGGTTAAAGTTTTGCTAAAGATGACAATTATTAGTTTGTATGTTTATAAAATTCAATGTATCGTCTATGTTCTTGCAAGAAGTTGCTCATCTTTTTTTTGCATTTTAACTTTGCTCTCTCATTTTTAATGTGAGTTACAACCTCTTAAGTTAGAAATGTAAGATCTGAGCCCTCCCTTCTGAGTGGTGATTTACTGTGTTCTAGTTGCAGAGTGTTCCTAAAACAGTCACTGGTCACATGTGGTGTGGGCTTCCCAAAAAAGTGACACAAGATGCTTGTAAACATCAAACTCCAGCGTGTTCTTATGGACCTCTCAGAGACACCAACACAGGGACATCACAAATGAAAGGAGACATTGGTGGGTCTCAGTTCTACACAGAAGTTCAGTTGACAATAGAAATGTATTCAGTAATTACTGGACACCCAGAAAACATGTTGGTCTAACGTGCAGCTCCTTCTGCTTTCAGAATGAAATGGTAGGTTGGAGGGGATTTTTCAGGATGGAGGGCTGAGGGTGAGGAGCAGGGGGAGGAGCAGGGGAGTTTTATTGTGGAGCTGCAGTTGAGTAGTCTGGTAGTGGTTATTACTGCTTTACAAAGAAATCACGGCAACCGCAGCAAGAGGAAAAGAAAAACTGCTCAAAAACTCGATTTCACTTTCTGTTCACCACGTTGTACCTGCAACACTGATTTACTGATTTCAGCTTCATTGTTGTTTCAGAAGCACTACAGTGATGCCAACTGGTGTAACCAAGAGCTTTCAGTCAAACTCAGAGAGAGGAACATTGTATAACCAAAAGTCAGTTAAACAGTTCCCCAAATGAACTGGTGCCGTGTAGCCCAAGGCTATAAAAACTCATGACTGGGCCAGCAAACTTCCAAGCCTGCATCCTGCCTATCTTCCTGCCTCAGGGAGTCTTTGTATAAGGCTCTTTGTTACACAAAGCAGCTACTTCAGCAAAGGGATCACTGCAGGAATTTAAGCCTTATTTGAGAGGATTATCAGAAGTCGTTGTTTTGATGTTTCTTAATTTTCAGAGTTTAAGAGAAGAGATCCATGATCATTGAACTATATTCTGAATTCATTGCTTGCATGTCAGCCCTGCTCTGTTTGTTGGTCCTCATTATTTTTAATTCATTTCTATTCATCTCTATGGAGGGAATGTCCATATTTCTGTTTAATGAGAAACCTCAGAATTTTTCCCTAACCAACTGATGAGTAACTCCCTTTGCAAACAACAACAGATGGGCACTATTAACTCCAAACTCCTTCAGCTTGGATGTATACAGCAAACAAAAGGGGGGTTCTGCCCAAGTGATGAATTTATTCCCTCCTAGCTTGAGGACTTATTCCAGGCAAATATTTCTTCTAACCTCAGACACAGGTATTTCTATTTGGATTGCAGACATTCTATACTAAAACCATAATCAAAGCTTAAGTAAAAGGTATGTATGTTCTATCAAGGAACTCATGGTTAGTAAAACCTTTTCTACCTTGATCAGTAAAAGAACAATTCTTCATGAATTCATTGGAACTTTACCATAGAAATTCAAAGACTAATGATCCGAGGAGTCCAATTTTTTCATGTCTACATGTATAATCAATGTTCAGAAGCATATTTCATTAAATCTTCAAACCAGTGCAAACCACTGAAAATCCATCATCCTCTGCATGTTCAGTCCTCTCCATTCCTCTCCTCAGGGCATTCAGTTTGGTTAAATTATTTGTTCCCCATGTCCAAAACTCTCCTTCAGTGTCATTTAAAGGAGGGACCATTTCATGCTGTGTGATCTCAACTTCCTTTGATGACAGCTCTATCCTACTGGAACTATGAAACTGTCAGCATCAAGAGTAAAACTGAGGTGTGCAGAAGACAAAAATGGTTCAGCATCCCTCCCACAAACTCTTTCAATAGAGGTCAGCAACCTCAGCATCGATGGGCAAAACTGCAAAGCTCAGTATTTCCAACAAACAGCCCAAAATATGGTTAAAAGTTTCTTGCTGTCTGGAAGTAAAAGAAAAATATTTTGTACACATTGCAGTTTCAGAAAATGAGAAGATAGTACCATGGCAGACGTGGAATGAGACAACAGATCACCCTGATTTAGTAGAGGTGAAAGGTGTGCACAGTCAGCCTTTGGGGAGTAATGCCTGGTAGCAAACTGAGGGGACAGAAGGGGACTCTGCAACTGTGACAGAGGGTCAGGAAGGCCACACTAGTGGCTCCTCCTCTCCTTAGGCACTGTATTGTCACAGTCAAGGTAAGGTGATTTGAGGTCACCTTTATCAATAGATCAAACCCAAAGTTGGGTGTTGTGTTTTTGGTTGGTTTTGGGATTGTTTCTCTGAAAACCACCAACCTGACCGAAGAAACATTAACTTATCATGCATATCTCCTAGCCCAGCCCATAGGTATGAGATCCTCTAGTATTTAAGGTTTTCCTGGAGTCATGCACACACACTGTGCTCTCCCCTTTTCAAGGAGCATTGAGCTGCTGCAGTGCTGAGGAAATGGTCTGCCTGGAGTCATCCAGCACATGAAAAGTAGGGCCATTATCAAACCCCTGGAGTCTCAACTGACAAGTTCTGTGTAGCAAGGATTGCAGTGGAGTTTCTCTCTAGGTAAAATAAAATGTTGTGGTTTATGGCAATAGAAATATGGGAATTTCTACACCACATTAGGCCCTAGCACATATTACCTTCATTTGTCAGTGGCCAGTAGGAAAAGCACAACCACCCCATCCCCCCAGCTGACAAATGTTTTACTTTTCCCCCCCATGCCAGCCATTATATTTCCCACGAATCTCTCAAAATGCATTTTCACATTACTGGTAAGAAGATCTAATGGTTTGTCCCTCTAATGTCAGTCTCGATCCTAGCAGTATAAACCCACCACTGTATGGGCTCCAAATTCCACAGTGAAGCAACTTAGGGAACTGAAATGCCAGGGATTAACCCTACCAGGTGAAAACAGTGAATAGTCATCTATCCCTTTTCTGCCTGAAACTTATGGCTATGTGAGCAGATATTACTGACTGTAGCAGCTCTGGATATGCACAATATTCAAATAAGCATCTTCTCCTTTGTGGAATCTCTGTACATTTTAAGGTTCAGGCATCTGAAGGTCACACACACAACACAGGGCAGTGACCTCTCCCTGCCACTGTCCTCAGCCACACCAGCTGTGTGACTTCCTCAGCCAAAGGAGCAGGAGGTCACTGCTATATTGAGTTCACTGAGTCCCCTTATTTTAGTCTTGTAAAATTAGAAGACAATAAGCTCCTCCTCTGTTTTCTCTAGGCCATTCATTATTTTATAATTTAGCCCTCTGTTATTCATGTTTGTTCAGAGCCCAGTGTCAGCCTTTTTGGCCAGGCCCTTGCCCTGAACAGTCTCATTACTCATTCCTGGGCATCTCTCCTGACAGGGACAACCAAAGAAGTATTTTACTGATTTCAAAATGCACTGCATTTACTTGTAGCATTCTCACTCATTTTCAGAAATGCAAATCTGCCCTCCAAGAATTTGGTTCTGTATTACATTCCTGTTCATGAGTTAATTTAATTTCACGTAAAATTGATACAAAACATAACTATTCTTAGGAAATAATATTTCACATCCATTCTTTACTGATACAAATGACAGTGTCAAGTAAACTGGAAAAGAAAATCCAACCTAGGAAAATACAAGTATATTAATTAAAGCCTACTGTCTGTCCCTTACTAAATTATACATTTCTAAATCTTTCAGAGGCATGCCTTTTCAAATAACTCAAGGGATTTGCAGTTGCCTACCCAGTTTTTCATTTCTAGGTCACTTGTTAAATCTACCCCAGGTCAGCAGTGACTGAAAATTATTACTGTCTGGCAGCTGGTTTGTAGTCCACAGAAAATGAATTAGTGGTGTCATTCCACTTCCTAATGGCCAAGTGGCCCCATCTTACACTTCGACCTGAGTGACACCGCACTGACCACGGCAGGGACAGAACTAAATAAACCCTTTTTATTCTGTAGGTGGGTCCTCGTGGTTGGGAATGAGCCTGGTGGGGCTCTCAGGGATGTTACAGCCCTGCTCTCCAAAAAATAGAGCCCTCCATCTCTGGAACTCCTGTCATCAGAATAAATAAACCACTACTTTGGCGAGCTGTTGAGGGGGTATTTCGGTCCTTGGAGGATCTCTGTGATGTGGTTCAGTGGGGAACATGCTACAGGCTGTGCACTGTTACACTGGAGAGCTGGCCCCTCCACACCATTTCCCAGTTCCAAGGGCAGAGACTCTGTGTGTGTGTGTGTGTTTGTCCATAGCCACACAGGAAACCAGAGGAATAACCCACAAATGTTTCCTGGTTAGTGGTAGGAGAAAGAAAATTGTTATTTGACAGAAATAAAAATACATTTTAAATTATTTAATAATAACATGGTTGACAAACAGATAAAGAGTTATTAAACAGCAAGAGATAGAAATGATAAAATCATCCATATTTGAATTCTACTCATTGTGCTCTACTAGTACTTGGAATAAAACAGGTCTTGTCTTAAAAACTCCCAGTCTTACACTTTAACAAGCATTGCATCCCTTTCTTTTTAGAATAGACACAAGCAGAAAGGCACCAACATGTATCAATAAAGAACTTTGCGTTTGCCTATTTGTAGTTAAAATATTTCTTATAGAAATAAGGTGTAAGTCAGTCCATTATTTTCTCTAGTTTCTCTGTTATTTTTCCCCTGGATGATATATAAGTCTCTGAATCTGGTACTATCCCTGTCTGTACTGAGCTAGGACAAATTTCCCCTAAGGCCCCCATTTTCCTCTCCATTTTCATTTGTCATTCTGCTCAGCCTGCAGCAATTCAAACAGACCTGCTCCTTGACTGAGAAATCTTCACCTCTTCCTGTGCACCAGGATAAGGTTGCTCTTCTATGGTTATGTGACAACTGAAAATAAAAGAGAGGGACTATCAACTCCATCTGTCACCATCTTTTCATGCTCTTGTCCCTCAATGACCCCGCTGTCTCTGTTCCTATTTATTTGCTTCTTCTGAACTTATTGTTCATCTTTCCCTCTTTGCTACTTCTCCCTCCCTCCACTGTTTAACCTGACTCTTCCCAAAGCAGCCCCCATTCCACAATAAATAGCTGTTCACTTCAAGGTGATTTCTCCACCTTGGGAACAACAGCAGGATCCAGGTTGTGCTTGGCTTCATATTCCTGTCATAATTGACCACATTACTTTTCTGAAAAGCCAGATGCATAAGTTAGTCTGGCTCTTAGGGAGTTTAAATCTCTGTTTCTAGCACTTTCAAGTAAATAACTGAGCTGATATTCCTCCTTCTGTTGTTTCATGTGTGACATTTTCTGTTGGACAAGCTGTTCTGGGATGATTGTACACATGCAAGCGTTGTATGTAGAGTCTTATTTTTGCATGTTTCCCTTTCATCCTTTACCATGAAGTTTACTGCCTTTTAAGTTCTGTTCTGTGGTCACAAGTTATCTCTCTGAGATGGAATTTACCTGCATGGGAAGTGGTTTCTGTGTCATGAATATTACAAAGAATCACAGGCAGATTTACCAGTGTTTTGTTACCCAGAACTAAGAGCCTTTCCAGGGACTTTACAACAAAGACTGGGCACGAGGCCAGTCAAACACTCACTGCCATTTCTTGTCCTTCTCTCCCTGACTGAGGTTTAAGAAGCTGCACAGGTTGTGCTCTGCAATCAACCAGACATTATCTTGAAGTAGAGACAACCTGTTGTTTTTTACTACATTACTTCTATTTCATTGTGTACATCCAATTTATAAGAACAGACATAAACACACATTCAATTCCCACAGCGCATTTAATATTAAAAGGCATATTCTGGCAGCATCCAAACTGCCACACTTAACAAAACCTCCTTTCCAATGGCCTTGTGACTGTGTGTGTATTCCCCAATATCTAACACAACGTGTTTAAAGTGCAGTCTTTCCCTCAGTGGGTACTAACCTAAAAATCAAGGTCTAAGAGCACAATTAGACTTTGCCTTTACCATGTCAGGCACTGACCTCCTCCCGACCTCCAGATTCTGGCTCTGCATGTTTACATTTTGCTTTTACTTGCCCCTTCTTGCCTTTGATTGCTACCTTTCCTAGAGGAAACCACCTTCTACTGGCAATAAGACAGATGATGAAAAGGCCCTTCTGTCTCTTTGTTCATGAGATTTGAATTCTGTTTGACTTCTGTTCAAAGACTAACAGTGGTTATGACTGTTCATTCCTGTATTTTCTCTACAACAGTGGTTCTTACACAATCAGTCAGAAACCACTGAATTAATGTTTTTGATTGAGTTTTTGTAATAAGCAACAGCACAGTATGTGACTGATTTTATATGCTACTCCAAGATCCATATTTTCAAGGTAGAAATATTTGACACAAGCAGTACGGTTGGTGAACAGAGATTTGCTCACCAGCTCTGCCATAGGTTGGACACTAAAGTCTGACATTTGTGGCTGAAAGTTGCTTCTCTCTTGGTCATAAGATCAGGATTTTATGAACTATTCAATACTACTTCGTCTTTAGTAACCAGAAGGGTGCTCTCTCAGCAGTTATTTCCATCTCACATAAAACTGCTCTTGCTACTCAAATTGCTCCTAAAGAAAGAGATAAAAACTCTTTCAAATTTAACAAAAAATGCACAGGATGAAAGTTACACAAACGCTTAGATTCTGTGATCATCAGATATGTGATATTTCAACTTTCACAGATATTGCAGCTATCAAAGGAACAGAACTTCAGATCAGAACCTAAGATATTGCAGCTATCAAAGGAACAGAACTTCAGATCAGAACCTAAGATAATGGGACTGAACAGGGTCAACAATCCCAACAAATCTGGCAAAGCAGACAATTGGTTAAAATCCTCTTTTATTGGGAAAGTGTTTCTAAAGCTTGTTCCTCTGACAGTTAACAATTTTGTCATATTTTTACAGTGTGTATTCACCATGATATTACATCCAGTCATTTGTGTGCCAATACTGGCCCCAGCATTTCTTTTCTTTCCCAGATGTCTACTATCCTGCTTCATTGTCCCTTTCAGCATTCCTTTTGTTAACTAAGGAAAAGAAGCTCTTTCAGTCTCTTCACACAGGAGTAGCTCTCTGTTCTACACTTCACCCAAATCACCCTTCTGTTCACCCATCCCATTTGAATTCAGTTTTTCTTGTTAAGAGTCGTAAAAAATATTTCAGAAGATGAATTTCCAGTGCTGTGTTTGGCAGCAATAG
The DNA here is from genome assembly GCF_001715985.3 of Manacus vitellinus. Taxonomy (NCBI): domain Eukaryota; kingdom Metazoa; phylum Chordata; class Aves; order Passeriformes; family Pipridae; genus Manacus; species Manacus vitellinus. The sequence goes on from NW_021940560.1 coordinate 6,523,195, forward strand.
TACTTTGTCCCTTCAGTACTTTTTTCTCCCCTTAGTAATACTCGATGCATTCAACAAGCAAAGACATCACACTCTCAGCTGTACACAAGAAATTCAGACTCATCCTGCAGCTGGCTCATATGTTTGTGTCTTCTCACTCCTGGCTGAGAGTATCCTCAGTTCAACAGTGACACCTCATTTTCCACTAGCAGTGAATGTCAGTAGTTAACTACTTTTTGTCCCAAAGCTAATGCAAAATAGTGAGTGTAAGTGGTTCCACTAATGAAGAGTTCACTGATTGCCTTCCTGCAGCCCACTGGTTCCCTTGCAGTGTCAGCACTGTAATTTTCCTTTATAAATGTCCTTGTTCACATTAAATACATGCTATTAATTCTCTAGGTTAATGAACTAAGATAATCAGCACTTAAAGAGCATCGTATGAAATGTTTCACTAAAGTCTAGGCAAGTGGAACTTACTGTAATTCATTTGCCTAGAAAATTAATTATCAATGAAAGCTAATATGTAGTCCTCCAACAATGTATACCTTTATAAATTCAACTTCCTTTTTGCTCTATTTTCTCTTTACTCCCACACTTTTAAATACTCTTCACACCAGAGGCTGTTCTGAAGCTTTGTATGCTAATAAGACAACTAAAGCAATACAAGCCCAAGTTATTCTTTTTAGATGTAGGCCATACATTTGCTACTCAATAGTCACCTAACTTTTTCCTGATTTTGACAGATTTTTAAAAATGACTGTTTCAAGGCTTAACAGTCCTTTCAGTATTTGATGGAGCTGATATGGTTCTTCTGATCTTCTTGAGCTTTGCTTCCACATCCCTCAGAGCAGTTTCTATTTCCATATGCTCATTCATACTTACTCATATGGGGTATCTTCCTTCGTCTCTGTCTGCTTGTTCAACACCTCCAATGTTTTTGAAAGGTGAGAAAAATCTATAATTAGTTTCTCCCCTCAGCTGAGTTGCACCACTCCTTCAACCAGACTTAGATCCTTGGTAGATCTATATCAAAGCAGCAGAGGGTTCACAGCCTACTTCATGGAAAATAAATATTCCACTTTTTACTAAAATGCATTTAGAAACCCTTTTGCCACTGAGTTGTAAGATACACGTTGAAAACAGATCAAGTCTTAATTCCTAAGTGCATTTTGACAAATCCAAGGAATGGAACAGTCTCTTTCCAAATGCAGTAAAATGTCAGATATTATTCATTGAATGTGATGCCAGACTAAAGTGGTTACTTAGTTTGGTTTCAGTTTTAAACCACACAACAATCAATCTTTCCCAAAAGACTTAATTTTGGTGGAATAAATGTTATCAAGCAACTTTGCTTTAACATGTTCTTTGCTTAGAAGAGAAGAGGGAATTAAAAACACGGCTTTCAAACCACAGAGCAACCGTTGAAAACTTAAAACCACAGTACCCAAGAAAAGACTGAGCCTATGATTACCTAACACAAAGTGTGGTTTAAGCTGGGCATCACACCAAGTTTTTCACAGAAACCCACGGGGAAAATGGAGTATAAGTATCCATGGTTACAGTGACCCCTGCTTGGCACATGAAGAGATCTTTCTAGAAGAAGCCAGGTAGAAACATTTATCAGGGTCCTCAGAAGCAGCAAGGCTTCTTCCTGTTTTTATATGTTAAAAAGAAAAAAAAAAAAAGATAGAATATAATTTGGTACAGACCGTCCTGAACACAGACTGTAACCCAGGAGTATTTTTAGAATTCCCCTCTTGTATGTTTTTCACAATATTCACTCCCTACTGAAAAATAACCTCAAAAATATTGAACCATTTACCTAAAATAATGGCAAATTTCCAGAAGAGCAAATTAATTTATAGAGTGAGTATTTAAAGGCTAAATTCTTCCTTCCCATGTTCAGTTGCACTGAGTTTATGAATGAAGGAACAGGACTGTAGACTACAGATTTAAATGGAAAAAGTTTGAAGTGTAAATTAAGCTAAACTAGAACCATCACTGCTAAATATTTACGTTAGGGGAAGGTTGTTTTAAAAATATGCTGGTGCATAACCAGGTATAGTGAAGCGTGAACAACCGTGCACACATGACCAAGTATACTCATGACAACTACATTTCTAGAGGCTTCTCTGCTCTGTGCAATCATCTGGAGGGAGAGTGAAAAAAAGCAAGCTGAACTGAGCTCAGGTGGTGACTTCTGCTCACCCTGGCAGGGAGGAACAAACCTATAGCACCTTAAGGTCCATGTACAAGCCAAATGCAAGTTCTCCTTCTTGTGCAAAAGGAAAAGGCAGGAAGAGATTTTTAATGCCCTTTATTTTCTAGGATGCTCCTCTTCTATTCTTTACGCTCCTTCAGGACTCTGCCTCACCTTCTCTTGCAGAGGTGAGGGCTCCACAGTTCCTCAGATCAGATTGTTGCTGAATTGTCCAGCTGTGTGGATGTGACCTGGATCAGGCACCACGTGCTGCCACTTTTCTGTCAAACCAGCAGGAGCACACACCACGCAGTTTGGGAAGTCTTTGATGAAGCCATCTTGGAAATTATGCAGAGGATGCCTGGTTCAGCACAAAGCTTGCCCAAAGTTGCCTGTTCAACTTCTAAAAAATTAATTTGAACCAGCAAGACGAAAGTTTAGCAAGTTCAGTTGGAAGAGATCAGCTCTTTGTACCATATGGCTCTTTATGCAGCAAGAGATACCCTGAAAATTGGATTTACCTTCCCATTAAACCAGAAAGAGAGGTTCAACATCTCAATAATTTCTTCAAGCAGTTCTCTTGCTTTCATAGAGGTTGGTCACCTAATGGCTGAGAAGAAATCCTACTGTGTGACCTCAGGGATTATTTGCAAAGATTAGGCCCCAAATCCTGCCTACCAAATTTTCAAAGCAGCAAGAGCAAATATCACTATTCACAACAAATCAGCTTAAAATAATGAGCATGTGATATCATGTTCATTTCACTGGTAATTAATGAACAGAGAAAGGAATGGACCTGCCATAAATATTCCTACAGAGATCTCCATTTACATCTTTGTATTTGGCTATAAATAAATGGATGTAGCAGACTGTGTATGTGTGTTTACTCAGGGTATTTCAGCAAGTTCTGTACATAGAGGGTTTGACAGTAGGACCAAAAGTTTGGCAACAACTAATAGAGATATTTTGGTTGTTTTAGAAATGTTTGGTCATGATTTCAACAGACATCAGAGGGATGGACTGTTATCAAGTAAATGCTACCAAATACATTACCTAAATAGGAAGCACTGACTCAAAAATGTAAAGCCAGTCTTACTCCTGCATATATTTCAATGGCATACAGCAAACCTGGTTTCCAGCAGTAAAAAAAATGTTTGGAATCCCGAAGTGAAGGAGAGATCCAAAGGAAAGAAACACTAGCAATGCTCATCACTGACTCTGGGAGACCTCCCTACTTGCTGAACCACAGATCCCATCACCAGTTTTGAGAGGAAGCAGAGACAGGAGCAATCCCTGGCATGCAGGTTCTGAAGTATCCGAGCTGACATTCAGCACCCACATGCACAGACTTTACTTCAAAGCTGATGCAATAAAACTCAAACATTTGAGCTTCAGACTGCTAAACTGAGCTAAACAGGAAGAGTGGTTGCTCCTACTCTGCTTTCAGTGCCACTTTTTAGACAAGTGGGCAAATGAGGTAAGTGACTTATTTCAACAAGCTCAGAAGCTCACAACGTGTGAAAAATCAATACCTACTACAGCATCCAGAGAAAGGAAGTAGAAGAAATGTGTGAAATGACAAACAATGGCACATTCTAGAATACTTTGCTACATCTCAAGCACATGGTTCTACAGACAGCATCTCAACAAAAGATTGATCAAAAACTGTCAGGGCGGAAACATGACATCAAAATGCCATTTCCATTGGGAAGAGCAAATGGGCTTAATGTACACAAATGTATGGGATGTGTCCTGATCCAGATAGCCCTGGGCACTGCTGGTAGCAGTGCTGGGGGAACAGGGACTGATGGACCTATTTTGAGTCATAGAATAATTCAGGTTGGAAGGAACCTCTGGATTCAAAGCCAGACCAGGTCACCCTGTTCAGACTATTAGTCTCCAGGCACCTGAGGCCTGTTTACACTGGTAGGAGCAGCAACGTGCAATCCCAGATGTAACTGTATTTCTAAAGCTATCTACTAAGAAATCATGAGATTGTGCCAATATTCATGTATTCATGAATATCTGAACTAGGTTTTCTAATTTATCCATGTACTCTTAAGAGAGGAGCACAGCATGCCCTTAGCACGGGTCCCAGAAGCAGATCCCTTCCTTTTTAATCTAAACTGAACTAGAGCAAGTTACTAATGGAATTTTACAGTATAAAATAACATAATAAGAAACACATCTCATAGTTAAACAGAAATCTATCTGAATGCTACCTGGTTATAGGAAACTTATACTTGAGATATAATTACGTAGGTTTTACTTAGTTTTCATAATTATGATCTGACTGCAATTCTGGAAAAAAATGCCCACATTTCAAAGCTGTCTCCAGAACTGTTCTGCTATAGAATCACCAAAGATAAAACCTTCAACTCCAGTGATATGCAAATGAAGACATGTTTGTTAAAAGGATTAACCGAGTTGTTCAAAGCATCTTTTTAGTCTACTCTGCTTCCAAACAAACAATAAACTGTCCTCATGCAGTGAGATTCACTAACCCATAAACACAGCCAAATGGAGGAAGAAGAGCAGAACCTTAATGAGTTTGGTCCCCTTTGACTTTTAGCTGATCAGTGTCACCAATAATTTCAACAGGCTCTAAAATAAGCACTTTCTGTCTTCAAAGTGCCTTGCAAACATCAACCAATTAATCCCTACAACTCTCCTCTGAGGTAGGTAAGTAGGTATTGTTATCCCCATTTTACAGTTGGGTGCACACAGTCAGAGGGTTAAGTGATTTGCTGCAGGCCACAGATGGAGGTGGGATTAAAACACAAGAGTCACTAGGATTCTTTTTAGAGGACAGCACTTCTTTTTTTGTGCTGACTTTTCTGTGCTGACTTTAGACCTATTGGCCTCGTGGCAACACTTAAAGGAAACAAAATAAATTCTCCTTGTTAAAAGCAAGGAACCATCAAGAAACCTGGGTGTTTTTATGCCAGTGACGAAAACACTTTTGTTGTCTTATACTGATGTAAGGTTTTTCCTTTAATTTTGTTCTGATATTCAAGTGTCATTCCTTTCATAAGGGGACTTATTTCTATGGTGATGTAACATGCTACCAATTGAAAGATATGTCCTGCTCCTTTGCAGGTTTTATTCTGTCTTTCTGCTTTCAAATCTGTAAGTTTAGGTGGCTCCCTGCCCATAAATTGGGCAGACACTTTCCTTCTAGGATCAGGGTAACAGTTGGTTGGCTTGTTTCACTGCAGCACAGGCAGAAAGAAATGGAGAAAGGCAGCTCTGAGAACCAAGAGCAAAGAAAGCCATTAAGTGAAACCCAACCCCAGCAAAGCGCTTGTAACCCTTGGAACAGGCGTAAGATTGATACCTCTCCCACTTTCAACAGAAAGATCAGATGGGAAAGGGAGAGTGTATCCTTTTCCTCTCTGTGTATACAACTTCAGGCCACTGGGAGATCCATTAAGTCAATCCAGTGTATTGTAATAAAAGTTTGAGCTTTATCAGGAAACCACTTTTCACCCAGGGGCAAGTCCACAGCACTGCTTCCTGGAATACTTCTCAGGACAGAAAAACCCACTGCTCAAAGCTGATTCCTTGCAACCCCTGAGCACATTTTCTGTTATGTTTTTCAGAAGGTGCTCTCCCTCCTTTCAGAAGCCTTTCAGTACAGGAATTGACATGCAAAGAGAAAATCAGTGAATACTTGAAACTTATTCACTCCCTACTATATAGTACAGTATTTTCAGCTCTATTGCTGTATTTTTGTGATGTGTCTTGAAAGTTGAGCTCCATTAATGCTAAAAAGTAAGGAACAATTTATTGATACATCGTTGTAATTAATACATGTTAGCATTCATCTATTACATAAACCAGGGATAATATCCCCTTTGTGTTAGGTATTGCCCACAGGTAATGGTCTCATCAGACTTTTATTAGCTAGAAGTTTACTTTGTTAAGGGCACTTGTGAAGCCTTCAGATTAAGTAAATCATTCAACATAGTTAAATAAAATGCAATTTGTTTTTCCTGCATCTGTGGATGCTGAATCGAAAGGGTATTTTTCCCATTAGAAAGGTTTGTTAGAAACTATTTAGCTCTTGCATGACAAGCACTTATGTCTCTTTTTAGAAGACAAAAAAAGAAAGTTAATAATTCACAACTGAGGAATTGTACTGTCAGTACAACAGTGTAAGAACATGCAGGATTTTGACTCTCCGAGGGCGGGTTTTCAGTAACAAAAATATGTATTACATGGGTTGAGAAAGGTCTGATTTTCACCGTAATTCTGTGACCAGAAAAACATGTCATGCAAAACATAAGCTTGGAAATTGCTATTTGCTAGCTCTGTCTTAAGAAGATTTGTGGCTGACTCTGAATTACATGCTCTGCAGAAACAGCTCCCTTCTTTTATCACTTTGGAAATCATTAACTTGCCCCGGATGGTCCTCTGTGCAGCAAAGGAAGTTTTCACATGGATTTTCTGATAGAGGAAACAAAAGAGATTACAGATAGCAAAGTAGCAGTGTGAATGACAGTTTTAGAGGACCTTCATCCAAACACCTTTCAGTGACATCTCACCGGATAGGGTATCAATCCCCAAATTTCCCAGCACTCAGAACTATGGCCTTCAGGGCTAATTCGGGGAAGCAGATCACTCCACAGTTCCCAATTTCTTACGTTATCTACGAACACAAATAACTGAGTGACAGTTCCATATCCCATTAATTAACTTAACCAATTTTTACATAATAATCTCTGCTGTTACGGGTCCATCTGCACGGTAAAATGGAGCTGTGAGAACACTTGCCTCCTGGGGCACAACTGCACTGTGCATCTCTGCCCCACATGTCAGGGTCCCTGCTGTCCACCCCAAAACCAGCCAACTCCCAGACTTGTCCAATAGCTCCAGAGTTCATGTGCATAGATATTTTCTGCTCATCTGCACCATTGCCACAAGCCACCAGCACCACGAGCATATTTTAATGTCCTGCCTTGCGCAGGTAGATGGGAACACTTCTGCATAAAAATACATCTCTCACCCACATGAATTTCTGGCAAGGTGCAAGTTCACCTCCTCTATACATCTCTATACTGCCCTGAGCAATGTTTTAGCACCTGTTCAATATACATCTTTGTGAAACCTTGTTCCCAGGCTTGCAGGCCCAGTGGGCTGGAGAGCCTTTGCAGCAGCATCTCCCTGCTGAGAACTGCCCAGCACCTGCTGGTGCCGTGAGCTGGGTATCCTCCACAAGGGAAAGAGTGAGAGAAAACTATTTAGACATGATCCTACTCATCTGTACATAAAAATCCCTCATTTGCTCGTTTATCTGCCTGGCCACCTAATGTTGTGCTGCACATTCTTTGATTACTTGGAGCATGTGCTTTCCTATTTTTGTGTCTAAAAAGCAGTGAATGTATCACAGGTTCTATGGAAAATAAGGAACAAATACCAATAATTATACTTTGGTCCCACTTGTTTTTAAAGAAGTTTGGCAGAGTAGATTTATGGTATTACAAGGTTAGGGTTAGTATCTGAAAAGGGGGATTCAGGAGAAGATTTTTTTATTTCTGTAGAATTCTAGTATGGTATCCCTTTCAAATATTTCAGGGTATAAACTCAGAGTAGATCCTGAGTTTTCTGAAGACTGGTATTTCCCAACTTATTTAGAAAATTAGTTTCCTTTTAATGCAACTTGTATGTGATTTTCCAGACCTACTAGCAAAATACTAATTACTATTGAATTAAAATGTAGTTAAAGTACACAATGGCATTATAGGTCATACCTTACACACCATGTTTTTAAAGATAACCGTTATTTGGTTATTAATCATAACCAAACTCATACTCACTGTAGTGCGTGAGAAAGAGTTCTAAAGCTTTAGGGGAAGTGTAAGACAGTAATTCTTGTCAAATACCTGGAAATAAGATTTGCATCTAAAACTGGTGTTTTAACTAACTGGGAGCACGTAGACTGGCAATAGGGACATTTAATAATGAAACTTTTGTCAAACTTTCACATTTTTCATCCCTTGAGGCTACCGGGGTAATTTGAGCATGTTGTTATCATACAAAGAATGCTCTCTTCCTTAGTCTTCTTTCCACTCCAAATTCCAACTGTAAAGAGCAAATCTGAACAGCTGAATCAATAATTCCCAATAGAGTAACTCACTGTGGTGTGAGTTGTGAAACTGAGGGGACACACACACTATTCTAATAGTTTCACTCTTGGGGTTCCCCTCTTATAAGGAGCGGCTGAGGGAGCTGGGGTTGTTTAGCCCGAAGAGGAGAAGGCTCAGGGGAGAGTTCATCACTCTCTACAACCACAGGAGGGTGTAGCCAGGTGAGAGCTGGGTTTTTCTCCCAGGAAACCAGCGACAAGACAAGAGGACACAATTTTAAGTTGTGCCAGGGGAGGTTTCAGTTGGACATCAGGAAGAAGTTCTTCACAGAAAGGGTGATTAGGAATTGGAATGGGCTGCCCTGGGAGGTAGTGAAGTCACCGTCCCTGGAAGTGTTTAAGAAAAGACTGGAGGTGGGTGCCGTGGTGTGTTTGACATGGTTGTGTCAGGGCTTAGGTTGGATTTGATGATCCCAGAGGTCTTTTCCAACCTAATAGATTCTGTGATTCTGTAAACAAAATCTTTTCTGCAAATTAATTTACCTGAATGAATATCAACAGTATTGAGACTCCAGAGAAAGGCAAAGCAATTATTCTGGTTTGTTTTTTTTTATATTTGGTAGTTTTCCCTTGCAAACCTATGTTATATGACCGCTATTTTAATTCTATGTGAGTGCTGATTTAATTTCACGGTTTTTATCTTGTGGTTGTTATTGTCGTTGTTTCTACATCATCCAACTACCGGAAACAGATCATCATCAGACTTCTCACCCAAAACCACAGGTGCCAGAGTTCAGTAGGCAACCTGCAGACCACTCACCTCGCAGAACCCCTCAAAGGTTTGCAGAACTCTGATCCCTCAGATCCCTCACTAGGGACCATCCCTTTCTTCCTGCCTCTCTCAGTACACTCTCCCTTCAGCGCGGGGAAGCGACAACTTTGAGGACAGAGTTGCCTATTTTTACACTCCTCTTCCTCCTCCACCACTATTCCTGGACTAGTGACTTCCCCGGGAGCCCGCCTGGAGTACCCATGGCAACCCGAGGCCCGACAACACACTTCAAAGAATGCTCTTGAGGGGAAATTCAAAAGCCCGCTTGTATGAACACATCAATCAGAGGGTGGCAAATGTCCCCGCGAGGTGCGTGGCCCCCGCGGGCGCGCCGGGCAAGTGCAGTTCCCATGCCCGGGGCGCAGACAAAGAGCGCCCCGAGGCGCCCGCCGAATCCGGCGGCACCCGCCGGGGAGGAGCCAGACGGGGCTGCCCCGGGGGCGGGGGGGCAGCCCCGCAACTTATAAGAGCCGCGTCCCGCCAGAAGAGCCGGGGCGTGTTTGGAGCAGCGGCGAGTGGTGTCACTGCGAGAGGCGCGGCGGCAACAGCCCGAGAGCCCGGAGCCGCCCGATGGCTCAGAGCATGGACAGCAGCCTCGACAGCCTGGATGTAAGTGCCCATGTGCGCGCTGTTTGCAAACAAAGCTGCCCTCGGCGGAGGCTGCGGGTGGCGGGGTCGGGACAACGGAGGGGTCTTCGGGGCGCAGGCGAGCGGGGCTCGACCTGAGCCCCGCACAGCTGGCTGCCTCTCCCCGCAGCGCTTCGGACCTGGCACCCGCTGCGGCCACGGCCGAACCTTCTCCTGCCCGCGGGCTCTGCTGCCCGGCCGGCGGGTCAAGTGACATGTGGCGCTTTTGCGGGCTGGAAAACGCCGGCAGAGTATTCAGCCACGGGAACGATGAGGGGGTGAACAGGCGAGGAAGTTTGGAGCAATGTGACTCCAGGGAAGGGCATCCCTTTGGCCCGGTGCCGTCCTGTCCGCGGGCCTGCCGGCGGCACCCGGAGCGCGGCAGCGCCCGGACCTCCCGGCCCGGCCCCCGCCGCCCGAACGCGGCGGTGTCCCCATGTTTCGGAGCAGCCCCTCTGACACGGGGTTTTGAGAGCAGTTAGGAGCGAAGCGGCGATCTCCGGCAAGTTCCAGCTTTAGGTCCTCGGTCAATGCCCGCGCGGGGCCGGTGCCTCTGCGTGCGAAGCGCTGCGGGACCCGCGGGCGCGCCCTGCGCGGGGGTCGGGGGTCCGCGGGACACGGGGCATGACGAGGAAAATCTGAGGAGCTGAGGAATTGCACAGAGCCAGATGGCACTCGCCCGCCAGCGTTGCTTTTCGGCGCGGTGGCCAAAACCGTTGGTGGTTTCCTGATGCGCTTTCATGCCCTCCCCAGAATTTCGCTTCCTTTTTCCACCGCTGTGCTCGGTGGATCCGTCTGGTGAGCCCGCCGCGCTCACCCCCTGCCCCGCGACCGCAGAGGGTGGGGAACAAAGGGAGGGAACGTGGTGACCCTCCATGGGGTTTGAGTTCCCCTGATTAAGGTCACCTCGCTCTTTCTCTTCTTTATGGGCTTTGGGGTTTTTTTCTTGTCTGTGTGTGTGGAGCTGTCATTTGCTTCTCAGCAGGGAATTCTTGCTATTATTTATCCTTTATTACATCAGCCGAGGGTACCTTCTCTATTTCTCCTTGACCTCATCCCCTTAATGAGAAGGCACTATGGAGCAGCAGCATTTCCAAGTGATTTTTTTTTTATAGCTCTCTATTGTAAGAGTTAAATGTGATAGGTCATGTTCTGTGTGGACAAACCTCTTGCATTCAGCCCTTCTGGGCTCTCCCATTTGTGGTGTGTATCTGATCAGAGCACTGAGGGGTCCAGAACCAGCGAGATTTCTGGGAGCAGCCATTCCCTTGCCCCTTAGTAAGACCTTAGTCCTCAGAGAAAGACAAAGGAAGTTTTTTAACGTGTTCTTATTTGCTGTGTATTTTATATATATACTTGAACATTGTATTTTCCCATCTGGTTTTCAAAAGGTTTGCCCATTTGTAACAGTGGGGACCGTTCTCCACACACTGTCCTCCACACGCACTGCCATACAGAGTAAGTTTTTGCAGAGGGGCTAATATCTAATTTATTTGGTTTTATTTTTTTTTTTAGCTGTCATCTGGGTTATTCATCGAATTTTCTGATAATGGCACGGATGAGGTTGGTTCCGGTGACTATGGAGACTATGGAGAGCCGTGCTTCCAGCACGAGAATGCCGATTTCAACAGGATCTTCTTGCCAACCATCTACTCCATCATCTTCCTAACGGGAATAATCGGCAATGGATTGGTTATTATTGTTATGGGCTACCAGAAGAAACAAAGAAGCATGACTGATAAGTACAGGCTGCACCTCTCTGTGGCCGACCTCCTTTTCGTCATCACCTTGCCGTTCTGGTCCGTGGATGCGGCCATAAGCTGGTACTTTGGGAATGTCCTGTGCAAGGCGGTTCACGTCATTTACACAGTCAACCTCTACAGCAGCGTCCTGATCTTGGCCTTCATAAGTCTCGACCGTTACCTGGCCATAGTCCACGCCACCAACAGCCAGCGCCCGCGGAAGCTGCTGGCTGAGAAGGTGGTGTACGTGGGCGTGTGGCTGCCAGCTGTGCTCCTCACGGTGCCCGACATCATCTTCGCCAGCACCACGGAAGTGGAGGGGAAGTACCTGTGTGATCGCATGTACCCTAGCGACAAGTGGCTGATCTCCTTCAGGTTTCAGCACATCCTGGTAGGGCTGGTCTTGCCTGGTCTCATCATTCTGACTTGCTACTGTATCATCATATCCAAGCTGTCACACTCCAAGGGCCACCAGAAGCGCAAAGCCTTGAAGACCACGGTGATCCTCATCCTCGCCTTCTTTGCCTGCTGGCTGCCATATTACATTGGCATCAGCATCGACACCTTCATCCTGCTGGGAGTCATCCGACATCGCTGCAGCTTGGAGACCATAGTGCACAAATGGATCTCCATTACGGAAGCCCTGGCGTTCTTCCACTGCTGCCTGAATCCCATCCTGTACGCCTTCCTGGGTGCCAAATTCAAAACATCAGCTCAGAATGCCTTGACATCAGTCAGCAGAGGATCCAGCCTCAAGATCCTCTCAAAAAGCAAACGTGGGGGACATTCTTCTGTTTCTACAGAGTCCGAGTCTTCAAGTTTCCATTCCAGCTAACGCTGCTCTTGCCGTCCTTTTATACACAGACACTTTAAAGTTGCGCAACAGACTGACCATAATGTACAGATTTTATTTACAGTTGGGATTTTATATTATTTCTTTTAGTCTCCATGAAGTTTAATTGACTTATTTATATAAAAAAACCTTTTGCATTGATGACAAACTGTCTAGGCAGGTCCTGTGGACAAGTGGTTAGTTCACAAGAGCTTTAGTGTCTGTCTGTGTGTATAGATATGTGAACTAAACCCTTTGGATTGTAGCAAAGTGACTGTTAAAAGTTTAGAAAATATTTCTCTGTTGTTTATATGTAAATGTTTTCAGTGTTGCTGTCATTCTTAAAAACTTGGCTGGATATTTTTACCTTACTACAAGATGTTTGGTTTACAATAGCTTAACTCCGCTGTAGAAATGGCACTTATAACCAAAGCCTCCTCTGTTACATGCTAGGGTTTGCCCCCCATTCTCAGTAATTGATGGTTTGCAAAATTTTCTGTTCAAGATAAAATAAAAGTATTTGGAAAAAAAAGTTATTTTGAGTGGTATTTTCACTTCTGGTGAAATGTTTTTCTCAACGCTTTTATTTACAATTCTCAATGCACAATCATTTCTTTGGAAATTGCATGGCTCATGAAAAGCAGGAAAATGAGTTTCAGTACAGCCTGATAATTCAGTTGACACCTGTGAGTTCTAAGTCATATGTTTTTTTTGCCAGAATACATTTCCTCCAGTTAACATTATGTTTAGAATTACTTAAACTCTCACTTAAAGAACTTCTTGAGGGCAAAATCTCTACAAATGAAAAACAATCTATTTAAGCAATTGCTAAAGTTCACAGCCTCAGGAATCAAACTCGGATTGCTGCAAGTGCCTCACCTTTATACCATGTATATAAAGTCAATCCTACATTTCTTCTGCCTTTTGCTGTGCTGCTAAGATTAGTTTCACATGTTAATGGTAATCAAACATAGTTGGATTGAAGCCATTTTGCTATTTGGACTAGAAACAAAGTTATTGGTGTATCTGCTCTGTGGAAGGTAAGTTGTTTTCCTTTATGGGTCTTTCCCTATCCTGCCTACATCCAGATTTACTTAAGGTAACATTACAATCTTAACATCCTTTTAAAAAATATAGAATGTGTACCAGTTCTTAAAAATATTTTTAGTAGGGATCAGCCAGGCTACAGAATTTCCCATAATTAGTGTTGAAAACTTAATTGTCTTGTCATGTCTTCATGTTAGTAGAATGTATTCCAAAGTAATGGATTCCCAAGAGGACAGAGCCATTGAGAGTATTTTTTCCTACGTTAAAAGGACAAACACAACTGTTACTTATATATGTGTATATATATATATATAACAGTTTGGAAGTCAAAAAGAGCAAAAAACCAATGTCTGCTAGTCACACAGAACTCAAATGGGCAACACGGATATTGCAGTGGTATTATCCAAATTTTTCACAGGCACAGCACCCTGGTGACTTTGTGGAGCAAGTACCACTATGCTAAAGTATACATTAAATTCCATGCTTTATTTTAGATATTTTCATAAATACAAGACCTTTCTGTTTTCAGCTTCCCTCCTCTCCAGGCAGGAGGCTGCAGCCTTGGCTGCATCCTGCACTCTTTCCCTTTCAATGACAGTAGGAGTCACCTGATTCTACGTTGAGCTGCCTCAGTTTGCTGAACCAGCACAAAACCAACCTGGCAGAAAAATAGGGTTTCAGCAATTAAGAGAATTGAATGAGCTCAATGAGGAGTCCAACCAGCACTACGAAAGTGCAAGATCCTGTAACCTGGAGCCAGGCACAGGGAGAGAAACGTGAGATAAAATGAAAAGGAAGCAGATTTCCTCCCACTTTTAGCAACTAAACTTTTAGATCAGTCAACTAGTGCATATTTTCACTCAACATAAATTAACAACAGGAAAGATGTATTTTCAAGAAATAAAAGGTCTCACTTTGATCAAGTTGTTCCTCCTAAACAGAGCTGAGAAATGAGGAAAACGTGGTATAAGAGCAGAACTCCTTAAATTGTTTATTTTTGTTGTACCTTTGTGTGTTTTCTTAATTTAGTGAGGGTTTGCCCCGTGAAGAATTTGTTGTTCTAAATGATTCTGATTTTCACCCCAACCCAATCAATCACTGTGATTTAATTGCACTTATAAAATACTTACAGGCTATCAACACACTGCTGCTTATTTGCTGAGGAAATGTTTAGAGCCCCCAGCATTAACTCAGATTATTCCCATTATGCCTCAGTCAAACAACTGTTCCCCTGGAGCAGAGTTAACAGGAAAGAGGGTGCAAGACAGAATAAACTCAGCAGTCATGTTACTGCCAAAGACCACTGAAAGGACACTAAACAAACAACGAAAGAATTTGTGTAGAAAATAAATGAGCAAAATTAAAAAAACTCAACCCATGCCCCAGAGAATGATTTTCATAAAACTGCCATTGTTCTCAGGAGAATTAGTGAAACTATGGACAGAAGACTGTCCTGAAAAGGAGATGTAAGTTCCTTGGGGTTTTGCTCCAGGAAGAAAAATTAGTCAAAAGCCACGTGTATTTATTTCTGAATAACTTTATATATCTATAAATATAACATATATTGGTACTGTTCACAGATCAAATATTTGCAAATTGAATGTGGTCACAAGGAAACATAGTAAGAAATTATGAAACCAGTTCTGTCCTTTTACCTCTGAGTAAGTCAGAGAAAATCAGACAAATTTCTCTCAAAGCCACTGAGCTATTCCAAATATTCCATGTTGGTAAAAAACATTCATTTGCTCCCTTTCAGAACAAAATCACCATTAAGCTGGTTTTTGTTGAGGCTGTGACTATTTTACATCTTTCTGAAGCAAAAGTGGTCCCAGTAAATGCATTTCTCAAAATGTAAATTCAGTGTCAAAGGTGAATGGACCTAATTTTGTAATTTATGTATTGGACAAGTCCACACACACCAAGAACTTGCCAAAGTTTTCAAAGGGACTTTCCAAGTTTTTTTCCAAACTGTTCCTCACTAGCATACAGAATATTCATGACATTCTTCAAGATATACACAATACATGGGCTCAGCATTTTCTTGAGGTCATAAAATAATAGCTGTGTCCAAGTAATTTTAAATATGCAACTCAAGATACAGAGCAGAAAACAAATGTGAGCACCACTGAGTATTGGTTAAAAAACAGTTTAAAATTTTATGTGGTAATCTCAAAGATTTATAATGGATTTAAAGACTCTTTCCATGCAATTCAGGCACTAAGTATCTTGCAGTGTGCCAACAGCAGTGCTGGACCAAAACGTGGATATTCATCCAATACTCTAATGCACACATTTTGTGTGCTTAAGATTAGTTAGAAATCCTTTGGATCATGTGGAGCTAAACCAGGAACAGAACATATATGTGAACTTGCTTTTGCTTCCTCTGAAATGCTGTTTGGAAGTAGAGTCAGAACACTTAAAGCACTGGGGCAAAATTCCCCTGTAATCCACTGTCTGCTGGTGCATTTTCACTCTGTGTGACCAGGCTGCACCAAGCCCACCTTAGAGGAGCACGTGGGAAGCTGAGTGCTGTGGTGAAGGTGAGAGAGCTCCTGTGTGCCGAGGGCAGAGAGCAAGGGGGAGTCACTTGGGGGATTTTCCCTGGCCAGTTCTATGACACAATCATTATACAGGGGCTTGAACTTCTCTGCATATCCATAAATCAAAACAAAATCACCATGAAAATAAAAAGGAAGTGGCAGCAATAACATGGAGCCATTCATACCAGTGAATGGTTTATCTTACCAGGGCTGTGCTCTAGTTGGACAATGTACAAAG
Organism: Manacus vitellinus; assembly: GCF_001715985.3. Classification (NCBI taxonomy): domain Eukaryota; kingdom Metazoa; phylum Chordata; class Aves; order Passeriformes; family Pipridae; genus Manacus; species Manacus vitellinus. The sequence continues at coordinate 6,539,320 of NW_021940560.1, forward strand.
TGACCACCTCGAGATGTTTGGTTGAAAAGGCCATTTTTCACATTGTTTGGGAAAGGAAACAGCATGACGAGGAAGTACTTCCTTGATCCAGGCATGCCTCCAAAATCCCCTAACAATGGAGTATTCTCATATTCTCATAGTGCTGAAACTTAGGAAACACTTAAGCAGATAGAGCCCCAGAGGTTTTTGCTCAAAGGATGCCACTCCCTCACTTTATGTTTTGAAAGGGCTGTACAGACTCTTTTTCGCAGCCATAAATCACGTGACAATTGAAATTACATGAGCACTGGGATTATTGCTTATAAAGAAGGCACAGATTTCTTAAAATCCTGTCTCTTTAGGCAACAATTTTTCTGCCATTCTTTTAATTTTCTCTGAAAATATTTAATCTTTATCAGGATGAAGTTTAAAGAGAATTTGCTGTCACATCAATTCTGTCACTATCTTCCCACCATTCCAGTTCTAATAGGACATACAATTAAACAATGCTATGTTTATTGGGTTTGAAATAGAATTTCATTATAAACATACTTTGTGTTTGCTTATTTATATATATTGTAACACAAATACATCTACATAATGATGTAGATTATAAGCATCATTTTTAGGTGTTGATACAAGTGACCCAGGCTCCAGCACAGCTACTACTGACTTCAGAGGAGTCAGGATTCATTACAGATGTAGCAGGTATTGATTAAAATGACTATTTTCTTGAAGGGACAGATGGCTTCGGTGACAAACTCCCACTGAAGGCAGAGACAGCAGGGTACCTAAAGAATTAGGTGTACAACCTTACAGCCCCAGTCAATTATGAATGAAGATTACGAGTTGCTCTGATTTTGGTTGCAGGCAGAGGTGCACAAAAAACTAAATCTTTCAGTCTGGAGCAGGTGGAATTGTTCTGCTGAACACAAGAGAAATAAATTTTCAGCAAAATGGTTTTCTCTTTCTGAAGGCTTGCAAGCTTTGCATACCCAGCTACCAACTGTCTTGCAGTGATTTGTCTTCAGTGGCACAGTGTTTGAAAGAAAGAGGTCAACATCTAAAAAATCCTTGTCTTCTGGAATTCACGCCAGGAATAGATCCTCACCACACAAACATGTCAGAGTAAGTAGAAATTATGAGGGATGTTTGAAGGTTTACACTGTAATGAGTTCTTTGGCTTCTGGTTTGGTTTGGTTTGGTTTTCACTTGGATTTTTTTGCTGTTGATGCTGCCTTTTGTTCCTACTGCCCTCTTCTCACAGTTTCTATTCCACTAGACTTCTCCTCTGGAAATATATCTTTATAGAATTTTTAATGGTTCTGTTCTGTTAGGATTACACACAATATCCTGCACAAGTAAGAAAACCTAAAGAGAAACTCTTCAAAGAAGAAACAGAGCCTTCACAAGTGTTTCTATGTCTTCTCTTGTGCATTTCCCTTCCAACATCTGCTTTTCTTTAGCTGGAAGATAAATTACTTCTATATTGTACGAAAAGTTTAAACTCAAAGGTTGGTTTTACTCTCAAGTTTCTTAAAGTGCAATCACAGCACACATTTGTTTACAGTCCTGCTGAGCACTGGGTAATGGGGCAGATCTCCCAGAGAGGGGACGGATAAGGAGGCTGAGGAGGCCCCTCTCCTGCTTGTCTGTCACCACTGATGCCACCACAGCTCCAGGAACACGAGCTACCCATGGATTTGCTCTCAGTACTGAGGCACTTTGAAAGGCTAAACCAAGACCAGACACCAATAATTACCACTGAGGATAATCCTAACCTGTCCCTTGCCAAAGGTGAGCATCACACTCCTCAACAGATATAGCACAAAATAAACCCAAAAAGTTCAAGTACAACACCTTTTCTTAACTTTCCTTTCACAACTCCTTGTCACCCTTCTTACAATTACTCTTTTAAATATATATTTAAAATACCTTTAAAAACACCGATTCTGCCAAGCCTGTCTACATGAGTTCACCAAAAAGAGAAAGCATGCTGACATGCTTGATACCAGAAGATGAAACTGGGACTTCAGTTTCCACAGATCAACTCCATCTCTAAAATCTGTGGGAAGCAAGAGAATAATTCTGATGGTTTTATAGAGGTGTTTTAATGGGACAGCAATGTCTTGTCAACATGAGGTTGATTGCAAGCCTGAGAGCTATTATTGCTGCTCTTTGGAAGAGGAACTACATCTCATGCAGTTCACTGTTGGAACTCAGTACAGGAATGCATTGATAAGAGGAGTCCCACAAGAAGGAAAGGGAAGAAGGCATTATTGGACAAGGGCACGGCTCTCTTCTCCCCAGCTCCATTGGGGTGATCCCTGAACAGAGCAATCCTGCTCTAATAATGCACCCACACAAGGCACTGAGCTGATCAACAGGACAAAAGTGGAGAGTTTCACAGCTCACAGCCCCCTCCCTCTCTCCTTTACTCTTACCCTTGCACACCCTTCAGCCTCTGCTGCTAATATGATTCCTTGGCAAACCAGTTCAGCTCCTGAAGATCGGAGTTCCACAGGAATTTGAAGCAATCTAACTTCCTCTGTGGGGAAGATTCCCAGTCTCCCTCCTTCCTTTCCTCCCTCCCTGTTCTAATCCTTTCATTTGATATCTTCAATACTCTTTTATTCCAAGTCCTCTGGACCTGTCCCCTGCTGTGCATTATCTATGGAATCAGTCACACTTTCTTTTGAACAGACTTAATTGACTAAATAGACAGAGTATCTTTTTTCTTAATGTATTTTATACCATTTTAATGAAGTTAGCTCAGAAAAAGGGCTGACTACATCCCAGATAAAATAAAAGCAGTCAGACACATGGCAAAGCAAAGAAAGAAAAGTAGGAGGGTTTTTTCCCTTCTTTCTTTCAGCAGCAATGAGCTCTTAGTTTGACTCCTCTATTTGTGAATCCCACAGAAAACGAACCAACAAAAGGACGAGAATGGATCTCAGCCAGCATAGTGAACTGAACTGGCTCACCAAGACGTCAAAAATCAGAGCAACTGCAAGAGTGAGGGCGGATTCACGCACTTGGGAGCTGTGGGGGCAGCAAAGAAATGGGACCCCGGCTTTGGGAGCAGCAAGTTGTCAGACCGGTTTAGCTGTCTTGTCAAAACTTCCCTAAGTAAACAGCCAAACTGTTAAACAAACAAACGAGTTCTCAGGTAGGGGGCAAGAGGTTGAAAAGGTGAGAGAATGGAGAGAACAGATGTCCCTCTTTAAGGGAAGCCCTGACTGCTCCTTAAATAAAACATCATTACCTGTTAACTATGTGATCATGGTCCTGCAGAGGACTTTTCCCTGAAACAAAGCTCAAGAAAGAGGCCTGGAATAACCATTTTAAACTAAAGAGATCTGCAATATCTGATTAATCATGTTCCTGATTAATCATGATAATTAGATTCAATGTAGCTACTTGTTAAGGCACACTGCGACTCCACATTCACAGATCGAGTCCACAGGACTTTTGGAATGTGGTGGATGTTTGTGCGATTTTGAAATGCAAGGTGCTTGAAAAGTACAGAGCAGGTCTTCTATTTAACAATCACTAGAAAAAGCAAACCATTTAGTGTAAGTAATATGCTGTGATTCTCTTCATATACTCAGCCTATCACCTAAGGAAAGAAGAAATTGCCTCACAATATGAAATGTGCTTAGCAAATGCAAACTTAGTTTCATTGAAGATATGTAGTTGGCCCAGTTATGTTGAAGCCAAACTAAATATGCTCTGACTGCATAATCTGAATGTATGGAGCTATAGGAACTACATGGCTCTCCTAATATTCTGCAAGGAAGGGGAGAGCCTGGCAACTGCATGAATATTCAGTGTTGTGTATTCACCAGTCCAACAGTCTAACCACACCTCAGCCCAGAGAATAAAGTCAACAGAGCCACAAATCCTTGAATCCACTCGCTCTTGCTTCTTACTACACGCTAACATGGAGGGAACACTAAGAAACTTTGCCCCCGCATCAAGCACTTCGTGGGGACTCTGTATTAAAAGCTGCGACAGATGAAGGATACAAGATCCTTTGTCTGGGATATTCAAGAACCACTCGGCTGCCCAGGTGCTTGAAAGAGATCCTGTTCATTCATTCACCAGTTCCAGTGACAATTAAAAATCACAACAAAGATTTTTGTATCTTGTTAGAATACTTTCAGTGCCTAAAAGTAACCCATTTTAAAATCCCCTGTTCTTAGCACCACACAGTTTACGTGTACTCTTTCAGTTGCCAGCCAGCGGGGCCCATGATGCCCTCTCCAAGCCGTGTCCTGAGAGGAAAATGAGCCTGAACTGGAAGAGGGTGTTGAAGTGCTGAGGTGACACTGCCTGAGCCCCCAGCGGTGGGCATTAACCGGGGTAATGTCACCGATGCAGCCAGAGAAGCAGCTGTGATTACCTGGCCCTTCATCCATCCCGACTGTCCTGACCACTGGGCTGTACAATTAGTCTCTCTCCGACGTGGTGAATATTTATTTATGCAAAGTTAGACATTTTCAAAAGGACTCACAGGACAAAAGCACCCCATCAAATACAACAGCACGGCGATTAAGCGCCTCCCAAGAGAGAGCGAGCTCTCAGACTGCGAGGAAACCCGAGCTTTTGCACCGATGTCCCCTGACAAGGGACATTGTTTTTGCGAGAGGGCTCCTCCTCCTGCTCGTCAATGTTTTGTGTAGGATTAAGTGTGCGATAAGCACCTATAGGAGTAAGGCTGTCCTCGGACAAAGCCGAGAAGTGCTTTGTTTTCACTTCTGCTGGAGCCCGGCAGATCTACGTTGGTCATTGGCACCATCAAATCTGAGGCGGTTCTGTAGGGGAGCAGCAACAGATATCGGGGTGTCAGATCTGCTGCGAACGGACAAAAGCTTTTTAAGGCCGGTGTTTAGATTAAAGTGTCCGTCTCCTTTGTAGAAACGTAACTGTCCTGTACATCCAGGTGTCAGAGTCTAGAGCAGGACAGACCCCTGCCCCACGGCAAAAGCGGAGCTGCAGGCGATGCTGGTACCCGGTAAATCCCGCTCTAAACCAGCAGGAACAGCCACAGAGTCTCGGGCTGTTCCCAGTGTCCATAAGCGAGCGGACAGCTGATCCTCAGGAGCCCCTCGGGCAGAGCTACACTGACTCCTGAATCAGCAAAACCTCATCATAACTCTCAGCTGCTTGAAATGGAATTATTTTCTGATGACTGGACTTAATCCAACCAAAGGTCAGTACAAATAAAAAAATGCTGTCAGCTCAGGACTTAATGATATATTCTTACCTCTGTAGGCCTATAATTTCTTTAGATACCTAAGAGGTCATGTCAGTCCTAATGTCTGCCAGTTTTATGAATGCAACCATAAGCCCCTTTTAAATCAGATTACAAATGATTATTATAACTCTAAATCAAGGGAAAGGTTCACCATTTTCTCTAATTGGAAACACTAATTTAATTATAATTATTTTCTTTCCAGATGCTTTGTATTTGTTCCATTACATTACAATAGATAGTCAGGTTTTATGGAAAAGAAACAGTGGGCTGTTTATGACTTGGAAAGGATGAGAAAGTAGTTCCCATATGTTGTAGCCATGCTTCAGCCACACTCTTGTTGTTTTTGAAGTGCAGGTATCTTCTTATACAGGACACGATGGCTTCACTTCTAATTTTAAGTAGCTGAGAAGATGGTGTAACTGCAAAGCTTATGCTGTTCTAGCATTTTTTGAAGATCTTCTTCCATCTAAAAGAGTCAATTGATAAAACCACCAGAAGTAAAAAGCTAATAATACAAGATTTATATGTCAGTGGGCATGAAGTGGAAAATGGTAATGTATTCAATATCCCAGTCTGATTTGGTACTGAATTAACATAAATAGACATATCCTCCAAAGCACATCTTGTGAACAACCTCACTTTGCCATATTAAAATCATTGTGGTATCTAAATTATTTTTTGTTTGTCAAAAATAAGTAGCTTTCCAGATATTAAGTAGGCCAAATCTATATTCTGTGTAGCTTTGCTGAGCCCAATGTTTAATTATTTATTAGATATCAAATGTATAACATCTGTGTAAGAAGGCTGACATATGTTAGGACCTTTGACTTTGATATACAAAAACTGTCTGCTGAGTTAGGAATCTCTCTATAAATTAATTAGATAAACATGAATATAGCATTTGTATTCTTCTAAGTCTTTGCTTCCCCAGAGATGAGGATGATGCTTACACAAAGAACACCAGAGTGAGTGTATGAATGGATCCCTTTTGTCTCTGAATGCACAAGGTTCCACTTTATGCTTCCTTAACTTTTTAGCGGATGTCTTTCACAGTTTAAGGATTTCACAGTCTAAAGGTTAATTATTCTCTCTTCTCTTAAGCCATTTCTGAGATTCTGCCAATATTACAGAAAACTACACCAGTACAACTACCTAGATTTTCTTTCCTTGGTGGAAATTTTATAGGCAAGGCCTCAGCTAAGAACATACTTCTGGAAAGATGTTTGTCTTCTTCATTCATACATGCAAGCACACAGGCACACACACACAAACCCAACTGATTATACTTTGGGTCACAATCTCATATTTTGATAGGAAAACTTCAACTTCATTTATCTCCATGGCTGTACTTTTGAGTTGGTGTCCTGCTAAAACTTCCATCTCCAGCTGCTTGTTATTCCACTATATAACAACAAATCCTTTTGCCCAACATTCTCCAGAAAGCAGAGCCTGCTGCTCATACAATGTTATTTTCTTTTTCTCAGCTAGATACGAAATGTAGTATTTTTATCAAGATAAGGGAAAGGTCACAGTTGATCTTCTGGTGAAAGTGCAGAGCCTTCTCTCCACATTTTTTTTCTTCTAGAGATCTCCCAGTAGAGAACCATTTTTTATGATTTTTTGTTACGATTTTGCAATAGAACAGGAGTAGTTTACAGGTGAGTAGCAAAGTTGTAAGTTTGCCCATTCTCACTACTCAAAAGTTCTAATCTTCTTCCCAATAAAGCTGCCTATAGCAGGATATCCAAGGAAACTGGAGGAGCAGACATGTGCCAAGAGCATCAAACAGCTCTTTGCCTGAGTCGGGCCCATAGTGACATGCATGCAAAAGAACACTTGCTTTTTCAAAAAGCAATCCTGAATAAAAACTCTTCTCATTGAAGATAGAGGCCTTAAGGAACATCCTGCATGTTAACAAACATCTTCAGATAATGCCGAGTTTGATGCTCGTTTCCTAGTTATTCACAGACTCTCTTAAATGGAGCTCTTTCAGTGCTGTGCCTTAGCCTAAGGAAATCCTGCAAGAACAATGTGTGACTCAAACACACACAGGTTTCCCAAATGGTGGCAAGACCCACTGATGCTGCTTCAGACAGCACCGAGACAGGGAGTTAGAATACAAGCTGAACAAGAAATGGGCTTGTTTGTACAGAATTGATTCCGGTTCAAGCTTTCTTCCTTTCGATTTGCAGTGTGTTATGTAAAGTGTTCTGCAGTGAAGAAGTTATTTAGCTGCCAGACTGCCTCACCTTTCCTCAAGGATTTCAGTAGACGGAATTTCAAAGCCACCAACTGCTCACTCCCCAAATAAAGCATTCCCATTTACTATTCTGAGTAAAGTAGCCCGGGATCAACTGAAGGTCTGGTAACAGAAAGAAGTTTTATTCTATCTCTAAAATAAGATACCATGGCAATGACACAGTTTTATTAATCAAGGTTGATTTATGCTGTAAAAGATGCCTGCTTTGATGATCTTGGAATTGGTAAAACCTGTAAATATTTACAGAAAAAAACCTGTATCACTGAGAGTGCTACAGCTTTCCTAGGACAACCTCTGTAAACAAGGGAAAATCCTTAGGATCCCTGAATTATTCAACTTTCCTGCTGAAGTCATCAACAGGGTATAAATGATTCCAGTACATGGACATCTTTCCATTGTACAATAGATTTACACCACTAATTCATGGCCTAAATAAACCCAAAATCTAAATCTTCCTCCTCTTTCTTCTTTATTTCTACAGCATGATCCAGTGCCTTTTCTAGTCACAGCCTTAATGTTTCCTCAGCAAAGAAGGCACATTTTTGTATTCACAGCAGGTCTTACATATCTCACAGCACCACATACATGTTAGTGGATATACCTGGTTATCTGTCTTCCCCAGAAGATCATATTGATCAGCCAGGCAACTCCTAAAACACCTTAAATCTAGATTACTCTTTCAATTTTATTTGTGAAAACACATTATTTCTCTGTTGACATGCTTGAGTCACATGGTTCTAGGAAAGCTGTCTTTTGACTGCAGGAAAGACAGGAAGCAGAGCATGCCTAATATGCACACAAAAGAGACACTGTAAAATAAAATTAAATTAACTTTCAACCATTTTTTTAATGAAAGGATTTATGGCACCAAATAGCCACAAAGAAATGAAAAATAGTAGTCCATCCACTAGGTGATTCCAGAGGGTTTATACACAGGTAAATACAGTTACAAATTCAGATACCATATACCATTTAGAAGTAAAAGCAAGGTATAGTGAAGAATATGTGCATAAAATGGATCCTAATAAAATTTTTCCTTCTAAAATTATTAATAATCAAGCTTTTGAGACAGAACAGAGTGGGTCAGTGAAAGCACTGCTTTCCTGCAGTCTTAAAAAAGAAAAGGCAGAACTAAGGTACGTTTCTCTCTAACAAGTCTTACAATTCCCACCCACCCCAGTTACCTCACCCTCACTCATCCTCTTACACAGTAATTAAGGACATTAGATTACAACTTCAGTCAAACACCTACTGAAATCGGTGGAGGCTGTCACTAGGTTAATAAGGTTTGTACTAGGACACCAATGGCTCCTGCACACTGGCTTTCTTCACTCTTTCCAATGCCATCACAGCTACCTCAGGAATTCTGGCTGGTTTTTGCCTCAGAGAGCTGGGGCTTTTCAGCAGAGTGCTCACAGTGGGCCTTGTGTGGGTAACTGGTGTGCTGAGCAAGATGATATACTGCAAAGTGAAGTCTCAGGCAGGAAAGCTGAAACAATGAGTTACTCACAAAGTAGCTGGAATACACCACGTTTGCTCTTTGCCTTCCTATACATAAAAATTCTTTGGAGCTTATTTGTTCAAACCTTAAAACCTATCCAACTACAAACTCCAAATCTCACATCTCTAGTTATAGGCCAGTTGTATTCACAAAAGGCAATGCTCCTTTACCCATCAGGCACTTCTGAGCACATCTTTGGATGTTGTAGCTGTTATCTTTTTATATAGTTGAGCTATTTGTCTTAAGCAAAAAAAGTGGCATCTGTATGTAATTTCCACTTGGCACCACTATCTCCTTTTGATGACAGTCTGTACTGTTTCCCTTTCTTCTTCCAGTCACTCCAGCTGCAGGACCCAGATGTCAAACTCAGGAATGTATTTTTTTCCCAGCAGTGATATCTGATTCTGTTGTTGGTACCTCTGCTTGGTGGCTGCTCTGAAGCTGCCTGTGTGCAGCTTCCTAAGTTTAAAATGCAGGCAGTGTTTTTTATTTATATGCTAAAACCTTTTGGGTTGCCTTAATTATGGGAACTGAATATTAGAAATTCATCAGCTACACAAACATACAGATTCCGTTATTTACAATATTGGTTTCATGACAACTGTTACACTTCTGTAACCAGAAACTGGGAGGCAAGAAGAAAGCTTCCAAAAGTGCTAATGAGACATCAAAAGCAGTTGCTTACTTTCAATAACTGATCCAAACAAAGAAAAGGTAAATATAAAGCAATCAAAGGGTGATTGATGAGAATAAAGAGTAAGGTAGAAAGGAAAAGGTGAAAAAAGAAATGCATTAAAAAGTAATGAACAGCAAAGAGATGAGGGGAGAATAAAATATGTTAGAACTGTCTAAAGACATTTTGCCACATGTCTCTAAAAAGTGAAGTTCTTCAGAAAAGAATCGAGGGAAAAACCTCTTCCAACTAACACTTTTCTGCAATTATCTCTTTTTCTTTCTCCTAGCTCCATGTTTTCCTCCGGGGGACTTTTTTCTGCAGTATTCGGTTCTCTGTCACAAAGACAAGGGCTTTGTCTCCTCAGGACTGCTGCAGCTCACACAGGGTGACTGGCCTGGAATGCTGGATGTGTCAGGAGCTCCATCCTCCTGCAGGCCCCCACAGCACCTGTGTGCTCACCCTGCTGCAGCCCCTGGCACAAAGGCGTTTTCCTGCCCAAAGATCCCTGCAAGAAGCACCTTCCTCTTCCCCTGCATTAATTCTCCTCTGTGATAAACATGAGTTTGAGACAGCTTCCATCTCACACAGATAAATATTAACAATTGTTTCATTAACAATTCCTTTACACTGATGCACAACAAGTAGTCACAACCAGTTTAGGAAGACAGAAGAGTGGCATATTAACAAAGGAAAAGAGAAAGGATGGTAAGGGCTGAATCCATTAATGGGATAAAGGCGAGTAAGTGGTGAGTAACCCAGTCAGGTAGATAGACAGACTGGAAAGTTCAGAGATAAGAAAATATTATGACATTTCTTTTAGGTCCTGAAGGGAAGGAGATAGGTTTCCAGGGACCCACAAATCCTGGAAGAGGGCTCTGAGAATTGCCCCACAGTTCTCATCTGTAATTGGTCAGGCCTGAGCAGTATAGCTGTACAGTTTGTGTCTGCCATTCTGGAGAGGCAGGGAAGAGTCAAGGCAGGCTGATACTGGACAGGCCATCCTCATACCAGAACATTTACAGGCAGAGAAGAGGGAACCCCATGCTGGTTTTGTTCTGTGTGTTCATGCAAAATGCATCAGTGGTACTGTCTGTGTTACTGTTATAACCCCCAGTAAAAAGGAGGAATGTCTTACAAACTCCATCAACACTGTAACGGGGACAGCCCTCATGTCACAGCCTGTCCAAGGGCCACAGCCAGGAGATGTGCACACAACTGATGGCAGGGACAGAGACTGGAGACAACAGAACATTCTCTTGCTAACACTGTGTGGGTTTTCCATGACCTGATGAAAAATTTGACTCCTACAGACTTCGTGTTCATCATGTGCACCAGAGGTGCACAGTTCAACATCATATTTATATCCTTGGAATTAAAACTTTCAAGGGAAAGGAATGATTCCCCAAGCTAAGTAGGTCTTCTGTGACATGAAAGAACAAGCCTCCACCTTTTGAAGGATAGATCCTACATTTGGAACTGATTTCAGGCACATCAGATCTGTTAGAAATAAAATCAAGATGGGTTGTTACATGTACATCACGGTCTGCACTTCAGAGGAGACTGTGACATATTGCTGTGAGTCTTGAAGAGCTAAGAAGTGCTAAACAGACTGTGCAGTTTTCAAAACATTTCACCTGCCTGCTACCAAGATGAGGATAGAAAATAAGTCAGTATGAGCAATGGCCACTGCAGGAACCTTTGCTATTGACCCTCAAGGTAAGAGGAAGATTGAACTGCACAATCGTGTAGAACCAGTGATACTGTGCAACAAAGCAATGAACTTCCCTATGAAATGGATTATAATGTGCCAATAAACTAAGATTAGGAGAGAAAAGGAAGTTAACCCTTTGAAATAACAGTATTATCACCATCATAATCATCCTGAGCTTGAATTTGACAATACAAACATTCAACAAAATGAAAGCCTGAGGTGGCTCCCCGGCCTCCCTTCTTCGATACTGGAAAATAAATACTGTGAAACAACTTTGCTCTCATATACAAGAGAATACAATCTGTGGCTCCTAAATTATATGAGCAGCTATTTTATTTGGGAGGTCTACTGTGAAGGCAACAGCTGTGGAATACACAGATTCAAGTAAATACAGTGGAAAAAGCGGGCTGTATTATAAGCATCTTACATGAGACAGTAGAAGAAACTACAACATTTCAGGATCAGACTATAAATGTATCCTTTCAAAATTCCATAAAGGTATTTTTTAGAATTGGGACTGTCAAGTGACTGTCCCAGTAAAAGCAGTTTGTCATGGGAAACTCTGAGTGGGTTCAGCAAAATGGAGAAGGGAGAAAATGAAGCATTTTAGCACAAAGCTTAAAAAAATGGAACCATCCGGAAGTGCCTAAAAGGGAAACATCACTGTCCTGCAGACAGAACAGGGACCAAAAAAACCTGGCATTGCTGTTTTTTCCTTTGCTTTTTTTATTATCCTCTTGAAAGATTACCCAAGCACTTTTTCTGCTGACAGTCAAGCAGGATATAATTAGACATAGTCAAGTAAATTTGATATGTGAAAATACATTGAGATTTTCTTCCTCTTTCAGCAGCTTCTTCCAGCCAATTGAATGCCCACACTGAGGAAGGAACACTGCACATCGTTAATATGCACAGACTGCAGGTCTGAGTGTCTAATTCAGCCACTCATTTAGAACTCTGAAGAGTCTTACACTTCTCTAACTCCAAAACTGAACTTGAAATGCCACATAATTCATAACATGATATTCGAATTTTTTTTGTAGTAGATAGTAAAAGCAATGATTTTAAATAAAATAGAACCAAAAATCTGCTAACTTGTTTTACACAGCTTTCAAATTCATCAGTATAGTAACATTCCACAGAATAGAAATACAAAGTTATTGTGTAAGTAATCACCAGCTGGTCATTATCCAGCAAATGAAGGAATATTCTTTATTATCATTATTCAGAATTGAAGTCTTCTCAGAACATCTTTGTGACAATGGCCTTTTGCCAATGTTAGGGAAACAGTCCTTGCTGCTTCACAGCATCTTTGGGATGCTATGATCTAGTGATTAGTTGCATGTGGCAAAATGCACAACTGATAGAGAATGAAGAAAAATGGGAGAAACATGACACAATTTATAGTTTTAGGTAAATTAGCAGTTCACATGTAATGAGTAAGAACATTATGGAAACCACAAACTGATTTATGCTCGCTAAGATTCTGTCTGTAGTCTGCTCTCTAGCTGAGATGAACTCAGGTTTTCTAGACTTTTCTGGCACTGAAAACAACGTCTGCAGGGCAGATGTCTGGTGGAAAGAGAGACAAAAGCAGTGTGATAGAAGTAATCACACCAGATGTCAAGAGCAAGCAATTATCCAAAATAAAATGAATTGATAGGAGATCCAAAGCTGAAGGCACTGGTTACCTTTAACCACTTACACTCTGGCAATGCTGACAGAGGTGAGACAAGCATGAATTTTAAAAGTAAGCCTGACTAGGTAGGTCAGTAGCTTTTCTCTCATAAAAAGTATCTGACAGCAATCAGCTGAAAGGTTGCAATTATTCAGTGGCAGTTGACCAAAACATATTTCTGCACAGAAATTTTCAGATTTTTCCTCTAAAGGTCAAACTTTCTTTCCTAAGTAAAAAGTAATTTTCTGCTCAAAACCCAATATTATATGAGACAGTAGGAGAAGAATCCTAGAATCATTCCTTACTGAAAATGCAGTGTTTAGGGCTAACAGTTGCTTTAGTGTTTTGTGTATTTTCTTGATGAGAACAAGTGGAAATACAGGAAATTCCATTTAACAATAAGAAAAAAAACCTTTTTCATTGTGAAAAACCTTTTTCATTGAAACAGGCTGAACAGAGGAGTTGTAGAGGCTCCATCCTTGCAGATATTTAACACCCAAAGGGACACAGCCCTTGGCACTGTGCAATGGATGACCCTGTTTTGACTCTGGACTAGACAATCTCCAGAGGTCCCTTCCAGGCTCAACCATTCTGTGATTCTGTGCATGTGGAAAATACCAGTGTTTAGGAGTTGTCTTTAATTTCCATTTACTATCAGTTGTTTTTCAGCAGCACCAAATGTCTTTCATCTCCATATCTTGTTTGAAATTATGGTAGTTTTGATTTCCAAAGTTCTCTGTTCACTGGGTATAAAGGCATGCCGTAATTTTGATTTTACCATCCTCTAACCTGATTTACTTATACTCTCACTATCCCACCCTCTTTCTTTCTTTTCTTCCTTAAGTTTCCAGAGAACAGAAGTATTCTTTATATTTTTTAATCTGGAATGATTCCCTCCCTTCCCAATTGCTAAGACATGGGGCATTTCCACCAATACTTTATTGCACTTTTTATCCTAATGCACTTCTATAAAGTTCTCCTGTAAAAATGGAGTTGCCAACAGAAGTGTATGTTTCACTGTTTAGAATTACAGACAGTCACTTTGGTATATTTTATACCTTGTATAAAACTGCAGTTTTTAAGGAACTGGTATTTCATGCATCACCTGATGCAGAAGAATCCAATTTGTTCAGAGGAAATTCTTTTTTAAACATGCACACCAAAACCTTCGCTTTCCATTCGTGAATCTCTACTGCAAACGAAGTGCCCTCAGTCTGCAGTGTTATGAGGCAATTAAATACACAGTCCTTTCTTTTTCACAGGAACACTTCTCACAGAAATACCTAATCAACCAACACTACACAGTTCTTACTGCCCTCTCCTGCTGATATTAGAAGTACTTTCAGATTACCTGCTTTCCTATTTACATATTTAATACTTACACACTAAAGCTCTTTTGCAGGTACAGAGGTGATCACAGCACACAAATTTCTGATTTTCCACATGCAAGTTTGCTGTGTGCAAACACTACCATTCCCACAGGATTACCAGTGCCACTCTGAAAACTAGTTTAGGTATTTGGTTCTTTGTTAATATATATATTGGCAAATCAGACCAATATTTGTCATTCTGACAAAGACATTATAAAAATGTATTAGTAATGGGAGATACAATTTCTTAAAGGCAGACTTTTGGTGCGATTTTTGCAGTAACAAGTGACCAATGATCAACATAACTCTTGTCTCTGCTTCACAGTAGAACTGTATTCCAGTTTGGTAGGACACTTCACAGGCAAAAGAAGCTTTGCAAACATCTACATTTATCATTACTAAAAATAAAATATATACACTGGCAAAGGCATTTAATAATCAGCACTTGCTAAGAATTATATTGTTACAGAAAGCACTTCAGCAGGGCTCCAACCACATCTTCTTTTGAAATTTTATAAGACATTTCCTTTGAAAGTATTTCAGCCACATTTGTTATGGAAGAAGAAGTATTGATAATACCACACAACAAACTTTCTACAAAGTTCACACAACTGAGTCTTTAGATCATGTACCTTCCATATGATATGAGTCACTGAATTTTTGGATGATGTTGTAAATGCAATCAAAGCAAGTTTAGTTTCACTTTGGTTTGTTAGAACTACAAAAGAAGAAGGAAGAAACAGCAATTTGCAAGGAGATGGAAAACAAGGCAATATAAATAGAAAAAAATAGTTACACTTAATGAGATTTGTTTTCACTGGAACCGCTGCTGGGTTTCACTTTCAAACTACAGAGTTATCTCCTTTCATTTGATTAGAAACAATGCTGTGCAATCTGTCTGAGCTGCTTTGATTCTCTCACCAAATAAAAGAACAAGCGCCTTCACGCTTAGAGAGAAAACATTCAATTTAAGGGAATGAAAGAGCAAAGAAAGAACCCAGTTACTTTAAATCCAAACATGAAGACAATCACATCACAGATAGTAAATCACAGTCTGGCAAGGATGCTGGTGGAGAAATTCTGTTCTGTCACAACCCAGAAGGAGTTACTAAAATTCACAGGATTACTTTGGAACGGCATAGTTGTGGGGGGTTTTATAATAAATTCTCTATCTCAATACAATTTTTTCCTTTTTAGTAGTTGTTTCTAAACTTTCCCTTTATTGTCATTTTCCATCATTGTCCCTCAGTCTCCCAGGGTCCAGTGAGTTTCCCGTCTCTCCCTGTGCCTCCACAGTCCTTGCCACCTCTTTTCCTTCAAGGTGCTTAATGTAATTAAGTAATTTAAATTATCAAAGCAATTATTCTTAAATAGAATACAGGTTGACATTTGCTGCTTCTAGTCTGTGTCTCTTTCTGTCTTGCATTCCCAGAAGCATATTAATTTCTCCAGCTGAAAACTTAAATAATAAGATTTTGCCTTGCCTGCTTGTACTTCTGTGTTCCCAAATCTCCACAGCTACAGCACTGCTGGGGATGTGTTTGTACCAGCTGTGTGTTGAACCATGCTGTTACATCCTTCAGTGTGCATTCCTTCACCACCTGCTCGATTACCTGGGTCTTAGAAAAACCTTCACCACCAATTCAAAAGTCATCCATGCTGTGCATTATAAATAATAACTGTATTTATATTACAGTTACTTTGCTGTAAACATCTCAGTAAGCAATGACACAGTCTAAAGTACACCTAGAGAGTGAGCCAGAATATTAAAAAATACTAATGACAATGAAAGGCTCCAAACTGGGACTTAAAACTGTGTCAAGTTCTCAGGGGTTCAGCCTCGGAGGATACACGTTCAGCCCCAGGCTATGGAAGCAGAGTCTTCAGGAGCCATCTCTGGCAAACACCACAGTCACAAATTTGGAAGGGATCTAATGGAATCTGCTGACAGTTCCATGCAGCTGCACCTTGGGATCTCTGCCTCAAAGCACCCCGCTTCTCACCAGGGTTGCATGGTTTATGGCACTACGATTGACTCGGCACTTTTAGCATATCCAAGTTTCTTCCCAAAATGCAGAGGAATCACTTTGTGAAGCAGAAGGAAGGCTAACTAGGGGAAAGAAGTGCTTTTCACAAATATGTTATGTTTCTAGTAGCAATGATGCTGCAACTGTGGCAGTCTGTGCATATAAATGATTTAAGCTGTCTAGGGATAGCCCATGTTTTTACTACACAAACCAATATATTCAGTAGTTGCTTTCGTTCAGGCCTGAATAAGATCTTATACTGCAGCTGTTATTTCACTTAAGTCATTTGTCTAGTAAAAGATATTACTTCTTCATAGGAGCCTTGACTTACTTTATGTTCTGCTCTTTGCTGTTTCCAACTGCTGTAAATTAACAGAGATCACATGTTAAGTGTGTGGTTACTTTTTATGCACTACAGGATAAGTTGCTGACTTCATCTTTTATTTCACTTTTGAATACATTATTTTTCACTTGAATACTTCAAGTTCTTCCCTTTGCTAACAAAGTCTGCTGCCAGTGGTAACATGTTAATTCAAGTATATGTTTGAACAGGATTCCCAGGCCATAATAACCATCACTTCCTGCATTCATAATAAAAACAGTGTGAGATGGCCATGTTCTCACACATCAAACAAAGCTGCAGGACAGCCCAGTTAAATGATTTGCCAACATACTATTTAATACAGCACTTTTCTTTCTCATTATGCACATGGCTGTTAAGGACACACCAGGGGAAATGCTCACCAGCACTACTAAACTGCTTGATTTAAATTACTTGCTCCATGTCTTGAGGTAACTTTGGTATCTTCAAGCAGGAGGTTGAACGATGTAAAGTATTTTTTTAAACAGTTTGCCAAACCTTAATGTGTTCCTTTACAACAACATATGGTATAGTCATTGTTTAAGGGCAGGTTCTCAGCAGTGCACATCTTTCACTGTAGGGATTGAAACTGGGGACCCATCTGCTCAGATCTATTAAACTCTCAGTACAATTTCAAACATTTGCTGCACTGGTGACACTTTCAAATATGGTAGGATTTTTATAACGTAGGTGAATAACAGGAACAGGATCTCACTTTAAACGAAATCATCTTAAATTGTTGTCACAGAAAAGAAAAAAGGGAATAAACAGCTGCAGTCCTGAACCACGTTAAACACAATGCCAGGGCTGTGTGATACAGGCTCTGTGTTATAAAGCTTTCTTTTTTTCCTTTAAACTAAGGAATGTGCAAATAGTAATCACACTGGCTCAACAGAAAAGCACTTTACAGCACTCCCAAAATGTGGAGGTGATCTCTTTTATTAGGGCAACTAAAAATATAAAGAAGTGGTCTTTGAGAAATTTTGTTTTAATTTGTTTTATCAAAGCTTGTGAGCAGTAAAAAGGAAAATCAAAGGGTTGCCCTGTGTGGTTCCTCTTGGTAAAATAATCAGCTTTGAAGTTATTCTTTGGATAACACAAGACACTGGGTTAAGTAAGGGGCTCCTCCTTAGGATTTATTCCCATTTGACACAGCACTGCCAGACATATGTAAATTTTATACCAAACTAAATGTGAAAACATGTATTATACTAAACAACACTATGAGCACTATGATTGTTCCTTAAATAACCACACAGCTGAGAAAAAGACAGAGGAAAACACAGGAGACTAAAATCAAGGAAAATCTACAGTAAAAAAACACGAAATGAAAGAAAACCTGAACTATTGACCCATCAATATTCTTACACTGGCCACTCCCCAGCTGGAGCAATAAATTTATCACAGTTCACCAAGTCATCAGCTCTGACAACTTAGACAACAAAAGATCTGTACCTATACACAGAGTAAATGAAATTAGATTTGTTGTCAATCTGATAACCATCATATTTTGATAGTTAATTATGTTCATTTAAAGAAGCACATCCCAATTCATAATAATTAAAATGCCCACTATAGCTGAAGATCTGTTCATTGTTTTTCTTACGTGTTTTTTCTGTTAATTCACTGATTTTATTGTCTAACACAAAGAAGAAAAATTTAAAATAGAGCAGGAAAGAGACAGAAATGGAAAAAAAATACATTAAATAAAGATCAATGGTAAAATGAGAAAAAAACACAGATCTCCTCACAGAAGCAGTGTCTTGAGTACAGGATTACAAACATACATACAAGCTCAGACTTTTCTGCTGAATTTTTACACTGAATATGGTCTACCTTGTAGCATAGCTTTCCATGGCAACTTGCAATAAAAACCAACATATGCTGGAATGGCACAGTGGTAAAAGCTAAGCCCTTGCCTAAACTTGCTCATCCAAGTAAGATAAAATACACCTTCAAAGTAGAACAATTGCTTTAAAAAAATCCAGAAATCCAAACTCTCTCCATATGGACAATTTTATTCAGAATAAAAACATCCAAGAGTGACAGTAACAAGAAAAACCTCAGGAATTGTTTTAATGCAGTTCATAACTTGTCTCCTGTATCATGGAATCACAGAAGGGTTTAGGTTGGAAGGGATCCTAAAGATCATCCTGTTCCAACCCCCTGCCATGGGCAGGGACCCCTTCCACTAGCCCAGGTTGCTCCAAGCCCCATCCAACCTGGCCTTGGACACTTCCAGAGACGGGGCAGCCACAGCTTCTCTGGGCAACCTGTGCCAGGGCCTCCCCACCCTCACGGGGAAGAATTTCTCCTCATTATCTAACTAAAAACTGACCCTCTTTCAGTTCCCTTGACCTATCACTCTATGCTTTGTAAAAAGTTCTCTTGTAGCCTCTGGAAGGAGCTCTAAGGTCTCCCCAGACCCTTGCCTTCTCTATCCCTTCCCTCCATTGTATCCACATCACTACACAGGTTGGGGTCATCAACAAAATTCCCAAGGGTGCACTTAAATCCCTCTGTTCCTGTTACTGGCAAAGATGTTAAACAGCCCCAGACCTGAAGCCAACCCTGAGGAATGTGACTTGGCACAGGGCTCCACTTGGACACTGAGCCATTGACTGATACGCTGGGAGTGGGACCATCCAGCCAACTCCTACCCACCAAACACCCACCCACAAAACCCATCTCTCTCCAGTTCAGAGCCAAGGCTGTTGTGTGGGACAGTGTCCAAGGCAGCCTTGCCCAGGTTCAGGTGGGTGACACCAGTGGCTCTGCCTTTATCCCCCAAGGCTGTAACTTCACTGTAGAGAGCCAGCAAATGTCAGGCACCATTTACCTTCAGTGAAAACAAGATCACAGCAACTCCTGCACTGTTCTGATAGCTAAGTGAACACCATGTACTTTTGTTCATTGTTCATTTGAAGGCATAAATCATTTGCAAAAGGTGTGACTTTTTGATGCTGGTATGATCATTCCTCATGGTAGTTTCATACAATCTTATTATTGGAATTACCAAACTGCAGCTTTTGGTTGGTGTCTATTTATTACCAGTTGACTCTATTAATCATCACAATATACTTACTGAATGATTATATTAAATTCATTGAAAAATTCTTTCTTGATAGCAAATACCATAGGAAAAAATATTTTGAAAATTCTTATTTACATTTTTGATAATATTTTGCCACTGGAATATGGTATAGCAGTTCAAATATGCTGTGGCTTTCCACGAAAGTAACTCAGACAAAACAGAAAATTCCTCAAACTAATCTAGGTGAATTTCAAAAGACATGTAGGAATCAAACCACGGCAAAATGAAGGCAAGTATAAGAGGAAGTCAATAAAGAAAAAAAAATCTAGGTGTCAAATCATATTTGTGGAATCTATGGAAACCTCAACAAAGTGAACAAGATCTGTATCAAAGGCAATTTTTGTGATGTCAGAGTGAAATTGAGTAAATGTGCTTGGAAATCTATGTCTCAACAAAACTAAATAGCTCAATGGGGGGCTGTAAAAGTCAGATTAATGAGTGACAGCACAGCCTTCAAATCAGATCCTGCAGCTGGCATTTCTGAGCTCAAGGTACAGAACAGGATGGTCTGTACAGAAAAGGAGGTCTGTAAAAGGCAGAGAAATTCAGAACTGAACACAGGCTCTCAGTGTTGAGAGCTGTCTCTAGATATCAAAGAGAAAAACTACTGCATAAAAATATCCAGCAGTAAGTATTGCAACCAATCTACTGCAATAACTTGTCATGCATTTTGCTAGGGGGTGGGATTATCAAGCTGGGGCAGATCACTGAAGAATCATTTTGTACAATAAAGATCAGACCACAGCAGTAAAAAATTTAGGATACTGTCAGTCCTCAACCACAGACCCTTCATCGTTTGATAACATTCTGCTTGTTGAGTGAAGATTTTAATGAAAACAGTATTTCAGAACTTCCTTCCTTTGTGATTGTATGTCCTCACCTTAACCTTATTTTAACATTGTTTTTTGTGTGGGCGTTTATTGTATTGCAGAGCATGGCAAATCTGATAAGAGCAAAGCAAAGACTGAGCCCGGGCTTATTGTATCAGAATGGCTGAAATGATTCCATATCCTGGAAAACCTGGGAACTTCTGATCCTACATTCAGACACAGAATGGATACACAGTTTTTGATCACAGAAAATATTCTTGCAGTCAAACACAAAGCTAAACTTCAGTTGTATTCTCTGATGAACAATCAACATGGCTCATTTCCTGGGCTTTGGGAGAAAAACTGTTTCTTGCACAACCCAGTGAACTGAGAATAATAGGAATGATATGCTTGATGACAGCAGCAACACAGTATATCTAAAAAATATCTCAGAAGACTGCACTTCTGAATTAAAGTATGAACGTGGTAGGGAAAGCACACAGGATGTTTGATCCCAGAAGATTTCTTTCTTTCAGTGTCCTGTGAGCTACAGCTGTTGCTGTTACCACCACCCATTACCTGGATAGTTAATTCTCTCCAGACGTTCTAACTTGTTTCTCAAAAGATCACAATACTTTCTGAAAGACAACAAAACCCACTAATTTCCATTCTGGTTTCCAAAGGAAAAAAATTATTTCCTTTATCTACACTTTATTTTATTATAACTTCTTTTCAGGCCCTGTGATGCAAAAAAAAAGTGTAATTGCCTGAGATTGTTACCTCACAGGACATAATTTTTTAGAAATAATGGAAATATTATTCCCAGTTCTTTGTGTATTTTTTTGCAAAGCAAGTTTCTTCTGCTTTAACCATAAAACATCAACTAATTATTGAATTGAGGAACGATATGTGCTGATTCTCCCCTAGTCTGTTGGGATCACTCCTGAAATTCAGAAGTGGTTGGCTGCTGCAGGATGGTGGCCTTCACACAACAGCACATCCATATTCTTGGGGGATATCATCTCATCAGTGGCCAGTACAATAATAGCTGCACAATTAATCTGAACACATTCCTACTACTGGCTGGATTCCCATGCACACCTAGAGGAAAAGCAAAGATTGAACAGCCTGGTGTGAGCAGAGCTCCTGGCAGGGCACCATAGAAACTGTTCTCTGTAAAAAAATAATTCAAACTTACAATAGATACAGTTGCCTGTAGGAACTTACCGTTCTTCTAGAGTTCCTATGATGACCAATCATATTGACATATATTTTCTTTAACCTTTACATTTAAAAAAATAATCCTACCACCAATAGATTACAGCTTGAAAGAGATACCCTTTATAGGCAATCCTTTTCAAAATTATTTCTAATATACTTCCCTATGCTTCTGGTAACTGTCAAAAATTGGCTTCATATCAGATGGAATAGTGCTCTGATTTAATACAGCATTTCCTGTTTGGATATTTAACTAATTCCATTATTCTCTCCAGGGCTCCAGTTTTCACTGGGAAAGCAGACTGCACTAGCCTCCAGTGAAGGCTGTCTCAGTGCTCATTTCCTGACACTGATCTGGACTTCTGAGAGAATTAACCATTTAGTTCAGTGAGCTGCTCACTCCCAAAGTGGTCAGATCTCCATCAGCTATCTGCTTCACAACCCCCACCGCAGAATTTAGTTGAAATCATTGGAAAGTTTGTTCCACAAGGGCAAGGACTTCAAATTTCCAAACTGTTGCCAACTGAAATTTCTGACAAATGTTTCTGTTGTAAAAATGAATACTCTGTATGTATATATTAAAGGAAAAAGAGACTTGGACAACAAACAATAAGTCAAGGCTCCTTTGAGAACAGCAAGGCTCCTTAGGACTCAGCTCATTAATTTTCCCAGAGAGATATGCAATTGAAATTCGGTGAGAGCTGAACACTTGACTCCCTCAGGTTCTTTAGAATCCCAGATGAAGTGATATTTAACTAATTCCCACACTAATAGAAATCAGTCACTTGGCAGAACGATGCAATCTAATTGTTGGTCACTGGAATGGGTTCAGTCCCCAGCACAGCATTGACTGACTGGTTAGAGGAGCTCATGTGTCCTGTCTCCGGGCTCACAGCAGCTGAGATCCCGGTCACCTGGAGCGGGGTAGGAGGGAACTGCTGGAGCTGGAGGAGCCTCTCATTACCTGCAGCGAGGCTGTGAACCTGTATCCAGCTTTCCACAAACACTTTCAGAAGCATGGATATTCTACACATTAGAAATAATATATTCTTTGGGTGTGACCATCCTCCCACGTTCTATAAAACTGACGAAATTAGATCCCTCTCTGACTTGTATGAAATAAAACTAGACATGTATGGAAAGACTTACTCTTGAACAGCAAGAGTATTTCTCCCCTTTCCTGGTTTGTTTTCCCTCTTTCATTCTTGGTGTCCTGGCTTTGCTGCCAGAGATTTCTAAACTGGTGAGCTCACTCTCCCCCTCCTCCTTCCTTCGGTCCTTTCTCCTCGCCCTGCCCGGCGGAGGCTCTCAATGGGCTCCCGCAGTCACTCGGGCGGACAGCATTCCGTTGCCTGGCAACTCCCTGAAAAGAAGCACATGGAGCTGCGGCACAGACAGAGCGTGCCCGTCTGCTCCAGTGATGCTGTGGCCTAATTTCTACCTCTGTTGTGTTGGACACAAAAGGGAACATCTCCAGAGTAGTGGGTTAGGGAGTACGGAATTATCTGCACTTTTTTTCGGTGTTTGTTTTTTCCCTCTCTCCTGATCGGGTGCATCCCCTCCCATCCCGGGGCCCCCAGAAGTCATGCATGGCTAATCTGCATGCAGGCGTTTGGGACTGCTCCCTGGGCTTTGTGGGATCCTGACAACTTTCTGTTAGCTTTTGGCCGAGTTAGTAGCACTTATGGAGATCTGTTAAGCTCCCCTGTAGCTCTCCGGTAAGGGCAGTTTTGCATGTAAATTCTCCAGGCCATTCATCTTTTCCTACCTGACTCTTTATTGCCTGGGTGTTTGGGGTTTTTTAAAAGGCCTCTTTAGGAACGCAAGCATAGCTTTTCTTATTTTCCCTCCTTTCACTGTGCTTTCTTGAGAACAAAGAACAGCAAACTAAGAAATTCCTTTGGGTTTTCCATGGCCTGAAGAAAGATCACTGCTTTATCCATGGATTTAGTTTTGGACTGACTAATCTTCTCAGAAGGTAGGCCCATACGCATTCAGATTCTGTGGTTTGAATTCAGCTCTGCAATCACAATCCTCCACTGTCTATTACAGACAGTATTGTCATTAGGTAAAAACCAGAGTCACATAAGAGGCAAGTTTCCAAATAGCTATTGGTAGCTTCCTTCAAATTTATTGTTAGCATGTTTTAATATGAAGGTTGCTCATGCTAATTGCCTTTTGTCAGGTGTGGTACCAGCTCAGCAGCTCACTCAGCCTGCAAGCAAACCTGAACCTCGGAGAGAAGCTGCACTGTATTCAGCCTGACAGAGCCTAATATTGCTCTGGTGCTCTGGGTATTCCACCAAGCCTCCTCTCACTTCAGGATCAGGTCTGAATTCCCAGTCCTAATCTACAAATCCCTAATTTGGTTAGTGCACATCTACTTTAAGAGCAGCCAAGAACCCTCATCCACTGATCCCCAGAGGCAGCATTGTACTACAGATTCCTGCCAGCACAGCTACGTCAACACAAACCGTGAAAAGCACCCAACCTCCAGCTGACACTCCTGCACCACTAAGTGCCTGGTCCAACCTCGTTTATGCCACCAGGGCAGCACATTTGTCAGCTTAGTTTGTGCCTTCAGAAATGTCCTGTAATTAAACTGGCAAAACTCGCAGTGGCACTGAAAAAGATGGGCATGGCAGATGCCCTGTAACAGGTAAGACAGGGCCAGTGTCACTGGACACATGGTAAGAAAGACACAGAGGTCCAACAGCTCTGTAGAAGGAAGGTCCCAGCCCAAATGTCCCAGCACAGTACTTGTGTGATTGCAGCCACAACAGTCCAGTGTACTTCAAGTGTGTAGTGCTGTGGATCAGATTCTGCCTCTCTGTTTCTTATCTGTTGCTTATCTCCTGCACAAAGGATCAGAACTGTTCCATTGTGTGGCAGCCACAGTTCTGCAACACTAAACTCAAATGCACTGGCAAAGTCTCATCCTTTTGGAGCAGGAGGATATTTCAGTTCCTGTGAGTTTCACACACTAGGAAATCACCACATTATTTACAAAACGTTTTAAGACCTTCTGGAAAGAAAGGTGCTATATACAGGCAGAACAATAGTTAGTACTTGCATGAGTCACACATACACAACTTTCAGTATTACACAACTCCTCAAACATCCCTCTTCCCCAAACACTCTCTATAAGATGAAACATGTGGGACTTCTCTCCCTCAAAAACACAACTTAATAGCACTAAAGAAACAACAAAATGTCTCAACATGACATTAAAAATTCACACTCCCATTTGAAGTTAATCTTAAAGGGAAAATGCAGCCCCAGAACTGCTTATGGCTGTGGCAAAGCTAATGAAAAAAGAAAATTAGGTGATCCCTTGCCAGACAGGTAAAGCACTGAAGAATAAAAACGCAAGCCAATTTGCCATATGGACATCAACTTCTTCCTTATTGTCCATGTGTTTTCCGATGTATTTTTGGATCCTGCATCAATTGAAGATGATACTACAGGTTGGCCCACAGCCAGAAAGTGGCAAGTGAAACAGTGTTCCAGTACTTGCACTGTGAACACACAGCTGGCTTCAAAGGGAAATGGACTAATCCTACTTCATTTCCCTTCTCCAGTGTGTGTTTAAAGAGCTTTGGTGCTGAAGGAAATCACCCAGAATTCATTAGTTCCCTTCTGATTCAGCTCAGTGCTGCTGGAAAGGGAAGCAGGTCGGGATTGCAGGATCCTACTCAGTTTCCTTTTGAAGCAGACTTGCAGCCAATTCTGCTCTGTTGTACACATGCAGAGCTCTATAGTGATGCATATATTTAGATGTGATATTTCTCCAAGCTGCCTCAAACATATGAAGACTATGAAGAGAAGAAGAAAAATTAAATAATCTATTTGACTTTGTACCACTGAGAACTTTTGGCTGCGAACATTCCCGAGAAACAAACTCAGAAAATTCAGAGAAGTTCTACAAAGATACAGGAGAAAGGAGAGACAGAAAACCCCAACTGAGACTAGGAAACAATGACAACGAAGGAAAAAAGAGTAATACTTTTTTTTAATACATCATATACAATTTCTGCTATTCATTGAAAAACTACAGCAAATTAAAACACTGACTGTAACAGCTGAAGCAAATCCTAGGGATCATTTTGATCTTGTTTGGAGGTGGTTTTGGAAATGGAGACATGAAGATAAATCACTTACTCTGGACAGAAAGATCTTCTTCCCATTCATAATCAGATCTCTCTGTTTCTCTCTTCAGAGCTCATGTCATATTTTTATGAGCCTTCTAAAGGTTATGGGAAGCAATAGGATTTCAAATAATTCCAGCTCTATCCTGTTCAGTTTAAGGCCACTGCTTTCGAGACACTAAGTCAGAAATCAACATTCTTCCAAAGTAAACCTACAATTAACCACCTAAGCAGAAAGTGGCTTGTGACAAACAAAGCAGAACAGAAGAAAGCTCCAGGTTCATGGTGGGACCATGGCTTCACTCAAATCAAATAAGCACAACATGTAAAAATCACTTTTTGTAACTGCAGTGAAGACAAAGAAGTATTACTGCTGTAATAAACTGCCTCTTAAGCCTGAACTGTGATACCTTAAATGGTGAAGAGCCTTTTGAATTTGGCTTCCCCACTAATTACAAATCCATTAGCTTGAAGCAGTATACTGCAGAGAAAATGGGTCCTGGTTGCCATCGGCCAAAAAGCCTCCAAAATATCAACACTGTCTCTGAGACAGGCGACTCCAAACCCCGTGGTTTAGCAGGTTTTATTGTGTGAAGTTCAAGGGGTGTTTGAGGAGCTCTATGAGACAATTTAAAAATTTGATTCCTTACCAGTCAGCTGCAAAGATCCAGTACAGACACAATTTATATGCTGCACTAATAGCTCCTCAGCACAGGAAAATGAAGGACAATTAGAGAGCAAGTAATGGCTCAGCGGTTCTGTAGAACATTCTACCACCTACAGAGCGAGTTAAAATGAGATTATTTTCCTTTGTGACTCTATGCCAACCTCAGCTTACAGTTTTAACTGTTATCACTAGACCACAATTTAAGATGTTATTCAACCTACTCTAGAAAAAATCATATGACATTTATAACTTATAAAGGCTGAGAGCTTCATATAGAAGTGCTGGGATAGACACAGCAATAACAAATAATCTGCTATCTTTGCATGTACAACTTACTTTCTCACTCCAAAGACAAAGGTTGAATGTCCCACCCCTCCTTGGTTGTAGTGAATGGATATTGTACAGGAAGAAACCTGTCACCACTTGTAGTTTACATAACAAACAAATAAATACATGAAACAAAGACATATCACAGCTCAAACATGCAAAGCCAAAACTAGTTTATTAGACACTTTCTCCATTTTTGTTGTTTAACAGACTTTCAAAGAACAAGACAGTAGATCATACAAAGGCAATTCCAGCTCAGTCAGTATAACTATTTTTTTATCCTTTCTTGTTTACCACATTTATGTCTCTGTTATTATTATTCTTATTTGCTACCCAGATTACACTAAAGGCTTTGTTTTGTATTGCCTTTGCAAAATCTACATGTTCCTTTTTCCTACCTGCTTGGTTTTGCTCTCTCACAAGGAACTATTTCCTTTTGTTCACACTGTGCATACACATGACTTAAAAACTTCATTTGGTGTCACCTCAGAATTCAAATTTCCCTCCAATTTTAGATTAATTATTATGGATAAAACTATATTCTGAATGTAACCAAGCCCCTAACAGAGATGAGAATTTTGTTTTTACTGTCAGAAACATTTCAGCTTGAAAAACAGATTCCAGCAAAACCTGCCCTTGATTCCTAATGTAAAGAGCCACAAGTTCATTCTATGAACACAAAAATGAAGTGCAGAGTGAAAAATGTAGTTCAGCAACTTACCCAACCACAGAGACAGAGTTACTATTTACAAATCAGAATCAGTGTATGCAAGAAGAATTGGGCTCTTGAAGACATAACAGGAAAAGAAAACATCCTTTGATTTACATGAGAGATGTCTCCTAGGCTTCATATAGGAGGCAATGAAACACTGAGGGAGAGATTAAATGCTGTGGCAAGAGGCAGAACACAGTGACAGAGGAACACCTGCCCCTGTTACCATTCCCTGACAGGTACCAAATGACCATGTGTGCCTGCAAGCAGGATTTAATACACTGTGGAGGCCAACACAGGCTGCCCAGAGCAGGAACAAAAGGGAAAGGAAAGCCATCAGGGAGCCAGGAAATATCAAGTCCTCCCACTGTGCTCTGCACATAGTGCACAGGCTTGTGCAGACCACCCTGGACAACACAGGCACTGCATGTTGTTTGAGCAACTCATCCTTGTACTTATCCACAGTCAGGGAAGAAGGAACAGGGGTTGTGGATGCCACGGAGCCTTACAGTGACCTCGGAAATAGCTACTCTGAAAATACCTGGCGGCTCCTCCAAGCTCCAGACATAGATGTATCACCTGCATCCATCAACCATACATCCTGCTCCCAGCATGTTTTTTAGGCATCACAGACTAAGAAGAATTAGATGATTCTATGGTAAGAGTTAGATTTGATATCTACAAACTTATTCTCACTAAGAGGCTTAACCTGCAACTTGTCAATATTATCCCATCCCTCTGAGTTTTCAAATATACAATATCACGAACCACTAGCAATTTAACATTCCCTCTAAACAATGCAGCCTCTGAAGCATGAGGTTCAGAATTTTGACATTGCTAAAACCCCCCACATATTTCTCAATTAATTGTCAAATGTGTTGGCTTTAGTAATGCGCCCAAACCAAGAAAAATGAGTCTCTTTTAGCAGAAAGCCCAGTAGCTAAACTTCAAGTGAAAAAAAGAATGTGTTAAAATTTTCCTCATCTGCTCTAAGCAGCTGTCTATTTACTGGGGATTTAGGAAAACTCCAAATAGAACCCAGCCTATTATTATGCATTAAAAAAGTGAGTTTTCTGTATGAGAATGCCCTCACGTGCTTCACTGTACCAGCTCAAAATATGGGATGTGCAGCTTCTGAGAAACGTGGAGAAATCAATCCTCCACAACTATTAGAAAATGCTGTGTTTAACACTAACCAGTCCAGCTGCTTCTCTGCTTTCTCAACAGCCTTCGTAGCTTCCTTGAGTTGTTTTCTAAGGTCTTCCTTTGGCTGGTCATGTTTACAGCACTAGGAGAGGAAGAAACAAAGCAATTGTAAAGCTCGTTGAGAAGTAGTTCATGTGCTATTAAAGGTGACCTTCCCACTTCCAGTTCTATTTGTTCTTCTTCCTCCCCAAAGTGGGTCAAATCTTTCAGTTTAAAATCTGAGCACCCTTCAGCAGTCAGGGCTCTGAGAAAAGCATTCATAGCAAAGTCCTGAGATGCCCTGAGCTTCCGGAAAGCTCAGAGTCACATTCTAAGAAAGCAACAAAGGGTCACTCCCCAGCAGGTTGAAATGCTCTGATATATTAGAGCACAACCCAGCCCTGAGCAGGGCACACAGAGTTAATGGCAGCAGTGTGGGGAGCACAGCAAACCCGAGGTGCACATCTTCTCACAATGATTCACACTGCAGAAAAACACGCCTTTGCAAACAGCTGTACCCTACATGCCACTGCCCACTGGCTCTTCCTCAGTTGCTCATCACTTCAGAGGAAGCAAACCCTTTTCAGAGGAGATCACTAACCCTGATCTCTGCTCTGTGTTCACCTGAGCATTTCCCCTCGTGTTTCAAGTAAGGTCACGCCAGGTAAACAAACCCCAGGGTCTGGTGACCTGGATGTCTCTGTCTGAAAGGGACAGGGGTGCATTTACAGAAGTACTTCAGAGTGTGGCTTCACACTGAACTTCGGTGTAATTGCAGGTTACCACAAAAGCTAACCTATAAGAGTACTGTGGAGCAGCTCATTGGTAGAAAAGACTATTGTCCCTGGCTTGTTGCGAGGTATTTATGAGGGGAAATTCATACATCCTCAGATTCTTCATCCACATGATCTTCTAGTTCTTTTTTTCTGTACCTTGATCCTTCAAGTGATAAAACCTTGCTCCCAGTTCATGAACCTAATGCTCAGTTTTGCCAGCTCTTCCTCCTCAAGGAAGGCAGCTGAGAGGTTTTGGCTTTGTGCTGGTGTCTGTCAACAACCAAAAAATGGGGCACACCAGTATCTGCAAGCTGAGCAACTACAACAAAGGCAAAACACTGCAAACCCAGATAACTGATACAGCAAATTGAAAGGTGGGTATTTTAAGTATATGTCACAAGATGTAACTTAGTACCTTTCACATCTCATTTTCCTGTTAGATGGGTTCAAGTCTATGGATCATGAAATCTGGAATGTAACTACAAAAATATGAAAAACTAACAGACAGACTTTGACAGTCACATAGTGAAATCATATACAGCAGACAAGCAAAATGAACAGGAATATCCTCAATAATCCAATAAAGAGTAATTTATCAAGGTCTAAGGAATAGAATCTTCAGAAAAAACCCAACTGACTCTGCTGTCAGGTAATGTATTTAGGCATTCTGAATTAAGGGCAGTTAAAACAAAAACCTGTTATCATGTAGATTTGCATTTTCATTCATTAAAAGGATATGCCAGGTTAATCACCCTGTATTTCTGTTTCTCTGGTACCAGCTGTGAACCATATACTCATCAGTTTAGGTCTTAAAAAAAACCAGCAAAATGGAGAGGGGAAACCCCCCCCAGCAGCACTAGAGAACTACCCTGGCAGTTCCACATGCACTCCCCACAGTCTTGAGCACCACAAATTTATAAATATCTACAAGTTTTTCTCAGTAGATCAGAGGGAGGAGGTATAGCAGTGAAAAGTAGCTGCAGTGTGTGTAGTGTGCAGGTCACAGTGGTGTCCCCAGGACAGGCCTGGGCTGTCAGTGTGTTATCATTGCATCACACCGGTTGCTCAGAAAATCAGCATCATATCCTTCTGGCTCTCTCCAGAAGAAACTAAACCCCCCCACATTTTCAGAACTCAGGATTGCATCACACAAACCCCTGACATGTTAGGTTTGCAAAGTGAGGGGTTCAAAATGAAGGCCCAGATCTCAGAGGGATGTGCTGAACTTGGCACTCTGTGTAATCCCACTACCCAAAAACTAGAGGAACTTGAATTTCTAGGAATGTAGACAATTCTGAAAATCTCTTTTCAATTGTGTAAAAACTAAGTAACTTCAATCCCAACTGCTACATTTATCAATCTGTTCTGATCAAACTTAGTTTTATCCCATCTCTTACTGACATGTGGGAGCCATTCATATAGGACCACCAGTACAGACATTTGAATGATAAAAGCTTGTGTTGATCTTTTTCCCAAAAAATGAAAATGACCATCCTTTCTTTGTCCAAAATTCATGAAAAATGTACATAAGCTGAGAACAAATACTAGTAAAGAAAAAAAACCCTCCCCAAATTAAATGTTAGCAACTAAAAGAAAATTAGAAGAACGAGTACAAACTTTATAACAGAATTTTGTGAATATCTTTGTCAAAATCAAATAAAATTTGGTTTTTCTTGTGGTGGTGAATGCAAAGGATGAAGTCATACCTAATTCAAATCAGAGCACTCTAGTGAATGGAATTATCTCAGCTTACAGAAGGAGCTGTTTTAGCCTAATGGTATTTGCCTGGTAGGTCTGATAGCAAAAAGCTCAAGCTCTGATGACAGAGTGTGCAGAATGACCCATATTACCTTTTGGCCAAGCACAACTTTTAGAAAGCTTTAGCAGTTTATCATTGCTGTATGGTAATGATGACTTTTCTCAGACACAGAGAATTATGGTTTTTATCAATGGCTCGTGCCAAATCCAAGTCCTTAAAAGAAATCAGCCCAAAGCAGGTGCACTGAGCTGTCAGACCTTGAAATTTGTTTTGAAACCAACCACCTGTTAGTGTAATTGTGTAGCTGTTTTTCCTGGCTTATGGGATTTCAGTTCAGCTGTTGTTCTCATGCTAACGCTTATTTCCTCTAGGAATCAGCCTGTCCCTTTACACTGCCCTACAAACTTCTCTGTGACTCTTCCCAGTGTGATCCAAGGAATACATGCACAATGTCTGCCGGAGCACCTTTGATCACTAGCACACTTTGTTTACAAAATAGCTCACCACTGC
Organism: Manacus vitellinus; assembly: GCF_001715985.3. NCBI lineage: Eukaryota > Metazoa > Chordata > Aves > Passeriformes > Pipridae > Manacus > Manacus vitellinus. The sequence goes on from NW_021940560.1 coordinate 6,571,348, forward strand.
TGTAGGAAAATGTCTCAAAACCAGTACTGAACATCCTCTGTGACACATTTAATCACTTAGATGACTCCTCTCTGCTTTTTGTTTGTTTCAGACTGCAACAAAGAACATTTACTCTTAACGGATGATCTCAAAGATCAGATTTACTGTTGGTGCCTGACTCACATTCTCCTGATAACAGAGCACTGTTCCTGCCGCTGAAACAAGGTCTGAGTCAGGATTCCCACTGAACCCTTCTGCTTCTAAGGGTTTATAACTTCACCACAAGTTGACTCTGGGTTAGGGGTTAGCAAAGATGCTCAATGGAGCAGTTACTCAACAAAATCTGAACGGAAAAAAATCTGCTTGCATGTGAGATAAGAGTGTAAAAATTATCATCAGAAGGACAACAGCGGCCTAAGATGGTTTTTGTAGATGAGAAGTGGCACGTAAGGAAGAACAATGTGCTGGTGCTTAAGGGCCCAGGCAGAACTGCAGTCCCTTTATTCTGCAGTTTGCCGTTTTCAGCACCCTTTGGACATCAGCCACCCCCGAAAAAGAACGGGACACTTGGGTGAGAACAATAGCGGAGCTGTTCCCGAAGGCTCCCGCGCCAGCCAGTCCCGATCAGCCGGCGGCTCCACACTGCCCTCCAGGGAGGGCCCCCAACAAAGTTACCGTGCTTCCCTCAGGTTCCCTCTGGCAGGACAGAATTCCTCGGGAGTGAACACACACAGCGAGTGAGAGAAATACAGCTGACATAAACACGAAAATATGCATATTTCATCACATAAAAACCAGTAGAAAATAAATTATAAAAATTAAATATTCCATGTGTTCTTATTCATGCACAGATAACTGCTATCCAAATGCCTTTTTCAAGCATCATAGGAAGGAACCAATAAACAATGTATGGGTAATAGTTCAGAACTATATGCAGCACTGTATGTCCAATGTGCACGGATATTGTGTAACAGATGATCACTGGGTGTAGGCATGATATGAAATGTGAGCTGTGTGCAGCCATGTAAAACAACTTTGGGACACACAAACTGTTGACAAGATATATCCTATTTAAATGTGTTGCCCATCCCTAACTGCAGAGCTCCTTGTCTCGTGTTTATCGGGAGGAACACCTTCAAAATGCTTTGAGAAACTTAATTGTTGTCATTGTCTGAACTTAAAAAGACTACACCTTTGTATAGAGTTCTGTCAAAAGAAATCCTGCTGCTTATCATAAGCACGTACTTCCCCAAAGTTCCTGTTTTTTTAGAAGTTTTATTAATTGCAAATGTTGTTTACTAGAGGAAAACCGTGACTGAAGCTCTAAAACAAAGAGAATAGTTGCAACTTTAATCCTTTCAATAAGCCTTTGTCTCCCATTGACTAAAAACTTCCTAAAGGAAGTAGAGCTGCGAAAATCCAGGAAGGAATTAGATTTGCCAAATTCTGCTCCTACTTGGATTTAGATGCAAAGGCTTTGTTACACTCCAGCATTGTAAAAAAAGAATGATCAGTTGCAGAAATGCATTTTTGCCAAGGTTGAAATTATTAATAGAAGAGCTTTCTCTATCACAGAATGCACACTATGAACTTACATAACTTAGAAAATAAATAATATATTGATTTTTTAGCTGCTGCTATTTTTTTTTCAGTGTTTTTTTTTTTCTTTTTGTTATCTAAGAGGAACTCGGACACTGGGCTGACAATCATACAAGAACCTAGATAAGTAAACAAATACGGAAAGGGAAAAATCAAAGGCAACCTCTTAATTAAATTAAGCATGCTTTGCAGCATCCAAAATAAGAGAAATCTTCAAAATCCATTTCCATGACAACGAGTAATTGCACACGGAAAAGTGTGCTGTTGTGGCAATAAAGCTGAATTCCCTCAAGACCCTTCAGAGACACCACCAATTTGTTTTGTATTTTTTCCACATGCTCTTTTTAACTCTGTACCACTTCATGCTCTCCAGGTTTTAACTTGCCAAACATATAGAGATTAGGTAAATATATTCTGACTTATTCCATGGGCCAGAGGTCCTTCTAATTTCTTCTCCTAGAATAACTCCAAGGACAATTCCTATCTCCTTCCCACCAACATGGTGTATATTGCAACTGTTCATTTCTGGAAGATTACAGAATATTTGAGCCACCCTGTTTGTAAGATGCCGTGTAAGGACAGATTGTGGAAGGTGCTGACTATGTTCATCTTCTGGTGTTTTCAGTGGGAATGTTGTTCAGCATATTTAAGTAAAATCAGCTTAGTAGAGCAACAAATGTCAGAGGTGTGGCCAAGCTTGGCTGGAGTCATAGTTTCAGTAGCCACCAGCAATGCTGTGGTCAACATCACAGCCAGCCCGTGTGCGCTGCTGGCTCACAGAGCCCTCAGAGGGGCTGGGGCTGAGCTTCAGCCTCAGCAGCAACTCATGCCTCCGGATTCCTAATGAGACAAATTTATGGCTCTGCTATGGAAACACCCCCACAACATTTGTAACATGAAACACCCAGTTTTGGAAGAGCTTCGGTTTAGAACATGACAAGTGCTAACGCCTAAATTTCGAGGACATATTGGATATCATTATTCACAGTGACTGAAAACTTCCTCTAAGGTTTTCCTTCATACATCTCCTTCATAATAGAGATATGTGGAGCACACACCCCAAATCACCAAAAGGGCTTTGATTAAATCAAATTGTAACCGGAGAAAGAAGTGAAATGAAGAGAAAAAAAGGGATTTCTGTGTTCCACTCTTGATCACAACAGTTGACAACCCCCTCCCTTCCTTTAAGGCAGAAAAGCCAATTTTAATTTAAACTACAAACTGTTGACCAGGCCTCAGCTTGGCTTTGCAATTCACTGTATGCCTGAGGGATAAATTATTTAGCATTAGCACATGGTATGTCATGTCTTGTTACTTAAGTGGGGTATGGCCTCCCTCCAGCTGCACCCCCGGGGCCGCGGGATTGGCTGCGGGTGATGTCATTTCCATGTGGTAATCCCGGGCCAGGGCCCGGGGGACAGCGCTGATACCCCCCCCCGGCCCCTCCGCCCCCGGCTCTGCTCCTGCTCATCGCCCCAGGTTCGCTGCAGGTACTGCCCCCATCGCACGGCCTTCCACAGCAGCGCAGTGACACAGAAGGGGCGGCAGATGAGCTGCGTCGTCTGCATGTGGCAGTCCGTGCCCTTCACAGAAGGCTTGGTATTGATTTACCGACCTGGAGGTGGAAAAGAAATTTTTGCTGCAGGCCCAAATTAAATGGAGGATTTTGAGGGGTTACTGTCAGTAATTATTCTTAAAATTAGTTAATTTTTCTAATTTCAGTGCATTGCAGGTTTTTGCTCATAAAACCCCTGTTTCTGCACTGCAAAACAAAGGGATTCTGGAAAAAACGACCCAAGAGCACAAACTCTGGAAAATGCTTCCCCTGAAAGTTGGGCAATGGAATAATTAGGCACAGTCCCCTTCAGATTTTGGTTTCAGCTAACACCCTCATTACATAAAAAGGGCTTTTCCTTCAGAACCACCTTGAGCTTATTCGCCCTGGAGGACACACTCCGTGCTATTCACCACTGGAAGGCTCCAGCACAAAAACACGGGTTACAGGGCTTGTTTCTCCTGAGTTTCACAGCAAGATCAGTAAAGTGCCAGGAATTGCAGAGCACTGTCTCATCGTGTCAGTGCAGATGGTACAATCTGCTCCGTGGTGAGGCACAAGATTTGCATCTGTCTGTTAGTTCAGGTTCAGCAGCAGTTCTAAGTGACAGGTAAGAAAAGGCACAACTGACACTGTGAGAAATCCACGTGTGGTTACTGTTACATTAGCATTTATGTTCACTACACAACACCCTGCCATCAGAACTTGCTTTCTTGTGGTGAGGAATGAAAACTGACTGTGATTTGCCTTCTCTGCCCCTGAATCCTAACTCTTTGGAAGAAGACAAGAAAGGATTTTGTGAAAGCTGCGTGGTCTCGGGGTGAAGTGACAATTCCCTGAGACAGGGCCAGAAGGGGAACTTTGCAAGGGGATTCCCACGAGAAGAGGTGTTGAACCAGCGCAGTGCAAAGTGCTGCAAAACAAACAACGGCAGGACAGGAAACGAAGAGCTCTAATCGATACCGCAAGAGGCATTAGTTAGTCAAATGTGAAAATTCAAAACTGCAGTTTAAATCAGGACAGCCAACTCTTTCTCGCCCTGCACCAAATAAACAATCTATGAGTCTACAGGACTCGACAGCTGCTTGCAGCTTTGATTTGTGTCATTTCAGAGCTGGCACCTGCAGCCAGCCCTGGCCTCAGAACTGCAGTGTTGCTTCAGGCACCCAGCTGGAGGGAAACACCTGCATTTGCACTATTGCTCATCCTCCCCAAACTACCACTTGTAGCTAACTAATAAACAGCTAACTAATTATAAACAGCACGATTGGGCAAGGGGTCAGGAGACTGAACTGCTGCTGGGGTGAGCATGGGGAAGCCACACTTGCTGGGGAGATACATCAGAAGTGCACTTTGGTTTGGTTCCACACACATTAGCTGGCCACCTCACAGTCCAACATGCTTATTTACACGCATATAAATATCTCCAGGGCAGGTGCCAAGAAGATGGTGCAAGACTCTTCAGTGGTGCCCACTGACAGGATGAGGAGTAATGGCCATTGTGATAGCCAATAAAGACCAAAGGAGAGATAATTTGCTTATCAAATTATATTTGCAACACTGTAATTACAAATTGCGATAAACAAAGTCCCAAGTTTCTATAAGTTTCAAGTAATAATTTCATTTAGTGTTTGTCTTGACTACCTCATGCATAATGATTGTATCATATACCTGTATATTCTGTGAGTTTTTGGCTAAATGTTTAATGTGAAAGTTTTCTCACAGCTGAAGCTGAGAGTTATCTCTACAACTAGTCATAGTTCATGTATTCTTAGACGAACTTAGGCGCCTAAAGATTTAAAGTTCTATTATATTTACAGCTAAGGTTAAAAGAGCTATCTCTGCAGCCAGTCCTAATTCATGTACTCTTGGACGAGTAGGCGCCTAAAGACTTAAAGTTGTACTATATTTCATCCTTAGGATAGTGAGAAGGTTTTAGGCCTTTTGACCTTGGGAGGGTCTGTTTTGTTTCCTTGTGGGGGTGTAGTTAAGTTTTAGAATCTATTTAGTCTGTTTTTAATGTAGTCACCCATTTGCTTCACGAATCACAATTATTTATATATATCACACAAACCATAATGTTATGTTACCATAATTAGTGATATTTTGTTATGTTATGTAATAAGAAAAAGAACTGAAAAAGAGAACAGAACTCTCTTCCAGTGGCAAGACAGCACATGCGCAGAAAAAGCTGACTACATCAAAAGGATGAAGTGAACAGAGCCGAGCTTGTCTCCTAGCAACAAGATACGCATGCGTAAAGCCTCTTGGCAACAAGAACAGAGCCTGCGCAGATAAACCTGATGAACAAAGGAGGGGATTTTAAAGGAGATAAGCAGCTCCAAACCTATAAAAGGCAGACTGGAAATTATTGAAGTGTGCCTTAGATGAGCAAGGAAAGCTCACTAAGACACCCAGCGCTGTTTTGCTTATTTGATTTTTATATAAATCTATAATAAAACTTTTTACTACGATATTTGAGCCTAGTGCCGATTTTACTTATAACAGCCATAACTTAAAACTCCAGAAGTGTCACCCCAACATGAAGAACTTTGAGGGCGGCAGAGCACTGGAGCGGGCTGCCCAGGGAGCGTGTGGAGTCTCCCTCTCTGGATACATTCCAAAGCCAGCTGTGTCACCTGCTCCAGGTGACCCTGCCTTGGAAGGGGGGGGTTGGACTGGACCCCCTTCCCATCCTGAGGATTATGTGATTCTGTGATGTTACCTCAGGCCACACCGTGCCTGACTGCGAAGGAGGAAAAGCGAACACCAAACCCTCCCGCTGCGCTGCCTCAGCGCATCCCAGCCCCGCACACCTCCGCAGCGCCGGCATCGGCGCGGGGCTGGAGGCGCTGAGCCTCGTCGGGACGGCAGCGGCTCCATGAAAACGACCCTTTTGAACGAAAAGGGGAGCGGGAGGCGGCCAACAGCGGTGCGGGCGGGGCAGGACCACGACACCTCCCTGAGGGGAGCCCTGAGGGACCGCGGACAGCGCGCGCACAGCGCTGAGCGGAGCACGCGCCGGCGGCGGCTCTCGCGATACTGCGGCCGGAGCCGGGCGGGGCGGGGCAGCTGTTCTGCGAGAGCCGGGCGCGCGAAGCGGCGTGGCCGTGAGGGGCCCGGGACGCGTGAAGCGCCGTGAGGGTCCGCCCCGGGGGCCGCCCCGGCCGCCGCAGGGATGCCGAGCGCCGCTACCGCGGGCCGGGCCCACGACCGCCGCCCGGAGAACGACGACTCGTCGGCGGCTGATGTGGGTCCTCCGCAGGGAACGGGGCGGGCGCGATGTGGAGGCTCCCCAGGGTGGGGTTTGGCCGGGCCCGGGGGCACGGCTGCCTTTGGCTTTACCCTGCCTATCCCCCCCCTCCCACCTTCACCGGGCCCGGTCTGTGATTCCCTGAAGAGCTCAGCCCCTCCAGAAGCACCTGGGCTGCCTCTCCACGGCGGGGGCTCCTGCAGGTGCTTCTGTCCCACGCGTGAGGATCACACAGCAGTAATGAAAGATTGTAGGCCGGTGTTTCTTCAAGGGAAAAAAAAAGTACTAATAATGAACATCAGTTCGTTTTGTAATGAAATCTGTTTTACTTGTTGTTGGAAGGCCAAAATGCATCAGCAGTAAGGAATTGTGAATGTTGGCGGCTTCCATAAAATCGTGAATGTGCCACAATTTATCAAAAGCAGAGGAGCAAAGTCTGTCCAAATAAAGCATTTAGAACGAACTTTAGTTCGTATATTGAATAGAACGAAATAAATAATTCAAGGGTTTTTATTCTAAATGAAACGTTTGGTTATGAAACCAGAATTGTGATATTTTTGGAGAAAAGACTGTGTTCCCCTGTGTCTCACCTGTTTTGTTAACAGTCAGGCTTCACTGGGCTGTGACCATGGCATGTGATCTGGATTTCTCTGTGTGCCTGAATGTGGGAAAGAGATATTTAATGTATCTACTTCTGTAGGACTCAGTATTTTCAGGAGTAGGTTCTTTGTAGAGAAAGTCACACAAATTCCTGTGTAAGAGGTGATGATCCTCGTGCACGTTTGAACTTGTGGGAGTTATTATTTTCTTACCTGGCACAATTGTCTTTTCTCCCTTGTGTGTCTCATACGAGTCTAAACCACAATTTCTTTAATATTACAGCTAATTGTTTTGTATCCCCTCAGTTAACTCTGCAGTGATTTTGTTCATCTTTCTATGTATGCTTCTTTGATGTGTGTTTCTTACCTCCATTTTAGGATTATGCTAAGGAAAGATATGGAGTATCACCAATGATACAATCCCAAGAGAAACCAGGTCAGTTGAAAACCGAAACAAGTACTTGCAAAAGAGAGATGATGGGGAAAGAAGGAAAAAAGAAGTTATGTACTTGATACCTTCAGTACTTTGTTGAGAAATCATTTACCAAACTTTTTCATTCATATCCCACTGGCATTCTTTCACTTTCTTTGAATACATTTGACACTTGTGAGACACTTGAATTTGGAGTGCTATGTCCAGTTTTGGGCTCTCCAGTGTGAGGAAAACTCATATTTTGGAGCCACTCCAGTGGAGAGCCACCAAATTGTCCAGGGGGCTGGAGCACAGGGTCTCAGGGGAGAGGCTGAGGGAGCTGGGCTTGTTCAGCCTGGAGAAGAGGGAGCTGTGGGGAGGTTTTATTACCATTTATATCTGCTTAATGGAAAGGTGTAGGAAAGGTAAAACCAGGATTTGAAAGTGTGTGGTAATTGGACAGGAGGTCATGGACACAAGTTAGAACATGGGAAACTGAAATGAGAGGGAAGAAAAAAATAAAACCAAGAGTGTGATTGGAAATGGGAGCTGGGTCCAGAGAGACTGTGGAGTCTCAATCTTTGCCCTTGCCTGGGCCACACCTTACACAGCTCAGTAGTTTTGTCTCTGTCCAACACTGTAGGGTTGACTTCTTTTGTTATTATTAAATTATTATGATTTATAATGTACTGAGTCCTGAGCTGTCAGGGTTTCTCTGTGTTTGGAGTAAGTGCATGCTGCTGTGGTTGTTGCAGCAGTGCTCCCTGAGTAGGATCTCAGTCTGCTTATGCAGCCTGCATTGCTCCTGCATAGGAGCACCAAACCATTAATATTTATGGGGTTTATATTATTCACACCACCCTGAATTCAGGAAATCCTCTTTTTCTACTGATGGGGAGTTGAGATTCAGAGAAACTTATCAGCTAGAGAACAATCTCCCGGGACAACATCCCAGGAAATACTAATCTTTGTATTATTCAGAGCATGAAACAGGAACATGAGAAGGAATAGACTGACTTTTTGTAACTTCTTCATAGTGAAATGTAAAGAAGCAACATCATCTGTGATGAGTTGATTTTTTTTCCTCCTCTGAATGGTTGTTTCAGTTGAAAAAGGCTGAGTGCTGTATTTAGTTATGTTATATTGTCCCTGTGACTCTTGATACTCTTTTAAAAAAGTCTCAGTGTGTGGACAACATTGAGTGGGTTTTCCATTGGGCTTAAAATACAACCTACGACACTCCTGCTGTTCTGTTATTTAGGAGGTGGTTGCCCTGAACACCAGAATTAGGTAACCATAAAGAACAAAATGCCTATGATAAAAAAAGTTGGAAATCATCTCCCTTCATTGAGACTATTGCACTTTATTATTTAGAGATTCAGTAGTTCCTACCAGGAGAGCTCTTGCCAAAGGGTTCTTGTTCCTCTGCAGACAAATTAAAACTTTCCAGAGGTTCACAGTGGTGTTTCTCCACCCTGCTCTGCTGAGCTCACATACACCTGTGCCTTTCTTGGCCCACTTCAGTCCTTCTCCTGCTAACATTGGCTGCCCTGGCTCTCTGATGTTCTCATTTCTGTTATGTCAGGTCTTTAAGTCCTGACTTGAGGCTGTGATTTCTAGTAAAGCTGCATTTTTTGCCTTTCCTTTTTTCTCCTTTCAGCCCCATTATCTCATCTCCCCTCCCTGGAAGTTGCTTTCATCTTCTACTGCTTTTGACTTCCAGGGTTTTTTTTTTAATCAAACTTACCTTCTCCTTTTCAACTTTATGGAATATTGCAAAGATGCTGGCACTCCACAGGGACAGCAGAAGTACTGATCAATCTGTTCAAAATTCCATGATGCAAGAGAAATTAACTTAGTTGACAGGCAGGGAATGGGGTCTGGAGGTGGAAAAGTGATTTTGTCTTGTATATCCCACACAGCTTTTTAGGCTTTTATCCTCTCCTCCCATGTTTAGAAGAGGTCAGAGCTCTCAGAGAAAGATAGGGAGATTTAATATGTTGAAAAGAAGAGATTGTGCTATATGTTAAGGAAACAAAAAATACAGCTTCCCCATAAAACATGACTCAAAATGGCAATGAAAGTGAGACAGCCTGAATACTGAATTGAGTTTTTAATAATTCATAGCATATAACAATTTTTGTGTTGACCATGTCTTGTTTATTCTTGGTGAAACATGGACCATTATGTATCCAAATGACTTTTGAAAATATTTATCTGGTGCAGGTGGGTCCTGAAACACTTAGAGGATCCATAAAAAGTGTCATACCTAGAAAGTATTTTAAGTTTGTAACAATACAGTTTTAAGTTGACTGAGGTGATTTTTACTGAATATTGAACTCTTAGAAATACCGAAGGTTATGGGTTGTGATGGTTGCATGTTTCCTGTAGTACTACACTGGTAGAGTTTGAATGTTAGAAGTTGCTGGAAAGTGATAGCATCTTTATTCCCCTTTCTCCTTCTCCAGTGCACACACACACACACACACACTTTATTCATTTATTTGAGTTGATTTCCCATCACATTTCTGTCTTTGTTTCCATTCTGTCCATGGTTTTAGTGTGTATCTGTGAAGAAAGAGCTGCATTGCCCTGAGCATGAGCTAATAAACATCTTCAGCCCCCTAAAATCCCTAGTGCAGAATAATGGGCTTGCAGGGCAAGCTGTGACTGGCATTCAGAGACAGAAGGAGGGAGTCCAGAAGAACAGATGGTAGGCTGGGGTGGGCAAACTTTGGAAAAGTTCTGGCGGGAAAAGTCTCCAGTGAAAGTGTCTGAGTAAATTTAGTGTTATCTTGAAATCAGGAGAAGTCTGTGAGGAAAAGTATGTCATAGAATATCTCAGGTTGGAAGAGACCCATAAGGATCAATATCTCCACTGAAGAATTTTTTTGGCTCATAAGCAGCGTTTCTAACTGCAAGTGAGCAAGTGTAGCTGTTAGAACTGTTGAGGTTCGATGCAGTGCTATCTATATCCTCTGTTTGATTTCTAGATACTATAAAAAGTGTTTGAGGCCATGCAAAAATGCATCTGGCCAGAAGAATACAAGTAGACAAGTACATTTCAAGAAACAGTGGCATGCAGCCAGCATATTGGCAGTTCATAATGGTTGTGTACAATTTTTAAAGTCCTGATTTATTTAAAAATATTTTCCTTGATGATTTTTATTTTTTCATTTTTTACCCAAAATCTGACCTTCCTAAACCGTGCATTTCTGTTATTTAGCTTTCATGGGTACATTGAATTTGAAGGGTTCTTTCTGATCAACTTTGGCTCTGACAGTGATAGTGATAGAAGTGCTTGATGAGGTTGTCAAACAGATTCTCTCTTAAAATTGTTATCCATTTCACACAGTACTACTCTTGTTGCTCCAAAATGCTGTTGTTTTTATCAAAATAAATTTTCTTTTAATTTATAATGCACACTTATTTGTGGTTTCTTTCTCATATTTATTTTAAATACATTGCTGTTCATTAATTCAAATTAATTTAAAGTTAATAATTATTTTATGGTGCTATTCACCCTACTTACATAGGGTGGGTACAGAGAACAGCCCTGCCACCTCTGAGCCTTTGCTTTGCTGGTTCAACCTGCCAGCCCTCACATTGCACAGTGGAGCAGGACAGGCATCCCTTAGGTGGCAGAAATTCAGACTAATAAGTGCAGGTGGTGCAGTGAAGTCCTATCAAAACCAGTGTAGTCATGCTGGGCTCTGCCATCCGTGAACTGCAGTGAGTGTTGGTGTTGTTAAAGTGCAGCCTGACCCTGCTGTAGAAGTCAAATTAAATTGAACCAAGTTAAAGCTCCTTGATCCTGTTCAAGTCACTGGGAGAGGAAATGGGATCTTGTGAGTTTTCAGTACATCAGTTATGCTGTAGATACAAAAAAGTAATGGTTTGGATTGATTTTAAATTTTGGCAGGGTATTTGAAGTTTAAAGTGAAAAATGTTTTGCTTCAAAACCACCAGAACTTTTAACGTCTTTGTTTCTTTCTGTGACTCAGACAGAGTTTTGGTTCGCATTAAAGACTTGACACTGGAGAAGGCTGATCAAGAGGTTTGGGTTCGTGGCAGAATTCACACGAGCAGAGCTAAAGGTGAGATGCCTCCAGGGTTTTTAGTTTTATTTCCTCATATTGTTAGTGTAACCTGAATGTTTATTTTGGTTTCATGGCCTGTGGTCTTGCATTCAAGAAAATTTTGCCACCTGGTTACTCAGTGTTCTCTCAGTGTTCACATTGACTGGGTATTTTCTCTTTTTCCACTTTTCTTTTCCCAAGAGGTAAAAGGAAGTTTTCTTTTCAGCAGTGAGAAAATCAGGTTATTACTATTACATTGTAGTCAATGTGAGTTTTGGTTTTATCATATTGCTAAATAATATGTGGAGAATTGTAAATAGGAATTCAAAAATATTACAGCTGTTCTCCTTTGATGCTAACAGTTGTGAGATAAACCAGTTTTAAACTTCTACAGTAAAATGTACTTTTATTATAAATGTACCAGTTGTCAGACAGGTCATATTTATTCTGCTGCATATCAATATCTCCACCATACCTTTTCTTTGGCAGGAAACAAAAATCTGTGTTAAAATTTCAGTTTTACTTTCAGTTACTGGTATCTGATTATATCAATTTGAACTTCAAAGAAGAGGCATCATCTTTCTTTACCAAGACAAAGGGAAAATCCTTTCCTAAGTTCTCAGTAGTGTGGGCTGTCATACTTGGCTCTCTGACAGTCCTATTTCTTCCCTGGAATCAGAAGTTCTCTCTGGAGACCAGGTTGCCATATGCAAACCTAAATAGGCTTTGGCCTTTGCAGTTGCCATCAGATGCTGACAACTGTTGTACTGGTTTCAGTCATGTTTGGCAGCTCTGTAGTCTTTCCAAGAATTGAAAGAAAAGAGCATAAAGAAATTACCTTCCTGAGCGAAACTTAACAGTAATCTTAAAATTGGGAATGATGCAAATTAGGGGCAAGGATCCAGTACAGAATATGGTCACAGATTCATTTCTCTTTTAGAGTCATCATTTTCTTAAAAAATGTCCCACTTAATGAGTGTCTGTGCTGCAGTCAGTTAAAATCAGGAACTGCATTGCTGTATGACATTGGTCTGTGGTCTCCTGCATGGTAGGTGCATTTACTTCAATCACAGTGACATCTCTGTAACATGGCAGGACTAACTTCCAAGAACCTGGTTGTCATCCTTCACCTTTGACCTCAGGAAAAGCTATTGGTTTTGATGAAATAACATTACTTATTTTCAAAACTCTTTAACACAACCTGAAGAGTGAAAGAAAAAGGATCTGATCGTGGGCATGAGTGTTCTGAATTTATTGATTGTGTCTCTTGTTCCCTCTCGGTCTGACAGCAGAGAACAATTCTGACATTCAGGGAGTGCTGCTAGGGAATGCCATATACTTGTTTACTTAAGCTTTGGGGGAAAGAATCTTACAAGAAAAGCAAATGTTTAAGGGTAAAAAGTAATATTAGCCTTTCCCACACACATCATGGCACTATTCCTACCATTATGGAAAAGAAAGCCTTGCAGGAAACAGGAAAATGTTACACAAAAATAGCTTTAGTTTTTCTCAGAAACTTGAATTTGACTCCTAAATAACCAATATACATACCCTTTATTTAACCCTGTCTAGTTCTGACCAATAAACCAAAAATGAATGGGAACAACTGCAGATTCCAGCTGTCTCATATAGCAAGTCACTCCTGAAATCTGATGGAAATGAACTGAAGGATGTGTAAAGAATGGGGTGTTGGGAATTTCTGTGGCCTGTACTAAAGTTAAAGTGCTTGGGGCCCTGTGGTTCTTATCGTAGATTAAATAAATGTTATTTCTGGCCTTATTTGAAAGCCACCCTAAGCTACTGGTTACGTTTATCATGGAAAAGCCTTGGGGAAATTGGTCTGGGCTTGGCCAGGCAGCTGGACTTGTGCAGGATGTTAGACCTGAACTCAGTTTTGGTTTATGAATGCAAAGGTTTATTAAACATCTGAAAATAAGAATCCCACCAAGACCAATTTAAATACTGGACCAAATTTTATAATCAACTGTATAAAGTTTTCTCTTTGCTGGCAAATATCTGAAACCAGCAATATATTAATTTATATGACCAAACAGTTTTTACTCTCTATACACATTCCTTCCTTACATCATTTTCTTTCATAAGGTCTCAGGTGATTTGGTGCTTTTATCCAAGAAAAACAGTGGATTTCTGGTTGGTTTTACGTGCTTACTTTTGATGGAATTCTCCACATGGTGTCTTCTCTTATTTGTTCAGTGACTAAACATTCCTTGCATTATACTGTGTCAGAGCTTTTTAACCAAATTTCTTTTGAAACTTTTTTTTTAGGGGTTCTTGTGGGACATGGTTTTGGTTTGTTTTATAGAAACTTAGAGTAGCTTACTGTTGAATGTGAGTAATGCTGGTCTTATACTTTCCTCTTAAAGACTGTGTAAGTATTTAGAGAGCATCCCATAATCCCAGTTTTTTATTACTCAGACGTTCCTTTGTCCCAGCTCTTGATCTGGAAAGGTATCTAAGCATGAGCTAGATTTGATTATGGCTTGGTTTTTTGATACTTGGTTTTGAACGCCTTCAGCTCTTTGGGGAGAAGTTCTATTTCCTCCTGCAATCCTTGGACTGGGATGTTTTAACTGGTGCTGTCAGTGAGGTCTGTTTGATCACTTATCTGCTCTATGATTAGAAATGGTTGAGTTCTGCAAAACATCCTCTTTGCTAATGAAAACCGCTACTGTTGCTCCCGACAAACAGATCTGAGTCCTTTTATAATGCAGATATTGATCAGGCTTCCAGTGCTGGGGATTAAGGGCAACTGCCAGAGAGTTTTGGATGAGGCTCTGAGCAAGCTGCTCTAGTTGAAGATGTTCCTGCTCCTTGCAGGGGGGTTGGACTGGATGGCCTTTAAAGGTCCCTTCCACCCAAACTATTCTATGATCCTGTGGTATCAGGTTCCTCCCTTATTTCACTATTTTCTCCTTAAATATTTGCTACTTGAGTGACACTGTAGCTGACTTCAGCTGTGGATTTTTTGTTTGAGCACCTCTGGAGTACAGAAATAGTTGTGCTCTGTTTTCTGAAAATTAGTAACTAATTTAGTTGCATTTTTGTTCGTCATATGACAAGATTAATTATTTCCAATCATTATAATGTTAATATTTAATAATATTTTGTACTAGCATGTGTCAAGTGTTCTGTGTTTCTCTTCTGCTACTGTTTAAATTCTCTGTAGCTGTGTCAGGAATGGCAGTTGCATAATTGCAAATGAAAACGGCAACAGGCTTTTTAGTGTCAGTTTTCCAGTTATGTGGATGTTGATTTATTGTTTTAGACTCTAAGTCAACAATAACTGGGAAGTAGCTGTGTATAACAAAGCTTTTGACTTCTTCCTATTCTCACCATTTCAATGGAAATGTTACAATGTTCTGAGTCAGAGGGATAAAGTTAAAGGGATATTGGTGCATTTATCAGATACTGGTACAACAATGAAATGTTTGTTGTTAATGGCTCTCTCTAGGAAGAAGTATTTAAAATCACCATATTTCCTTTAATCTAAGTTAAGGAGTAAATGACTATTAGAGATGTGAGAAGAAATATGAAATGGTTGTAACTGTCAGCTAAACAGATTAGAAAGAGCTTTGATGACTCGGAAATCCCCATTTTAAAAGTCAACAAAATACATTATGTTCTTTGTAAATTGTTATTAATTTCTATTAACTTCTTTTTCCCTAAGATGTTCATGATTAAATTGCTCTTACAGGAATTTTTAATTGGGTCTTTTAGGTTCTTGTCATTCAGTAGAATCAATACTCCTTTTGTACCCCTTCATTCTGAATGTGTGGTGTATTGTTGTTGGTTTAGTCCCTGCAGTGCAAAATCAAGCCTGTTTCTCTCAGAGCAGCTTTGTAAAGTCAACTCTACAGCTTCGATTTGAGAAGATGAGGAAAAACTTCTTGAAAAATAAATTAGACTTGAAGTAGTTGTGAGCAAAGAAACAAGGAAAAGTGTGATTTATTTCTTGCAGTTGAACAAAAATAGTTTCTTTGAAAGTTACGATTTGTTGTTTTTCTTTTGTCTAAATATTATTTATCTTGGAAGACTTATTGTTGTTTTCAGAAGATGTCCACTCACGTGTTTATAGATGTAAGGCAGAATTATTTATCTGAGGGTGTGTGTACATGCACAGCTGAGTAGTGTGATGGAGCTTTTTGGGGGTGGGGGGGCCTGGTGACGATGAGCTAAACACAGACACGCACAGTCTTTAAAGCTCAGCCTAATATTTAAGTAGCAAAGCGTTTTTTCTCATTCCCAGAGAGCTGGAGTAAGTTGTCCTTAACACACCTGTGTTGTTCCCCTTTGTGTTCAGGGAAGCAGTGCTTCTTGGTCCTGCGTCAGCAGCAGTTCAATATCCAGGCTCTCGTGGCTGTGGGACAGCATGCGAGCAAGCAGATGGTAAAGTTTGCTGCCAAGTAAGTAAGCAATTATATCCTGTTGTCAGAGTAAACAATGGTGGGAACCAGGACTCCCAGGGGTCGGGACCATTTTCACACATTAACATCAATGCTTCGTTTGTTTTAAAATGTAGTTATTTAAATTGTCAGCTCTCTATTGCCCTGAATACATTACACTGACAAAAGGTAAAGTAGAGAACAGGCTTGAAATTCATTCTGAACTGCTGAAGCAGCATTCTCTCGCCATAGACAACCTACATTTATTTCCAAGCTGGCTAACAAAAAGTCTGGCAAGCTGAGCTTAGTGGGACACTTCATTCTGTGTGTGGTGCTGCTGTGTGTCTGCACATGTTCAGGGTTTTTCTTCTACAAGATGTGCAGTGTAGCAATACATTTTATGGTTAGAACTGGTGTGAAGGAGTCCCGTGTTGCAAGTGGCTTACCGAGTTGAAGAAATTAAAAGTAGCTTCTGTGCATTGCATTGATCTTATTTACACCTTATTTTTGGCACTAGAATGTTTAATGAGGGATTTAAGTTAATTTTTCAAAAGTTGGGGGAGGAGCACTGATAGACTTGCCAATTAAAAGTGTTGCAGCAACTTGAATTCAGTTATTTGGTTCGTTTTGTTCCTGAAGATAAAAGATGATTTTTCTGTTTGCCTAAGGGTGTGCTTTCAGGTTGCCCAGTAATAAACATGCTTGCATGATAGATGTGTTTTATAGCAGAACTTTTAATCATGTGTATCTACTTGTTCACAAATAGAAATGTGGCTCAGTTTGGTGCAATAATGTTTAACATGTGGCACTTGAGTTGCTTCTGTGTAGCTCTTGGCACTACTCTCGTGCCTGGGAAGGGAGCCCCCACTAATTAACTGCAAAAGTGCTACAGCCTTCAACCTTCAATATGTCAGGAGAGGAAGGATTTGTTATAGTATGGACTTCCAGAAGCTGAGCTCAGAAGGTTGGGATAATGCTTCTGCTGAGGGGGTTCAAGGCAACGGGAAAACAGACCCAGCAGTGTTTGTTGGTTGGCTGTGCTTAGTGCTGGCAGTGCCAGTGTGAAACATGCTGTTTACAGGTGTTTGTGAGCCAAAGTGAAGTGTCCAGTTTCTTCATGAAATGGTTTATTCTCTCCACCACTTAGGATGCTTGAAAAGAATTAAGTGTATAATTTACTTGTTCCCTAATTCATCTCCCTCTAACCTACCAATAGTCTGCCTGTACTCTCTTGGCAAACTTGTGCTGCAGAGCAGTGGAACAACCCTTAGAGTTGTGATCTCCTGTTCTCCAGTTCTCTCCAATATCTGTTTTTCAGTTTTCTTCGTGATTCTTTGCTCCACAGCAGAATTTCTTACATTTCATGAGTGGCAGAGCTCAGTGGTTAGGAGCTCATGAGAAGGAAGTTGATCCTTACTCTTTTCTTCCATATGCTGACTGACACTTATAAACCTTTCATGATGTTTTTTGTGATTCACTGCTCTTTTTTTACTTGGTTAGTTTTCTGCCAGGTTAATGATTTACACTGGGTCATGGAGATCCAGAGCTAACAAGGAATGGTAAATGGTGGATTAGGGTATCTGAAAGAGTCATGGGTAAAGCTCCTTTCTCTCATGGCAGTAGAGATCTGTTGAATCAGACAGAACCTCATCCTTAGTTCTTCCCAACTCCTGTAATCTCTCCACTTTTCCGGACAGGACAGACCTGAATTCCTTTGGGTAGCCAGACTCGTGATGTTTGTAAGCTGTGCTTTGACTTTTCATTCTGCTCCCTTCTGTGACAGCATTTGCTGGTTAAATCCTGGTACTTCAGCCTCTCTTAATTTACAGCATTCATGTTTTGCACGTTATTTGTGGTTCTGAAATGCTTGCATGCTCATCATCACAATGGTGTAACTTTCCCTGTCACAACCCTCTGGGTTCTCTTTGGGGCTTTGGTTTTGTTAACACCATCAGTGCAGCCATCTTCTCATGAATCCCTCCCACCCACAGACCTATTTTATTCATATCCTGCCATGCTCTCACTTTTTCCAGATCTCCCACAACTCTGTCTGATGTTGCCACTGCAACTGCTTCTTATCCCTTCAGAGGCTGCTGCTGTTCCCTGGCTCCTGAGGGCATGTGGGGTCTCTGTGTCACAGCCCCTGAGGCAGAGCCCAGTACGTGCCTGGCCTCAGTCACTTCCCAGCCGGATTTCACCTGCTCTGGAATGCTGCCATTATTTTTAACAGATGAGGCATGTCTTAGATGTCTAAAAATAGCAGTCCTGTTTCCCTGCCCTTCTCGGTGTCTCTTTTCATCATCTCATTTCCTGCACATTAAGTGAGCAAGTACACGTTTATTGATGAAAACATCACTTAAATACCTTAAATTTCAATACATTTTTCAACTTTTTCACTGGTAGTACATAATTTATATTTTTCATGTGCTACTTTCTCATATTTTGATTGTGTTCACAACTTCCTTTAAAATAATTTGTGAAATTCTGGATCTTGTGTTTTTAATGAGAGTTCATTAAATAATGAACATTTCTTGTACAAATTTTCATAAATGATAAACAAACCAGTTCCTCTTTTAGATATTGGCACATGGAAACCAAGAACTTTCATAACCTCCTGTGGTCAGCAACATTCATATACTAATTATCTCCATCATCATAAGAATGTAAGTTCTTTTTAGTGAAAGGTACTTAACACTCATTTAGCTCAGATTTTACAGACATTTTTGGGAGTTTAACTGTGGAAAGTTTCTAGTTGAACTTTCAAAATGTTCGTGGCCAACAGCACAGAGCCACTGGAGATCCTGGATTGGCAGCTGTGGAATTGTTCTTATGTCTTTGCTCAGAAAAGCCAATCCAGCCTGGTCCTGCACGGGATGCTGTGTAAGGGAGAGAGTTCATTGTCTCCTTCAGGCAGCAGAGGTGCCAAGTGGAGCAATTAGTAATTTATCAACCTGCTTTTTCCAGCAAGTGTGGGGTGTGGTTGGTTTTAGTTTTCTTTCTCTTTTTCTATATCAGCATCGAACCTTTCCTGCCACCCCACTGCCAGAGCCACGTGAGATGATAGAGCAGTTGGCAGAGGTGGTTAACAGATTCTAATTTAGCTGCCCAAATGTGTCCTTGCAGAGGAAATAACTTGATGGCTCTTTATAGGAGAGAATAAAAATGCAGGAAAGAGAATAAAAATGGAAGGGGGGAAAAAAAGGGTAAACCTCTGTGAAAACAATGCACAGTGTAGAAAAATAGACATGAGTTTTTAGCTAGATAATTTAGTAAAACCAGGAAAACTGCTGGATACTGCAGAATGTTTTCTTTATGCGTTTCTGTTCAATTTTTATGTCAGTGGTTTGGAAGAAGATGCCAAATTGCAGTTGTTAAGTTTGCTGGTGACACAGAAATTGGACTGGTAAAGTAGATGCTCAGGAGTGTAGAGTAACCAGGGCTCATTTAGAATAATCACTTTGATGCTCTTCAGTGGGAATTTGTACCTTTGTGATCATTACATCAGATTTGGTGTCTGATCAGGATTTATATGTAGCAGAGTACAGAGAGAAATGTGAGATGGTGATGGATAACTGACCTGACAGCAGCCAATGCAGTTCTGATTTGCTGTGCTGGGAGATCTCTGGAGTTTTGAAAAAGAGAAATAAAATGCCATTAATGTAATATGTGCCAGTCATTAGACCATTTCTGGAATATTTAGTCCACTTTTGTTGTCTTTGTGTCTGAATGTATTTCAAATTGGAAAAGGTTGATGGTGAAGTTGCAAGATAAAATGATCTACACTCAGGCAAATCTGCCTTTCTGTGAGACTAAGAAAAACTATTCAGTCCTAGGGAAATTAGTGATTTAAATCCCAGTCTGATGGTACCTATGCAAGAAGATTTTGTGCCAATGGAGGGTTCTTAAGTCACAGATACAAAGGTGTGACAGGTTGCAGTGAACAGAGGATGAAGTTGGGGAAATGCAGAAGGGAAATAAAGTGGAGTTTCTTCAGTAAAAGTTATTAAAAATGCATGGTGGATTTTGTTACTTAAAATCTCTAAAAGCAGACAGGCTTCTTTTTTCCCAGAAGGTAGTGGGGTTCAACCAGTTGTTAGAATGTTGGTATAAGAAACAGATTATTATATTTTTAGAATGAAGAGAATAAGGTGTTTCCCTGACCTTCAGGAGTACAATGTCATTTTTCAGGGGACTTCATTGATACTTGCTCTGTCTGTGCAGGCAGGATCACAGTTGCTCTCATTGAGTACAGAATGTTTATACTCTCAACTCATTTTTTAAAAGTAAACTCCATTGCCTTCAGCTTTCATTGACAGTCACATAAAGTATCATTGATTATTGTATTTTATGACAATTATTTAATACTTTTAGATTTAATAATGGATTAATATAGTAATTAATGCAGAGTGCTTACAGATGTAAAAACAAGAAAATGCCTGAGTAAGTATAGATGCTACAGATGAATTAAAATATTTTCTACTTAAAATCTATAAATAACCAAGTTTTTTCCTATTCTTCAGACTTTTGATCAAGAAAATGTTTATTATTCTTCACCTCAGCACAGGGTTCAGCTTGCAACACAAAGCTGTTGGTGAAAGATGTTGCCATACAGGCTGCAAGGATGCAATCCTGTGGTTGAAAGAGAAAGTCTTGGCTAATAGACATGCACATAATTAAGAGGGACATAAAAAGGCATCTAGTGGACACTTTACTAATTATAGTCTTGATTTTTTGGACCATTACATGTAAAGTAGTTTACTATACAGAGAAATTTTTTAGCATTGGACTTCATAAATCTCTTACTCAAGTAGCTTCTTTAAATATTAAACAATGTAAAGATGTCATCTTTCTTATTTATTTATTTATTTATTTATTTATTATTAAACTAATTGAGTTTCTAATCCTTGCTAATATTAATTGCAGGTATAAATATTGTTGTCTTCTTTGGGAATGGTGGTAACTTTGTCACGCTTTTCTGCTACTTGTTCACTTTTTTTGGTGTGTTTGGGGGTTTTTTTGTTCCCCAGGGGAATTTTATCAAAAATCACCCAGATGACTTGGTCCTGCTGCTGTGGAAAACAAATTTACTGGCATTTCCTTAAAACTTCTTGTTTCTTGTTGTAACTTGACCTGAAATTACCATTTCAGTAACATTATTGGAATTACCTGTTGGGATCAAAGCAGCACCTTCTGGGTTTCTGTAGTTTGTGCTTGATGCACTTTGTTAGGGACTTCTGATTTTTGCAGCTCTAGATCTTGCTGAGTTCAAACAGAACTCAAAACAACAGCTTTCATTTCCATCCCTGATTAAATCTGTATTTTAAGGAGAAAAAGCATATTTTTTATTTATCAGATGAAAGTTAGAGGAGATGTTGAATGTTTGTGAGTACAAAGATGGTCATATGCAGCAGAAACCTTCATAGTGCTTTTGTGTCCAAGCATATTCGGATACAGGGATTTACATAGTTTAATTTAGCAATTAAAATTATGGCAAATGTAACTCCTAAGGAATGCTACAGTTTTAAAGTATGGTCCAGATGAAGAAACACATTTTGTTTGCAGCTCCAGTTTAGAGAGACAAAGCTCATTTTATCATACATTCAGATAAGTTCTGTTATGCAAGTTTGCAAAGCAATATTGCAGTTACAACGTGTAAAAGTGATGTAAAAGTCAGTGTCTTCCTGTGCTTTTAAGCTGATACCATTTTGGATGTCTTGAATTCCTTGCATGTTCTGATCAAAGCTCTGTAAGGACTCCACTCACAGCAGTTCTCAGCCATGGGATCAGTAATCTGGTTGGGAATCCATCATACAACACTTTTCTATTTAACTTTTTTTTTCCCGTAATGCAAAGAATTTCCTTCAGTGAGTCTAAAACATTATTTGCACTTATTAGTGGGAGGGCTTTTATTCAGCAGATTAGAAACTTACATTTTTGGTGAAGACACTGCTCTTCATGTCATTAGTGGTGTTTTCTGGACGTTTGCCAAAGTGTTGACATGGAAAACGAAGCGGGGAAAAATAGACAGAAGAGAACTGTTTGGGGAAAATAGTTCACAAGAGAGTAAAACTTTCTTTAAAACATTCACCTATTTGAAAAGCAGAGGGGATTTATAGTTACACTTGTGACAGTTTCAGCATCATTTATTCTCTGTGCATTTCTTATCATCACATTCTCTTGCATCCAAAGCACTGTATTGGTTCCACAGTCTTTTTAAGGAGTTTTAAACAGTCATTTGTAAGAGAGTGTACTTCCAAGCACTTGGTGTCATTTCAGTTACCCTTTCTTGAATTTGTTGCCTCTGCTAAAATGATGGAGATGAATGGAGGCTCACCCATAACTGAGTTCTGATTTAAAACCAGCTCTCGACCTCTGCTTTGGACAAATTTAGTCATGATTTGAGCAACTGTTTTAAAGTGTAAATGTACCAGAAGCACACCCTACTCATGAGTTTTATGCAGTAGGTAGAGTTACCTAATGGTTAAGAAAGGCAAGCATATGAATCACCATGGTCTATAACTTTTAGAGCAGCTGCCAATGAGTTCTATCCCCTGAAAGTATGACCATCAAAGAAACAGTGTAATCAATTAAAATGCTCGTTTGGCTTTTTTTTTTTTTAAGTTATTCAGAGTTTACTTACGGTGCCACCATTTGGTTTTGAGACTTTTGATGCTTGAATTTTCTGCTGTTACTTCAATGTCATCAGATTTTTCAAGACTTTTATCATCTTTACTCAAAGTAAAAGAAGCACCAGCCTTGTGAACTTGAGGATTGTTAATGGCTCTTTGCTTTGCCGAGACCAGCAGTGACCAGCTTGTCCAGTGACATCCTTGCTCACCTCTTATTATTTGCAGTTAAATTGTGGGCCTGACACTTCCCTGCTGGCTGAGGATGTGGGTGCTCAAGTGATGTTCATGAAGTGCTTTTCAGCCTCCTCAAGGAGGCCCGAGGAGTGAAAGATGAGTTGTAACATTTTTTTGTAGAAAGGGAAGAAATATTTTCTGATATTTGGCCTTTTGTAAGCCTGTTAGCAGAGAGACAGAGTGAAAATATATTTCCAGTGAGGGTGAGAGTATCTGTAGAAAATTACTGGTTTAAATTCCAGTGCCTTAAATATGTAAATAAAAACCTCATACAAATTTTTTTTCTCACCTCTGACTCTTGAGGCTTTTGTTACTGTTTGCTTATAGCAGACATGCTTTATGTCATATCTTTGGAAGACTTTCTGGTGTTTTAATGTACTATTAGGGACTGGTAGTGGAGAGCAATTAGGATGTCCCCTGTCGCCAAAAAATGACTTAGAAGCATCTTGCAGCTCTCAGTAACAAGTCTGTAGTTTAAACAAGCTGGAGCAGTTTTGATTTTCCCCTCCAGTTCTAGGACTTCCCTTCAGTTTGTTGTTTAGCTGAGGAAGGCACATCTTTCAGATAATTGCATCAGCTGACACATGCAAGAGTGTCCGTGGCCTAGAAAAAGAGCTGTGACTGTCAGTTTGTGTATTCACACACAAAGAACGGGACAGCACTGAGCTTAATCATCATTCTTTCCCTCACAAGTCCTCCATCCCAGCTTGAATTCATTGTGGCTGGGAGTATTTTAGCAAAGTCCTTCTTTACTTGCTTATTATATGTATAAAAGTAACTTCACCAAGGTCCTTAACTCTGTTTTCAGCAGTCCATGCAGTACCTGAACGTGCTGTGCCCAGTGCTGAGGCTGCTGCAGTGCCATGGAATTCAGTAACCCTTCTGTCCTCTCTTTATTGGCAGCATCACCAAGGAGAGCATTGTGGATGTGGAAGGTGTTGTGAGGAAAGCATTTCAGAAAGTCGGAGGTTGTACTCAGCAAGACGTTGAGCTTCATGTTCAAAGGGTAAATGTTTGAGCAAATGGAGCACTGGTTAATTGTTTGATAAATGATCTGTTGAGATTGACTCTCTGCATATATTAACTTTGTCAGTAAGGAATCCCATGCCAGAGAAATAAACTCCTTTAAAGTGCAAATTTCAGTGTGTCTTATGTAAACACTAAACATTTCTGGGTTTAAGTTTTTTGGGTTTTATATTTTCCTATTTTTATGTGCCATTCGAATTGCAGTATCAAGTAAAATAAAGTATCTCCCTAGAACAATTTGGGTACAAAAGCTTGTAATTCTTATTTCTGATTCTTAACTGAAGCAGATACTGGACTAAAGTCTGCTTCTTTTTAAGTGCAAGTCAGCAGTTTCTTCTTTATCAGAGTTACAATCTTCCCCTCAATACAATGGAGTGAAATACAGAACTCAGGGCAGAAATAAACTCTCACTGGCTTAACAGTATGGGAGCTTTTGAAATCTAAAATTCCTGGAGCTCGTGCTGTAGGGGTGGAGGAAGTGCAACTTTATAATTTGTTTAAATAGAAAGCATATTTAAACCTTTATGTAATATCCTTTCCTTCTAAAGGTTTTTAAGCAAACTCTGCCTGCAATACAGCTGAAACACAGTGGCCTCAGGGCTAGAGTACAATGGCTATTATAACAGTAAGGTAAATTTTAGCATTGGGGAAAACCTGCAGATTGTGAAGAAACAAGTTTTAATATATGTGCAGGTTGTCATACGCTTGATTTTTCTTAAAGAACATCGAATTCACTGCTCTTGTAACTAGGCTGTAAGGCAGGGCAAGCTGTTTTTCATTCTCTGATTGTACTTTAGGTGTCTCATAAATTTTTCAACCTGAAATAGCTCTTTCAGATCTAATCAGATGATAAGTAAATAATACATTAACAACAAGAAGAACAGGATGATTCTGCTGGAATCAGAACTTAAAACTCGGTGAAGTCTAGCTGGCATTGATGCCAAGAGCCTTGCCCCTCAGGCAGTATGTGCTTGCTAAACTTGGTGCTTCTCAGAAGAAAAAAGGATATTTTTAATCTTTGAAAAGGAAAGCAAGAACTAAGCATTTCCAGTATTGTCATGAGAACGCACCCGTGTATCTCCAGTACTTGAATAAAATCACAGCCTATGCAAACAGTGTTTCAGGTCTGTGCCAGAAATAGCCCTGTGTCAGTGCCAGCTCCCGTGGAGCAGAGCCTCAGCTCTTTCTGTGGAGCAGAGCCTGAGCTCTTTCTGTGGAGCAGAGCCTCAGCTATTCCTGTGGAGCAGAGCCTCAGCTATTCCTGTGGAGCAGAGCCTCAGCTATTCCTGTGGAGCAGAGCCTCAGCTATTCCTGTGCTCTCTCGCTTTCAGCTCTATGTGATCAGCTCGGCTGAGCCCCGCCTGCCCCTGCAGCTGGACGATGCTGTGCGGCCAGAGGTGGAAGGAGAGGAGGTGAAACCTTGGCATCCTCAAATGCCTTTTATTGTCTTTGTAGCTGATCAAAAGCATGAAAGCAGCTTCCTTAATGTGGTGATTTTGGGGGTTTGTTGGGCTTGTATTTTACTTCTTTTATGTTATCCAAAGCTCTGTCCAACATCTCTATAGCTCTGATAGAGAACTGCAGCAGAAGGTCAAAACCAGAGGGTTTCCACTCTTGCATGTGTTTCTGCTGGGTCCTCATAGTTGGGTTCCTCTGTGACCTCTGGGAGAAGTTACACCTTTACCTTTGCTATGCTACCAGTACTGTATGTTTTTTCTAGAATGATCTAGAAATTCTGCTGAACTTAGAAGTAACGCTCATTTTTCTCCATTAATTTTGTTTTGTTGGAGTATTGTTTATTTTTTGGATGTGTATTCACTATGTGTTTTTGCACAACTCTTTAGGATGGAAGAGCTACTGTAAACCAAGATACAAGACTGGACAACAGAATCATTGATCTGAGGGTAAGGAACATGCTGTGCTGCTTGCTTGCCTGCAAGTGTTTATTCTTCACATTTCTAATCCATGAAGCAAGAAAACTCATGGATTTGATGGAAGTGTTTTGTTGGCCAGAAAAAAAATAAACAAGATGTTTTTGTGAGTGGTGTTGTGAAAACACAGGGTTTTTGAATCCTAAATGTTCACCTCTACTGACATTAATTAAAGAACAGGTATTAGGAGTTTGAAGGAGAACATTTAGTATTTGACATGTGGCCATGTACGACAGGGCTTTTATTTACAAAAGTCAAAGGTGACCGAAAAGGGACAATTTAGATACAGCATATTTTCTTGGATGTAGTCTTTGATACCCAAAACCTGTGAAGAGCTCACTTTTGAGGTATAAGATGGAAGTTTAAGTGCTATTGAGGTGCTGTAATGCATGTCCTGGCAGTGAAATTGTGCCAGGCCACAATACCAATCTCATGCTCTTTGTTTCTTCCACATTCATGTATTTTCCTTTTATTTTTTTGAAACACCTTTCTTCATCCAGGTCATAGAGGCACAGCCTTCTCTGAATTCATAGAGCTCCCAAATATTTACTCTTTTTGATCAGCTGCAAAAGAACATCTACTAAATTACTTACAGAATTTTGATTCTTTTTTGATAAAACAGCAGTTAACACTAAATGTGTAAGTAACTAACCAGTCTTACTGACAGGAGGCACCCTAGCCTTTTCCCACCTTTGGCTCTCCACAGTAAAATTTTAATGAACTTTTCATTGAATGAAGACTGTGCTTAGCTCATTTTTTGGTGTACACAGTTCTGATAATGGCAATTTCTCAGTAAATCAGTCTATGGGCTGGGAAATGAAACACAAAAGTCACTTATGGGGAAATTTGGAAAACTTCTGGCACTGAGATACTTAGAGCATTTCAGCATCTGATCTCCTTATTTCAACAACAAAAACTACTTGTGCAAATTGTTTTACTTGGACCAAAGTTATTTGCTTTTCACTTGAGCTTATGTATAATGCTGAGTGACTTCAATTTGCCATTAGTTTTCAGGTTACTCAGTATCTCCTCATGTTGGTCTCTTCATCAGTCTTAAATTAAGCCTTTCAGAATTCTGTTCTAATGATTGAAAGTGAAAATCATTTATTTGAAGGATCATTTATTTGAGCTTGCAGTAGTGGTAAGGCAGTGTACTAAATTGAAAGGAGAGCTCTGGGATGCTGCAAGTGCAAGCTTTGCTTGAACTTCTGGTGATGAATAAAAATAATCAACAGCACTCCAGAGAAACTTAAGAAAATCCATTAAATTAATGAAAATAATAAACTGGAAAGAGCCATGAGCCCCAAAGAGAACAGAGAAGTAATACAAAGGGAAATAAAGGTTAAAAATACTGGCTGAAAAATGGCATGGAGGTATCCTTGGCTGGAATGCAGTTGAGGGCATCTGCCTACTCATTAGTTTGCCTTGTTTGTACTGCAGGAGCTTTGCTTCTGCAAAAGAAGATTCTAAATAAGATTCTGAGTAAGCAGGAAAGGTATTTAATGGAGAAAGGGGACATCCCAGTGGGAACATGTGCTTATATGTCCACACAAGAGTGGGGGTACAAAGGCAGTTTGTCCTTCGAAATAACTGGAGAAGAAACCCAAAAAGCAGTCATTGATTTTCAGTGATTTGGTTCCATTGACTGGAGCTACTGGAGTACAAGTGGGACCTCAAAGAGCCCCTGGTGTTTCCAATGCACTGCTCAAGTAGACATGTGCTAAGGAGGAGAGGAAAATATGGTGTGTTAACTGAAACCATTGCTGGCCACTGCTCTGCCATAGCTCTTCCTTCTAGGAAAACCAGATCATGGGCAACAGGGAAGAGGTGTTAACAGAACAGATCTAATAGAGGTGCTGTGCTGATCTGTTCCTATGAGTGTGGGAGGAAGGAGGACGCCCAACCACAGATATCATCTAGTTCTCTTCTCCTCAGTGCCCCAGTTTTCTAAGGAAGAAGGGGGTCACTGAACATCAAAAACAGAGATACTGTTTTTTGGAGAAATATTTAACAAGCTAAACACATAGATCTTGTCTGGGCTTGGATTAAAAAAGTCCTTAGTATGAAACTAAAATTATTTTTGTCCATTTCACTGCAGTATTTAAAGTAGTTAAGTCATTTAAATAATTTTAAGTAGTGATTAACCAAAGAATTCATTGGATAGGGCCAAATCATGATAACGTGGAGCTGTGAAACTCAGTTACTGCATGAATAAAAAAGACTGGATTTCCAAAACTAGCATCACTCCATCCAGCTATAATGTATCTGGAGGAGAGCTTGATTATGATGCAGAGGAAGGAGTGTAAAATTAATAATAAGGAAATTACATTAGTGGAGCTGTAATATGCAAAGTATTCTACAAAAACTGCAAGACTTCCATACTTGTGTACATGTGAAAATTGCACTGAACTATTAACAATCTTGCATTTTGGTTGTTGAGAGATCTCTCAGAAGTGTCTGATAGGTATTTTTTTTTTAGGTTAGGGATGGGAAGTACTTAAATGCCAAGATCCCAAGCTATTGCTGTAGTTGTTATTCTGATGTATGTAGAGAAAATTGTGATTATTTAGTGCAGAGGGGTTTTAAAAATCATTTCCAAGGAAGGATGACTAAGGAAGAATGAACCTGTTCCTGCTGGGTTAACTCATAAAATACAGATCACACACTTGGAGTAAAAAGTCAGGGGTGTGGAGAAAGGAGAGCTGGTAAGAAGAAGGAAAAGTCCTTGCACAGACCAGATTTTCTTACACATAACCACAGGTGACTGTGAGGAAACCACTGCTGACCTAAGTATCGATTTTTCATGGGGGCTGAATGAAAGTCAAAGCACTTGATTCTAGAGATGTTTGATTTACCCTTCACTTACTGGAACAGTTAAAGAAGGCAAAGTGGAGCGCTGACTGTGTTTTAAATCTTTGCTTTTCTGCTGTTCTTAAGTTTAACTGCAGTGTTCTGTGGTGTGGAGACTTCCCATGTCTATGAAAACACCTACTTCAGTCATATTTCATGAAGTTCTGTGACAGATGAAACGCAGTGAAGAAAAGACCAGTGAAACACTGATTTCCAGGTTTTGCTTCTGAGTTTGTCTTCCTCTGAAGAAAAAAATCAGTTCAGGTGCATCCAGTTTTACAATGGACCTGACTGATGTCCTTGCTCTGGCTTATTTTTGATGTTCAGCAGGGCTTTTATCTCAGCAGTATCTGTCCAAATTTGGCTTGAATTACATGCATTTTGCAGTCCTGGTGCTGCAATTGTGTCTGCTAATGCACAGCTCATTGAGACCAAATTGTAGCCTTTTCAGGGTCAATACTATCTTGTTTATGCTGCTCAGGGTAGAGCATAAACATTAAACTGTATCTTTAGTACTTTATGGATGTCAAACTGTGTCATGTGATAATCCAACTGTACACTGATCTTAATGCACTTTTTTCAAAATACTCGATTACTTCAAGCTTGATTTCATCGTGTCGAATTCAATTTACTCTTTGCAAAAGCTGTGCTTTCCCTAGCTGAATTCAAGCTGTAATGAACAAGCAGATATGCAGTTTATTTTATTGTGGGTACTGAAGACATACACAGTCCCAGTTGTTTAGACAACAAACTTCATAGATTCTTCTTATATGATAAGTAATTTGAATAAAAATTAACTTCAGTCACTTTGGGGTTAAAAAATATTATTTAGTACAGATTCTGTTTCCTAGCAAAACCTTCATTTGTCCTATATGTAGTAAAGGAATGGCAGAATTATTTACATTATTTAAAATAATGTATATTGCTGAAAAGAATATAGATTGCGTTATTTTCCCTTTTTATTTAGCCAACCATGTACTTAGTGGCTGTTTATGGTGGAAGATAGCTAGTTACAGCAGGCAAGCAGAAAAGCAAAAAGGAGGAGAGAGCAGAACAAAATCTAGAGCTGAGGTGAGAGTAAAAAAGAAAAGTTCAACTTTGCATGTCTGTGCCTCGGTCTCAGCTCTGTGAGATACAATCACCTGAGGTGTGAACTGCCCTCAATTCCACTGAAACACATTTGGTCTAGTGCATTGCTGTTGTTCTGTCAATAGAGCTTGTGCCAGATGAAATAATGGTTTTTATAATCTTGCTTACAGTGCTCAGTTCTGTTATTATTAATATCTTCCATTGTAGCATCTGAATAATAAACACACAGGTGAAATTAGGGTGAGATTGTGATTGAAACTTGTATTTCAGCATTATTAGCTAAATGTTCTTTTTCTGCTGTGTGTAACAAAGGTGATCCTTAAAAATAAGGAGTTTTCCTGTAAAATGAACTTTAAAACATAACATGTTGCAGTTAAGTGTTAACTGCAGCAACATTTAGGTGTGCTAAGTGTGTTTCTCTTTCTGCTTAACTCTTGAAGGAATGTTTACTATCTTTGTCATAGTCTCAGGTAAAACAGTTTGTTAGTATGTATGTGGGAGAGTTCATATTGGAGTAAACACTACAGGAAAGGAGTGCCATGGCAAGATCTTTTTTAAGGGAAAGGTAAAAACCAATTAATTTTGGCAGCTGTCTCTGTCTTTAGTTTGCTGTATTGTACAAAGTGTGGAAGTTCTGTTACCCACCATTGTACAAACTGGGTAATACATATACCAACATCTCAGTTACTGAATTGTTTTCTTCAGATGAATTAATTTGCTTTTTGTCCTGAACACCATACCAGTGCAAAAAATTTAATTACATCTGAAAAGTTTTTCTCCATCTTTAAAATCTTCGGAAAGTTGTGTCACATGAAACTTTTGAGGTCATTGATTTACTTACACTGCAAATTGGCAGGTACAGTTCTTTAGGAGCTTGTTTCAGATGTCTTGTTGGGCTGTTTAATCCTTACAAGGAGACTGCAGTATCACAAATTCCCAGCAGTTATCCATGTTGGCAGTCTGTGAATGAATGGACACTGAAACTCAGCCACCTTTGGTGAAAGAAGAGTGGTCTTGTCGGATCCAATTTGAGGTACAGAGAATTGCTGCTTGTTCCTGGTCTGTAGTTAAATAAAAGCTTCAGTGTCCAGTTCTGTGAATTTGGCTGCTTTCATAAATACTGTTTCTAAGCATAATTTATCATTATAGATGGCTTGGGAAGACAGAATCTTTGCCCTGCATCCTCACAAAAGCCAGGAGTTACTGCCTGACAAACCATTGTTAGTGCAGAACTGTGCTAGGTATTGACTGGCTGTGTTTCTGTGCACAGTTTTAGGTCAGACCAAGTAATTGCTTTCAGATTGGGTTTAGCAACCATTCTTTTTCCTGGGAGTGTGTGACTCAGGACTGCGTGCTCACCTCTCTGGCATGAAACTGGGGTTGGGTTCATCAGAAGGGTAGAGGAGGCATTGTCAACTACCCCACTTTAAATAAATGTGACAGATTTTATCTATTAGCATTTTCAGAAATGTGTCTGATTCATCAAAAACTGTATTGGTAAACCCAAACATGACTTTAAATTGGAAAATGTCTTTCACCTTTTAAGTAGGAACTGGTTAAGAAAAAAAAAATCCTTTGAATGATCCTGGTGCTTTGATGTGTCACTGCCAAGTTTTGCCCAGAACTCAGGCAGAGTCTTTGCACGTGTCTGATTCTGGGAGACCAACGTAAAAAAAGTGAAAAACTTTGAGGGTACTTTTGTAACTGTTGCTCAAAACCTCATTTCCTTCGTTTTGAACACTTGGAGTGGCGGCTGTGGTTTGTGCTATCAGACAGTGAGAACTGCCAGCTATTATTTACTAGTCTAAACCACTTGCACCCCTGAGATATTTCGTTGGTCAGCTAAAACGGCAGCCAGCCCCAAATTGCTGCAGGTCTGCAGCCTTCCTGCAGCTTTCTCCTCGGCTGTGTCGGTCAAGGGATGTCTTCATCTTGCAGGGATGGTGGATGGAGCTCTATTTCAGCGTTTCTCCTGACTGACTGTCTAAATTCGGGTGCTTATATAATTTGTTTTGGTTGGGGGTTTTTTGTTTTGTGGTTTGGTAGGAGTCATGTGAAAAAGCCCACAAGTCTTTTCTTGCCCTAACTGAAGAGCTGGGTACCTTTCAGAAAGGAGAAGTAAACAGTGCTGTGACGCAGGTTGGCGTAAAGAGCCGCTCTCTGGGTCCTTTGCAGGAATTTGTTTGACTCTTTGTACCCTTTTAGGTTGCTCACTGTCACGTTTGAAATGCTGCAAGCCCAAAATCAGATATGGGCTCAGTGCTGACGTCTCTCAGTCTCTGCAGTGTTCACTAAGGTGGTTTTGTTCTTCTTCATGCCACAAGTGTTACAGGAACATTTAGTGTAGGTATGTGCTAACCAGAGAAGTAGCTCAGTTGTGTCATTTACATAAACAAAAAGGTGATGATCAATTCAGCTTAATCTACTTCTGTTTTCAGCTAAATGCACTTTTTAAGAGTAAAAAAAGACAGAATTGCAGTTCATATGAACAGGTGTTCTGTGGACTGTTGAAATGCTGGGAGTTTAGCCCTTGCTTTTGGGATGTTTTTGAGGCAGTGTTGTACCTGGTTAACATGTGGCTGTGTTTCCACATGAATTTTGTAGCCTGCTGTGTTTGTAACCTTTAACAGACAAACCTTTCTACCTTCTGTAAGTTACTGATGGCTTTGCTTTTATCATGCTCTGTATGTTACTGCAGCTGTTCTAGTTCACTGTGCTGAAAGCTTCTTAATGGGTTTAGTGCTTTTATTCAATTTCTTACTATAAAACCTTTATTTGCAGAAGCACATCTCATAAATCAGTTATTTTTTAAAATGCAGAATCGACCACAGTGCCTCCTTTATAACTGAATATGCCATAAATTGAAATGAATAATTTCTCTTGTTTCCTCTGCTGTTTCTTTTTGTGTAATAAAGAATTACTGATTTGCACGTTTTGCTTTTTGGGCAGATACGGTAATCAAGTATTCCTAAGGGAAGAGATTCATCCTTCCAACTGCCCAGAAAAAGTAATAGAGTCAGGAAAAACTAACTTAGGATTCATTATTTTATCTTCTTCTTATAGACCTCCACTAGTCAGGCAATCTTCTGCCTTCAGTCTGGTATTTGTCAGCTTTTCCGAGAAACTCTTATTCGCAAGGGATTTGTGGAAATTCAGACTCCCAAAATCATTTCAGGTATTGTATATGTGATCCAGCAGCTCCAGGTGTGCTTGTTTTACACTTGCTCAGTGTTCCTATCTGCCAAAAAGTTTTTATTTTAAAAACATGAAGTTTCATTTCTAGTTTAGATGCAACATAGCAAACTTGTAGCTGGTGTCAGAGTTGTTCTTTCCTTTTCTCCTGACTTTGGATTTTAAAAGAATGACAAGACAGGTATTACATATACCTCATTTATGTATTCCACAGTGCATACTAAGTTTTAATTTGCTAAATACAGGTGTCTGATCATGTGCATTGTTCTTCCAGTGTTCTTACTGTTGGGCACTGACAGTTCCATTCTCAGTATACAAAACAAAAACCCACTCTAATTTAGATTAACAGCAGATTCCGTCATAAAGAAGTTACAATGTACATATGATGGTATAAAATATGATATATACAATATGTCACTTCTTCAGCAATGGGCTCATGGCTAAATAGAAGGTGCTGGGATACTTTTTTCTTTTTGGAAATGTGGCATAACAGCTTCAGCCTAACTTAAAGTCTGGAAATGCATATTTTGCTTCCAGTTCTGTTGTTGATTTGCTGTATTGTTTTCAAAAATCAGATTGGCTTATTGGTGTTCCTTGAGGTTTTGTTGATTCCACTAAGACATATAGCATGGAAAATCAGGGCAAAATATTTGTGGTGTTCTCATTGCATGTACATTGATTAAATAAATACATTTTTCTTCCTGAATTTTGTACTTCTGTATTTATATTTTTGAAGGCAGCTCTTCGTTGAGATAAAAAAATGAGCTTTTTAACAAAATCCATGTAAACAGCTATTCTTTCCTACAGAGACAGTTAAAGCAGTCTGAAGTACTAAAAGACTCCCAAGTAGTTTATTTATGCAGCACCTTTGAGGAAGTGTGCTATTCTTACTGCTCAGTGTACCATTGAGAGCAGGCAAGCAAGCATCCTATTGTTTGAATGAGGCCGGAGTTTGTGACATTAACCAAGTCAATACAATCCTCACTGAACTTCAAATTTAAACATCGTGGCTGTCCTAAGATCTGAGGTTTTAAAAGTTACCTCAGTTGAAAAATAACTGTAAATATTCACTGTAACTGCATCAGTGGGAGTAGTGATGAAAGAAAAGAAACATTAATCTCACTGGAATGGTCAGTAATAATAATAAGTACTTTACCTAGAGTCAGATTAGCATCAGACCTTTCAAAGTTGATTAACTAATCTTTGGCTGTGGCATGTTTTGTTAGCAAGTTAGGCCAGTGCACCTCTCCTGTCCCACCCTGGGGAGTGGCAGGTGGCAGTTCTGGCAGGCAGTTTGCAGGAGGGACACAAATGACGTGTCCTTGGTTCCTGTGCTCTCAAGGTAACTGACTGTCTATGAAAGCTGCCTCAAACTGAGAAAAGCATTGTACCTTTGGCATGTGGCCCCTGGTGAACTTGGGTTTAGCTGTGAGAGGTATCGATGCCTTCAGTTAGAGAGGATGGCCCTGGCAAAACAGGATATGCAGTTTGAGCTCAGGCTCTGCAGTCCCCCCTGGCAGGCTGGGTCACCCACAGAGCTTGGTGGCCACAGAGTGTTGGGCTGCAGGTAGGTGGGGTGGTACACACACTCCAAGGTGAAGGGCAGCTGGGAACAGTAACATTTTAAACTACCCCAACTAAATTTGCAGGTTTGTAAGACAAGGTGTGACAGTCCTAAGCTGCAAAATTTCCCTTGGCATGAATGCATGCAAATATATCTTTTTCCTCTAATATGCTTTGAAGAAAAATCTCTTTCTGATCTCTAGATGTTAGCCCAGTTATCTATCGTTCTCTCTCTGATGTATTTTTTACTGTTTTATTTTAATTATTACTTATAAAAGCATTTGCTTTTCAGCTGCCAGTGAAGGAGGAGCCAATGTGTTTACTGTGTCCTACTTCAAAACCAGTGCCTACCTGGCTCAGTCCCCACAGCTGTACAAGCAGATGTGTATATGTGCTGACTTTGACAAGGTTTTTTGCGTGGGGCCAGGTAAGAAAAGCTTTGCTTTAACACCCGTGTGAAGTGGGCCCTGATGGCTTTTAGCAGCTGCAGCACTAATGAGACAACAGGCACACTGAGAGCTCTGAATGGTTTCACTTAACACAGTTTCACTTACCAAGCACAAATTGCTGTTGAGGCACTAATGAGAGTAAAGTTGACAGAGAAGTTGCTGGAACAAAACTAAAATGGTGAAATAAGGGTGGAATACTCTTCTCCAGTGTCTGCTGTGATGTGAGGAGGAAAAATAGAGTTGCATTGGAAATGGGTAATGTGATGAAGTTAATGAAACGTGGAAAACACCATAACTACAGCCATAGTTTCCTGTTCACCATGCCCCTTTACTGCCCAGTACCAACCAGTTAAAATAGGCAACCTAGCTTTGAGATTGCATATTAACATAGACTTATCCCTTGCTTTTGTGCAGGTACCAAACAACATTATTCAGAACATGCTTACTTTTAACTGGGCTGTTGATAAAGAATGAAAAATTAATAATTTCAGTCCCATTCTCTCTGTCTCAAAAGCATGGACTCTTTAATTGGTAATACAAATTTTTTACTCTAAGACCTCAAATAACCTGTAAATGCTGAAAAACAAGTCAATAACAGCTTATAGAATAAAAAAAAATTCCAAGAAATCCAGAAGATCTTAAATTTCTTGTTAATTACTAACAAATGAGTCATGGTTTATAGGAAGACATGTTTATGTCACTCATATCTGAAAAAAAACAAACCATCCCAGAAGACACACACGTGTACAAGTCCACTTCCTCTGAAAAGGGCAGTTTTCAAATCTGAAAATGTTGCCTGCCTGAAAGTGTGTCTGTTTTTTGCACTTGTTTCTGTGGGTCTAAGGAGAGATCCTGCCTCTCCACGGGACCTGTCTGCCTTGTATCCTCAGAGCACCACAGCTACAGGAATGCTGTCACTGTTTCAAATGATGCTCTGAGGCTGCTGCTTTTCCTTCTGTTTTTCAATGGGAGTTTTCGTGTCTAAGGACAACATGTCTCTAATGCTGATGTGATTGTCAGGGTTATTTTTCCAAATGGAATGATCATTTCAGGTCAGTTAGAACTTCTGTCGTTTAATTTTACAGTATTTCGAGCTGAGGACTCCAATACTCACAGACACCTGACTGAGTTTGTTGGCCTGGATATTGAAATGGCTTTTAACTATCACTATCATGAAGTGGTAGATGAGATTGCAGATACCTTGGTGCAGATATTCAAGGGGCTTCAGGAAAGGTAAGAAGAGCATTTCCTTCTTTTAACGAGCAGCTTTCTTTGTTTGACAGCTCTTGCACTGTGGTATGAAGTGGGTGAGCATTTTATCTTCAATTTGTCAGATAATCATTGATAATCTGATCTAATCTCAACAGAACTTCAAAACAAACATTTTTGCTTTGCTCTTAGCTATTTTTTCATGTCTGACTTTTAAAGTTCACTCAAACCATAGACCAGTAAAGTACTTTTAGCATCTCCTGGAGCGTGCTGGCCTGCACTGAGAAATTTGCTGTTTGCTGTTGGAAGGATTTTCTAACAGAAATGATCCATCATTATTTAAAATGTCTTTTTGTGGCACTACAGGCAGCAGGTAGAACAACAGATTGTTCTGTTTTGGAAATGATCTTGTTCTATTTTGAAAATTATCCTAATATTTGCTATACAAGAAAGTTTTTCTGATTAAAAATTACTGCACCAGCCTGCATCTGTTCCATGATAGCAGCAAAGATTATTTTCCACTGTTCAGTCTAACTCGTTAAAAAGTCAAACCAAAAGTTTAGGAAGTTGTTTTCTTTTGTTTACAAGTTAGACTGTCTTGCCAGCAGAAATGCAAATGTATTCTTCTGTCCAGAAGGAAATGTCTTGTTTATATTTGAAATAGGATATTACTCAAATAAAAGAAGAACCCGGGTAAATATTACAAATCAAAGGGATGATTTCTCAATGTCTTTACTGTGAAAATTTGACCTAGTCAATTATTTCTTACAAAAGGAATTAGACAGAAGTGATAGTAAAATATTAACATGTGTGTGTGTGAAGTAGGTGCATTAACTTGGATGAAACATTTCATTAGGATTGTATAGAATTTCTCCAGAAGTGGCTTTAATACAGTTTTTATATTGCAAGAGGGACCTCTTGTGGTTCAATGTTGTGCCACTGCAAAATCTGTGTCAGATGCAAGTTCTTGATTGTTCTGTATTTGGCTTCTCTTCTTGTTTCCTCATACACAGATTCCAAACTGAAATCCAGACCGTGGGCAAACAGTTCCCATGTGAGCCCTTTAAGTTCTTGGAGCCAACTCTGAGGCTGGAATATCGTGAAGGTGTGGCCATGCTTAGGGAGGCTGGAGTGGAGATGGGCGATGAAGAGGATCTGAGGTACTTTGGCAGTGCACAGATGGGAAGGTGGCAGGAAAGTGTCAGTTTTGTCCTCTGCACCTGACAGCTCCCAAGAAGGAACCACAGCTTTTAGAGGAATAAACAGGGCTTATATCCAGGTCTCTTGACAAGTAAATGAGTAGATGTGAAAATAGTCCTTTCTTTTAACGTAGGCTGTAGGTACAAACTCTGAAATCTGAAAGAAAATAACTTACAACATAAAGTGAGAGCAACTTGAACCTTCTAAGGATAAGAAGTGTTTGTTTGTCTGTCAGTGGCAGCCCTTCATGTGAACTGTCACATGTTTTTGAATAGGATTAAACAAAAAGATTCTTCAGTCTCAAGGTCTTGCTTTTAAGAAACATCTTTCCATTTCTTCCTTCCATCTCTCAGGAAAGTGATTAAGCAGTTTTGATGCATTCCCATTGATTTACTGAAGGATGGTTTAATTAGCTGATTGTATGTCAACTTTTCTAAACACACTTAATGAAATAAAACATTTATTTCCCATAATGTATCCATTACCCTTAGGATAGTGTGCATCTGTGCATCCAAGAAAGTTTCAATCATAAGAGCATGATAGAGCAAAAATAATTTCCTCAGCAACTGCTCATGGTGTTTCTCACTTTTTTTGTTGTACACAAGATATATGGCAATAGGAAATGGAATACACAGTTCTTCAGTAATCAGAATATGGTGACTAGCAAGTAGTTCTATTAAGAACAAGAATACCTTTAGGTATCAGTTAATTTAAGGGATTTTTAGGACCAATACAAAATATTTAAAAACAAATAAATATACTTTATTTCTGCAATTTCTGTCTGCACAATCCAAAACATTCAGAAACAAGTACTAGATTTTCTAAGGCTCAGGGTGCAGCAGATCTGTAGTTTGAAGTCTTTTTGGCTTTATGAAGTATATAGCCAATACATGTTTAAGTTAACTTTAATGGTGATAATCTTTTTCAGCACTCCTAATGAAAAGCTGCTGGGACGCCTGGTAAAGGAAAAGGTAACAATTACTTTAGAATGAATAAATTTGTTGTTATATCTCAAACCTGATGGAGTCATTGGGTTGGTATAAATGCCTGCATGTAAAACAGCTTTTTACACACTGATGGACAATAGAGTGTCTCAGAACGTGCAGACGTTGTGAAGTGTTTCTGATTACTATTTTTAATTATCTGACTGCATCCCCATTTTGGTGCTGTGTATTTAACCTACTCTCAGTTTTATCTTAATCACTGTTAAACTGTTTCACACCATTTTCAGTCTTTTATATTTATTTCTATCATGTTGTACTGAGTACACCAAACAGGATAGTCTGTTCCAAAACCTGTTCTTATAATTGAAAAAAAAACCCCAAATCAGATTCTGACTAAATCTATAGGAAAAGATGAGATCTTTGGGGAAAAAAAAGTACCTGTTGCTACAGCAACACATTTTATTGCTAAACATTTGTAAGTTTACACTAGAAGTAGTATTGGAAAATTGAGACATAATACACCACTTTTATTGATAACTTATTTTTTTAAGACAATATTGTAGGAAGTTATTGGGAAATTTGTTTGAATTTTGTTTCAAAGATTCACTGGTTTTGTCTTCCTCTTGTAATTTGTTCTTTATGTAATTTTCTTTTGTTCTAACTGCTTTAAATTACCTTCTTTCAGTACGACACAGACTTCTACATTCTGGACAAATACCCTCTTGCTGTGAGGCCTTTTTATACAATGCCAGATCCAGCCAACCCTGTAAGTAAAATTCCTTGTTGCTTCAATGTGTTTCTCTTTTTTTCAGTTTAAATTATGCTGTGTAAGGATAACTTGACAATATAGATAAAGTACATTTATATGACCATAGAATCATTGAATGGTTTGGTTTGGAAGGGACCTTAAAGATCAGCTAGTTCCAGCCCCCCTGTGATCTGCTGTTACAATTAACATTCTGATAACAAGAGCAGGTCAGTGTTACACAACTTGGGAAATGTTTCCAGTTGCTGGTGAAAACATACTAGAGAGATTGGGAGAGCTTTATGAAGAGATGTCCATGGTCAAACACTGCTGCCATCACTGAAAAGTGGCAAAAACATTCTTCCAGGGCAGCAGACGCTTTAACATAAAAGATGGTTTTTTACATTTCCACAGTTCAGTCCTAAATCCAGGACAGATATGTTCAGAGCATCTTTTGCTGGGATAACTACATGCAAGTGTAATGGCTTGCCAAAGGGTGTGGGGATGAACTTCAGTTTATTAAATCAGCTCCAGTCTGTTGAGAAGGAGCCCAAGGACTGTAATTCGTGGGCAAGCTCCTAATGTATTGTACTCTTACTGCACAACTTTGAATATCACAAGTGAAGTTACTGAGAGGTGCATATTTGCAACCTATGGAGTCACTGTGGGTAGGAAATAAACTCATCTTTGTTTTTCCAGAAAACCTCTAACTCTTATGATATGTTCATGAGAGGGGAGGAGATCCTGTCTGGAGCTCAGAGAATTCATGACCCTCAGCTGCTGACAGAGAGAGCCAAACATCATGGCATTGGTAACAAATCCATTTAAGAGAGTATAAGTCATGATTGAATTTGTGTCCTTTAGAGGAAGAATTTGGGACAGAAGTTCTTATATGGCCGTAGTGGTAAACTCCCAGTACTGTTTCATTTGTAGTGTTAATCCATCTAATTCTGTTCAACCATCTGGAGTGGTGATATTAAGAAATTAGTTTGTTTCCCTGCAACTCCTTGTTGAAAAGTTATAAACAAAATTGTAAAACAAATCCGTTGCAGTCGTAATTTCTAGGTAGTGCTGGATGATTTATACATTCAAGGAGTAAAACCCCACTGTTAGCTTGTAAATTTTTTTGTGTGTTTGCAGTCCTGTAATCACTTGTATGTCTGGCTTGGGGATCATTAAGCAGGTGAAAACCAGATATTTTTCCTTTCTAGATTTGGAGAAGATAAAGGCTTACATTGATGCCTTTCGGTTTGGTGCCCCTCCACACGCAGGGGGTGGAATAGGTGAGTGTCTGTATTTTATTTTCTTCTGTGTTAGCTTAACCTACACTGCTCAGTCTCAAGCAGAGTTCAATATAAAATTCATAACAGCAGCCTTGTTAGGTGAATTTGTGGGGCTGTTCATCCTGGAGGATTTAAGGAGAGAAGCTAAACTACAAGGATCATCATAAAACAAATAGGCAAAATATTAATGGCACAATCTGGCAATTAAAAAGTAGGTGATCACAAGAAAAAGTGCCAGTTCATTAGCCAGGCACATCACTTTCGAATTTGACCCAAGAGGCAAATTGAAGGAAGCAAGAAGGTACTGTATTCTGTATGGATTTATCAGAGCCACCACCCTGCCAGCAGCCACAGGTCTCTGCATTTGGTGAAGCTGTTCTGCAGTGAGGGGAAATAAGTGGTTACTTCTGCCTTATCAGGGATTTGACAGAGTGTCACTGAGCAGCTTGATGCTTCTTGTTTCAGCAAAGGTATTGAGAGGCTTCATGTCATGGTGTGTGTTTTATAGATAAAAATGAAAAGAAGATAGGTTTTAGGCATCTTAATGACAGCAACTGACAGTTTTGCACGTTGCTTTCATAGGCAGGCTGAAATCTATTCCTGTATGTGGAAACAGGACATTTTGTAGGTCCTGATCAATAGAACCAGAATTTCTTTGATTCAGTCTTTCTGCACTTGCCTTCCGACATACCTACAAGGTGTGAGTGTCGGTGGTCGTGCAGTCCTTGTAAGCAGAGGAGATGCAGCATTTGCTGATGATCCAAAATGATTTAGGGCAGTCAGAACTGACAGCAGGGAAGCTGAAGGTACATCCTTTCTGCAGAGTAAGTGCTCCGTATGGCTTGTCCCAGAGGTCAGGCCAAGTAACAGCCAAACAGGAGATGCTGTGGGAATTAACACTGGGTTCAGGCTGTTCCAGGTGGAAATCTTAATATAGGAAGGCAGTGTGTGGAAAAAGTAGGGTGCACCTGGATTTCACCTCAGCATGGCTGGGGTGCTTATACAGCCTCATGGATTAGAAAGTCCTTCTGTGTTCCTCAGGACACACATAACCTCTGATATTTCAGGAAGAAAGAACACAACAGCCAGTGAAATACTTACTATCATGAAGATATCATCAGAAGATAGTTACACAGATGCATGGTATGAATCTACATTTTTGTACTGCAGAGGATTTGGGATGAAATTACCCAGGTGTAGGTTTTTGCTGTGGCTGCTTATGGCACTTGGTGTCTCTTGCTCTGAAGCTGTTAAGACTGGTTTGGGCTTTATTTGTGTTACTGTATCCGAGGTACAGTTCTCCTGATTACCCACCTCTGCTCTCAATTTTCTATACCTTCCTTGAAGTCCTGAAGTGATTCAGAGCAGGCTTGAGTCTCCAGTGCCATTGCTTGTCAATACCTGTTCCAAATGCTGTGTGTGCCATGGCAGAAGGCACTGATGTAAAATCCCTAATTTTTGGTTTAGCTCCTTCCCGCAGGCACACACGCTGGTGTGAACACCTCAGCCTCCGGTGGGTTTGGCTGCCAGTGGGTG
This sequence comes from Manacus vitellinus, assembly GCF_001715985.3. Taxonomy (NCBI): domain Eukaryota; kingdom Metazoa; phylum Chordata; class Aves; order Passeriformes; family Pipridae; genus Manacus; species Manacus vitellinus. Next base: position 6,613,107 of record NW_021940560.1, read on the forward strand.
GGAAGTACCTGTAGCTTCTTAAGAGTTTTGAACAACAGACTGACAGCACTGCTGGGTTGTTTTCATCTGTTTTAGGGCTGGAAAGAGTGACCATGTTGTACCTGGGACTGCACAATGTCCGTCAGACCTCCATGTTCCCACGGGATCCCAAGCGACTGACACCCTGACAGGAGCTGCTGCTGAAAGTTGGAGAAGATTTGCCCTGCAGACAGATATGATTGCAAGCATATCCCCTGCTCCTCATGAACCTGTATTGATTTGAGCATTATGATATGCAATTAAAAACAAATTCTCCTTTATGAAGTGCCACATTTTTTTTATCCGTAGTTGTTTATTTAAAGGAAAATATTTTAACAGATCAGGACTCTTTGTATTGGCAACTGCATGTTTTTAATGAAAATGTGATACTTGGAGTTAGTATTCTGGTGTCACATTAAATTGTATCATTTTTCTAAACATTTTAATAAATTATGCAATAACCATTTTGCATTTTTAACTTATGTCAGCAAGATTGAATATTTTGAAGTATGGGCTCAAAGATAAAATTTAAAAATCAGGAGGAGACCAGCCAACTCTTAACTTACAGGAGTGTCAGGTAGGAAGCAGGTGAGAAGAACATTCTTAACAAGAAGCCTTTGTTTGAAATTGTGAAAATAGGGTGAAATAAATCTCTCAAAGTAAATTAGATGCAAATCTGTCTTTCTGTTTTTTGCTTTGTATTCTCTCGAGATAATAATGAATCAATAAGGTTTGTTTGGGTTTTTTTTTAATGATGTAATAACTCTAAAGTTTAAATTTATTTTCATTATATCTTCTTCCCCCCCTTTTTTTTTGAAAGTTGTATACAAGCTGAAGACTTTTTCTTTATTTGATTTTACTATTTGAGAATGGATAGAAGTTTATACATGCTCCCAGAATACACAAGGGATATATAATATTCTCAGAAAATTAATGGACAATGAATTTGAGAGCAGATCATGTGTTTTCCTGCCTGATCCAGCCTCTGGAATAACAAACAAAACAAATCACCAAGGATTCCATGCATCTTATTACCAAGGAAAAAAAGAAGGAAATTTTGTAAGCCAGCCTGTATCAGGTTTGTTGTGGTTTTATTATTTTATTTACAAATGCTGTCCACAACCCAACTGTTGCACATTAAGAGAAATTGGGTGTTTCTCTAAGAGTACTTCTGAAGTTCTTTCTAGACATCCTTTTTCTCAAATGAATCACTTACTTGAACCTCCTCAATTTGCAGTGATGCACAAAGCTACTTCTCCTCGTCCTCCTCCTCCCAGCCCAGAGGATGTGCCCTGCATATGGAGAGGAACCAGTGCCTTGGAAACTTCCTTGTGTGGGCTGCAGCTGAGAGTTGTTTTTCAAATTTGAAACATTTTTGTAAGTGTTGATGCCAAAGAGCAAAGGATTAAATTCCTTACTTGGGCACTGCAGTAGAGTTATCTAATATTCATACATATTTGTAGTTCCTGACTTAATTTTTGTTTAACATTTTCCATGATAAAGCTTTCAGTAGGAGGTACGGTTCAGACTGTCTGTGGTGTTGTTGCTACCTTGATTTTTAAATGTCAGAGAAGTCACATATTGGCTGTGCTACAGAAAGGTCAGTGAGGCTGTGTATAAATTGTGTAGATTTTCACAAAAGGGCAAACCATCTTTTGCACCTGCCATTGAACAAGACTTAATTTTAATGTCTTGTGACAAGAGTTCTCCATTAGAAAACAATCAGACTAAAGGTCAGTCAGGTAAAGTACTGGAAATGTAGAAGTTAGACTTTGTTTAGGAGTCACGCAATTCAAGGAATAACACTTTGCAGAGCTTTCCTTATGAGTCTGTTGTAATGAATTTACTGTGGAATCTTCCCCAGTTATTAACTTGAAAATCTTACAGTGTACCCAGTTGTACTTTGCAAAGCTGAGTGGATTATAAACACAGCTCATCATCACAGACTTATTACTGATGAATCCAAGTTTCAAAACAGTTGTTTATTCAGCTAAGCCAACTGGAATGAATTTAATTTAATTACTTTTGTTCATACAGAACTGGTAATATATTCCACTTCAGAAGCTCATCCTTCTAATAAGGAGCAAAATTACTGACTTAAATTGCCTGCCAACAAAAAAAGTATTCTGAGGACTGTTTCTTGCTCTAGATTTGGCAGCAAGTTTTGTTCATACATTGCTGTAACTACTGTACTCATCCCAGTTCTGTTAAGAGTTATTCAGGCTCCTGCTGTAGTTTGATTTATTCACAGGAGCTGCACAAGAACAAGGGTTGGGATGGAGGCCCCAATTCCTTTGTATGCAGAATCTTTTCATACAGTCTCTCTTAGCTGACAGAAAATAATTGTGATCATAAATCAAAGCGCGTTTGTCCCGAATGTCGTGTTAACAGGATACTTTAGTGGGAGTCTTAGAACTTTGTTTGAAACCTTGCAAAGTGAAATTTCAGAACTTTATATTGCTTTGATAGGTAGCAACTCTGAAAAAGTAAAACCTGTATTGTCCTTTATTTCCAATAATTTGCAGGAAGTTCAGCAGTTTATGTGGAGTCCCCATGGCTGCTGCCTCTCCACCAGGTAAAATGGGGTTTGGTTATATTTTCTTTGAGGGTATACAGAAGGTAATTACAACAGTGCATTTTTTAAACTAAGGAACTATAAAGAACATTGGTAAGGAGTAGCCAGGGAGTCATCTGCTCAAAACAAACACAAAGCTTCAGTTTGCCTCAGAAGTTTTTAACTACACCATTTTCTTGTGAAAATCCATCTGTGTTCGCTGAGCTGTCTGAATCTGCCCAGCAGGAAAGGGGGCTCAGGCTGTTCTTTTGGCAGCCGAGTGCAGGATTGGCTCCCCATGGCTGCCCACACCTGCTGGGATAACCCTGGTGGGCACCACACAGCTGCCTGCTCCTGCCCAGTGGGACAGGGGGAGAGGAAAAGCAGGAAAACTTTGTGCTTCCACCCTGTGCCTGTCAGTAACAGGTGTATTGGACACCACTCCATGTGAAAACAAACTGTGGCCTGCACTCTGCTGCCAAAGGGATGGAGGAGAACACATTGACAGTGTCCACTGTGGAACCACATAGCTGCCTGGGACTCCAGTTCATACTGGGCTTCCAGCATATCCCATATGGTGGAATGATTTTGCCTAGGCCACAGGAGTACACAGTCCCACTCCATCCCATACACCATGCATGTTCCTCCTGGACAGAGAGAGCCTGGAAAAATGAGACTGTGGAAAACCAGGGTATTTTCTGGACAGCCACCTCTAGAGTACACAACTGGCCCAAGCAGACTTTAATTATGTACTGTTTCTTCTTTGGATATTGTACTTATCCACATATGAAGGCTGTAGATTTTATTATTTTGGTAGAGGAAAAGTGATGAAAAAAACAGTAGAAATTACCTGAGAGTAAGTATTCTTTTAAAATAAGCCTCACAACCAATTTGTGCACATTGGTGTGATTTCATAAAACATGGCATTTATTCACTGCAAGTGTTTTTAAAGTTACCAAGTTAATTCTACTAGTTTCTTATTTTCTTTACCATTTTGCAGTTCAGTCTCTGCTCCCTGTATGGCAAGTGCACTGTAACACGAACTAACAGTGCTGCAGGAGGCTGGTGCTGCTGGCACTTCTTAAAGGCCTTCAGAACTGAAAAGGAGCCCTTAGCTGCCTTAATTACAGCAAAATTCCCACTTTAGGCAGAGATTAATGACTTTGCAGGTGGCAGAGCAATTCTAAGCAATTTTTCATGGATGTTGAAGCGGTTCCTGCTGGCAGGCACCGTGTGCCAGCAGCTGCCATTCGGGAATGGCTGTCAGCCATGGCACCGCTTGGCACATGTTACCTTCGACCATCCTGTGTTGCCAACAAGGAGCCAAGTGTCCAGACTGCAGCCTGACCCTCACCTGGCTTAATTTACACCCTTTTCGCCTGGGGTCAGTCCTTCAGCAGCTGGAGCTGCAGCGTCCGGAGTGTCTGGTCAGTGAGCAGCTGCCCCAGTGCTTCCTGCACACACTGGGAGGATTCCCTGGATCTGGGCTTCCTCAGCAGTGGAAGAAACTACCAGAGGAGTTTTAACTCCAGTTGCTCTAGCTGATTTCTTCTCTGGGAAACCAGTGCCCTGTGGAAGCTTCACAGCAGCTGAAGACCTTGCTGAGGCCGTCCAGAGCTGACACCTCCATACCTGTAGTTCTGGAGCCCCCAGCGTAGGAAGGATGTGGAACTGCTGAAGCAAGTCCAGAGGAGGGCCATGAAGTCGGTAAGAGTACTGGAGCACCTCCCTTACAGAGACAGGCTGAGAGAGTTGGTGCTGTGCAGCCTGGGGAAGGGAAGATTGGGTGGAGACCTCACAGCACATTCCAATATTTGAAGGGGGCCTAGTGAGAGGACAAGGAGTAATGGATATGAACTGAAAGAGGGGAAAATTTAGGTTAGATATTAAGAAGAAATTCTTTACTGGGAGGGTGGTGAGGCACTGGCATAGGTTACCGAGGGAGGTTGTGGTATCAAAGCCAGGCTGGATAAGGTTTGAGTAACCTGGTCTAGTGGGAGGTGTCCCTGCCCAGGGCAGGGAGGGTTGTGTCTAAATGGGCTTTAAGGTCCATTCCAACCCCCTAACGCTCTATGGCTATATGTTTCTATGGGACGCGTTCCTCTGGCACAGCCCTAAGCCCTGGGCAGCCCCGTTCTGTGTGCCAGCCCAGCAGCGGGCGGGGATCGAGTCGCTGTGCCCGGAGCTCCCGGAGCTCCCGGGCCGCCTCCTCACGGTCCCGCCCTCGGCCTTTGGCGCGAAAACGGCCTCGGTGGGCGGGGCCCTGAGGGACGGCGGCCGCCTATTGGGCGGCGCGGCGGCGCGCGCGGCCCACGTGGTGCGCGGCGTGGCGGGAACCGGGTCGGCGGGCCGGGCCGGCCGGGACAGGGTCGGTGTCGGCGGCAGGGATGGATCTGGCAGTGGCGGGCGGCCGGCGCCGGGGACCGGCGCAGCAGGCACCAGCAGCTCCGCGATGAGGTTGCCGAGAAGTGCCAGAAGTTATTCCTGGACTTCCTAGAGGAGTGAGTGCCGGGGGCCGGCCTGGGGCGGGCGGGCAGGCGAGCGGCGGCCGCAGGAGCCTCACGGAGGGGCCGCCATTTAGTGAGATCCTGCCGGGGCCTGGCGCCCCCGCCCCTCGGCCTTCAATTGGAAAAGCTCTCCTGTGGTCTGAGGAATGGCTCTGCCGGGAGGAGACTGCTTTGCCAGGGGTACAGGAAGGGAGCCGCGAGAGCTCTCTGAGAAGTATTTTGCACCAGGTCTAGTGGAAGGTGTCCCTGGCCTGGAACGAGATGGTCTTTGAAGTCCCTTCCAACCAAAACCGTTCTCTGATTCTTTGATTTCTTTGGTGCATTTGGTCCCTTTTAACAAAGTTTTGTGGCAGCCGTGTTGAAAACCCTTTCCACGGCTTGGGTATTACACATCTTGCTCCCTGCGTTTTGACTCCCGAGGAGCCTGTCCGTGTCAAATAAGGAAACCATTATAATCACCCTGAGGAAACAAAACCCTGTTTACTGGTGTAGAGTCATTGTTAAATATAAAATAAAACTCAGTGTGGCACTCGGGACAGCACTCTTGCTGCTTGAAATTCAAACCCGGTTCGTCCGTGCTGGGGTGTTGATAGAACAGATGCAGAAGGGAGTGGAAGAAGAAATGTCGTTGGAAAGGGCTTTGCAAGGGACTGTGGGATGCCTTAATGTGAGCCATCCTTTCCTTTGCCTTTGTCCTGAATTCAAAGTATTCAGTTGCTGCCCGGTGCATGACTGTGAGACTGTTTTCCTGAATCCCTTTCAGGTTCCAGAACAGTGATGGGGAGGTGAAGTACCTGCGTGATGCTGAAGAGCTGATCCGGCCAGAGCGGAACACGCTGATCGTCAGCTTTGCGGATTTGGAGCAGTTCAACCAGCAGCTGTCCACCACTATCCAGGAGGAATTTTACAGGTAAAGTGTAGAGGTCCTTTTTCAGGTAAAGCTGAGCCCTGCTGCAGTCTCAGGCTCATAATGCATCGCTTGTTATGTAAAAAATGAGAGGTTTGTCTTCTTTCTGCATCCTGAAAACACTTTGTTTTAACTGGCTCAAAACATTTCTCAGTGGATTCCTCTCTGGAAACCATAAGCTAACTAGGAAATGACATTTATTCTGGTGAAGAAGTAGATAGGAATACAGAATAAACTCTAAAATTTCATGCTCTGAAAATATTTTATTGAGTCAGTCACTTATTTTGAAGATCCGCTTCTTAATGTAAGGATAAAAGTGTCATAAAATGAGATTTTAAAAAGTCCATTATGAAGCCATAATGCAAATGACATTATTATGCAGTAATCCCACATTTAGCATATTTAGATTCACTTTTTTTGTGTTACGTGACATTAAAAGCCAGAACCTGGTAATCTGATACAAGCCTTTGCTGTAGTCTAAAGCAGAGAAGGCATTTTAATAGCTTTTGTAAAATTTGAACTGCTTTTCCATATTTCAGGGTTTATCCTTACCTCTGTCGAGCAACGAAGACTTTTGCCAGAGACCATGGAAATGTTCCTTCAAACAAGGACTTTTATGTTGCATTCCAAGACCTGCCTACCCGACACAAGTAAGATGATTAATAATTCCAGAAGCTTGTGCATTTTTACTACTGGGGAAAAACATGTCAAAGCACACTGAAAATGTTTTGGTTATATAGCATGAAATGAGCAGCTGACCAGAACAGTTGTGAAGAAGTTTCCTGACCTTGTGCAGGATATATTTTGAAAGAGTTTTTCATTTGTGAATAACAATCAGATACTTATATTCATTATATTCCACAAATATGGAGCTTCTCTAATTTAAATAATGTAACTTCTCTAATTTAAAAAAATTATTTAGTGTGTGTTGCTTTTGAAGTACCAGTAGTTTTGCATTGGTTTGACCATTAGCATTAATCTAAAAGTTTATGTAAAATCATAAAACGAGAATATATTTTAGTAACTTTGTTTCCTTTGTTACTGCACTTCTTTAGTCACAGGCTGAATGAAACTATGTTGTATCTTAGTATCTTGGGGCCTAGAATTGTCAGCTCAGTAATTTGATCCCCGTGAGTTTGTGTTTTGCCCAGAATTCGGGAGATGACCTCGGCAAAGATCGGCTCCCTGATGCGCATCAGTGGGCAGGTGGTTCGGACCCACCCGGTGCACCCGGAGCTGGTGAGTGGGACCTTCCTGTGCCTCGACTGCCAGACAGTCATCAAAGATGTGGAACAGCAGTTCAAATACACACAGCCCAGCATCTGCAGGAACCCAGTCTGTGCCAACAGAAGGAGGTTCCTGCTGGACACGAACAAATCAAGATTTGTTGATTTCCAGAAGGTACGAGGGTGAGGTTGGGGGTGATGACTAACGATGGTGTACCTGTGGTAGTTGGAAGGTGTTGTTTGTTCTGCTACAGTTAGCTTTGGTTTTGTGAGGAAAAGACCTCAAGAAAAGGCACTGGATTTTCTGGGGAAAGTTTCTTTCTGTCTATGGAAGGCTTATGTTTAAGCGTGGGAAATTATTTATAGTATCAAACCAATTTTGTTGTGTGACATTTATTGTCTAAGTGAATCACTGAAACCCCACATACTCAAACCATCATTAGTCTCATACTGCTGGTACATCAGTGTAGTTGTTCTATACCAGTATAAAAAGAGGTACCTTCTAGTATCTGCAATGTTTTTTCTTCCACACTGATTTACTCTCCCGAATCCTCCGCACTTTGTGGCCTGCAGCAATATTTTATGCCAGCTATGTTACCTGAAGTTTTCAAGCTGGTTTTCAGAACTGTCACTGTGGCCCCTGTACATCCTCTGAAGTGTCTCCAAGACTCCTTAGACGCTGATTAGTGAAGAGATTTTTGGTTGTTTGTCTTATTGCAAGAGGAGCTTCGCGGTTGGCACGGATGGCAGCAGTCGGATGCTACTGACTATTTACTAGCACAGCTTTTGGAACAGTTTGAGCTCTGGTGACATTTGCTGAGTGTTTATCCCCCCTCCGTGCCCAGGTCCGCATCCAGGAGACGCAGGGGGAGCTGCCACGGGGCAGCATTCCCCGGAGCGTGGAGGTGATCCTGCGCGCGGAGGCCGTGGAGTCCGCCCAGGCGGGTGACAAGTGTGACTTCACCGGCTCGCTCATCGTCGTGCCTGATGTGTCCCAGCTCTCCACACCAGGTTTGTTGCTCCTGCTCACGACCTCAGTGAGGTGTCCTTCACGCTTGTCCCGGTCCCTGCCGCCCTGACTCCCGCTCTCCCGGCAGGGCTGCGCGCGGAAACCGGCTCCCGGCTGACGGGGACAGAGGGATATGAAACCGAAGGCATCCGAGGGCTGCGCGCCCTGGGAGTCCGGGAGCTCTCCTATAAGCTGGTCTTCCTGGCTTGTTATGTTGCACCAACAAATCCACGGGTGAGTCTGGAAAGAGAAGAGATTTAAAGGTGTTCCTGATTTCTGCTCTCTGTGGTTTTCCCCTCAAATTAGGGAGCGGGAATGGGTAAAGTTATAAATATGTATGTGTGCCACCTTGCTGTGTGCATTTGACTGTCTGTAAGTTCTGATTGAATTTGTTTAGCAAGGTTCTCGTCTTCAGATGTGATTATTTGCCAGTGTTATCTGTTTATTCTAAAGAGTTGACTGGTCCATCCATTTCCATTCAGCTTTCAGCCATTTCTGCAGCATTTCCTTTTCTTCCAGGAAATCCTATTTCTTCTTATTCCCTCTGGTTTATCACATAGCATCTTGGGATGTTACTGCAACATAAGTAATACTGGGTTTTGGCATGTTGAGGTATTGTAATCTGTCACTCTGCTAGGAGCTTCACTGTCACACAGGATAAAAATACCATGTTATTTTCTGGGAGTAGAAGTTTCTGACCCCACTTCAGAGTAACAAAAGACCTTGTTAAGTACAAGTTAATGAAGAATGCTTACAAAGGCAAATTTACCCAAAGGAAGCCATACTGGTTTACTCTTCTTTTAATCTCTATATAAGCATCTCATCTGGGGTTTTTCTTAGTAACTGAAGTTACACCATTGATTTTGCCTGTTAAGAAATTGTCTATTGGATTTTAAAGGTATAAGATGATGAACTTCCTTAGCCTAAGGGCAGCTTTTCTGAAGTTCCTCCCATCCTGCTTTCAGTGAGTTTTTGTAACCTGTCTGCAATGCTCACATTCATTAGTGACCATGTTATCCCTTCTGTTACTGTTTTATTTCCTTTGTTTAGTTCGGTGGAAAAGAGCTCAGAGATGAAGAACAGACTGCAGAGAGCATTAAAAACCAGATGTCTGTGAAAGAGTGGGAGAAGGTTTTTGAGATGAGCCAAGATAAGAACCTTTACCATAATCTGTGCACCAGCCTCTTCCCCACTATCCATGGTAAGAACCCAGTTGAAGATTTCCCTTGTGTAAATATTAATTCCTTTTGCTCTCTGTGTGGTGCCATTTTGGGGAAGGTTGGAAGCCCTGTTCTAACTGGCACAAACTCTGCCCTGCAGCACTGGTTGTGCTGGAAAAAGAGAATCTATTTCCTGAGTGCTTGCTGTGTTTAATCATTAAGACCTGCAAGACTAGTGAAATGGGTTGGGTTTGCTATTGGGTGTTGTACTACAGAACCTTACAGCTGACAGTTGGATCTATTTTAAATAATTTTTTTATTATTATTATTATTATTTTTAAATAGGAAGAATGTGGTGTTTTCCTTGGATTTTTAGTTGAGTGTCTTTTCTGTGGCAGGTAACGACGAAGTGAAACGTGGGGTCCTGCTGATGCTTTTTGGAGGAGTTCCTAAAACCACATCAGAAGGCACTTCACTGCGTGGGGACATCAATGTTTGTGTTGTTGGTGATCCAAGTACAGCCAAGAGTCAATTTCTAAAGTAAGCATCTCATTAAAACTCAGTATTTAAATATTGTCCAGTGTGACTGGAGCTACAAATGTGTGACAAACATGTCCCATGCTTTTTTCTGTGTTAAACAGGAAAGGGAAGTAAAATATTTAAAAATATTTTCCAGGGATTGTTTAAATGTGATTGAAGTATTTGAACAGGGCTGGAGCAAACTCACCAAGCCCCTGTGGTATTAAAGAATAGACTGAGACTTTTTTTGTTCTTTACTTACGGAAGTACAAATTTCCAAATATTTTCAAAAAGGCATTGAATATTAAAAATACAAATTTATTGCACGTTTTAAAATGTCAGAGATAAGTGAAACACTGGGTGGGGGGGTGTTATTCCTTCTTTCCACAGGCATGTGGATGAGTTCAGTCCCCGTGCCGTTTACACCAGTGGCAAAGCCTCCAGCGCCGCGGGTCTGACGGCGGCTGTCGTGAAGGATGAGGAGTCCCATGAGTTTGTCATCGAAGCTGGAGCCCTGATGCTGGCGGACAACGTGAGTTCCTGCATCCCTGGAATGCTTTTCATTAATGGCAAAGAGCCCCTGGTTGTGTTAATGGAGCTTTTTTTTTTCCAAGAGTGATTGAATTTGGGTCACTTGTTATTTTTCATTCCTGCCCCGCAGGGGGTTTGCTGCATTGATGAGTTCGACAAGATGGACGTGCGGGACCAGGTGGCCATCCATGAGGCAATGGAGCAGCAGACAATATCCATCACCAAAGCAGGAGTGAAGGTAGCTTACACTAGTCCTCTGTGTAGTCTGTAGGATCCCCTGACTGTTTGTTAGAGGTGCTGACCCTGTCAGATTTTGATACCAGCCCTGCAGCTGCCTCGCTGTGGCAGCACAGAGATCACTTGCTGCAGAGTTCTTGTGCCACGTACCCAGAAAAGATCAGAAATGTTACTGAAAGGAAAAAAGGTAGTAGTGGACAGGAAACAGAAAATGGGAACATTCTTGAAGTAGCCCAAAAACGTTGTAGATTTATGTGTGTTTGTAGAAGTAAAGTGTGTGTTTGCACTGCTAAAAACGGGGTGTTGTGGAAAGCAGTTTTAAGGGCTTATTCTGGTATTGTTGGCAAGAGTGTGACAATGTTACAATATTGATTCTTCAAACTGTGTCTTGGGGCAGAGACCTGGTGAGAAAGGACTGGTTAAGAGTTTGGCTACTTCTGAGGAGTGATTGTTATAACACCTCTATTGAAACTCCTAAACATCTAAAACATGTTATGCTGACCCATTTGGATTGCAATGAGTTAGTTTAGGAAGTGATCACAGATACCATTCTCTCTTCAATTTATTTCTCCCCATTTCCAGGCCACCCTGAATGCCAGGACTTCCATTTTGGCTGCAGCAAACCCGGTTGGTGGGCGCTACGACAGATCCAAGTCCCTGAAACAGAATATAAACCTCTCAGCTCCCATCATGTCTCGCTTTGATCTCTTCTTCATCCTCGTGGATGAATGTAATGAGGTAATTTTAAGGAATTGAAGATTAAATTGTGTCAGAAAAGATCTCTTGGAGGTCTCTGGTCTGACCTCGCGCTCGAGCAGATTATTGGGAACAGGTTGCCAAGACCTTGACCTGGTGAGTTTTGAGTATTTCCAGGGATGGAGATTCTACAGTTCTCAAGTGTTCAAAAAATAATAACTTTTATATCTAATCAGAACTTCTCATGGTTCAGTTTGTGTTGGTTGCCTCTTTTCTATGAGTTATTTGGCTCCATCACTTCTATACTGACTGGCCAATGAGGCAGTTGCTTTCTTTTCAAGTTGAACAGACCCAGCTCTTTCGGCCCCTCCCACATCACATACTCCTGCCCTCTGACCATCTTGGTGGTCCTCTGCAATTTTAGGTGAAGCAGATCTCATAAGAGCACCTTGCTTCTGCTTCTCTGCTCTGCAGCTGAAAGCTGGCAGTACCAATGTGGACACTGCCTTTTCACCATGTAGAGGTTTGACCTGCAAACTTACCACCATTAGTCATTTTTACAAATGGCTGGTCACTAAGGCTGAGGCTGCTACCACCTGTCTTTGTGGCATTTGCCTTGGGAACGCAGGAGATCCAGAGATTAATGTTTGTTCAGTGCTGCTCTTGCCACTGCTCTGCTCAGAGTGATTATCTAATTGGGAAGGGACTGGTGAGAGAGACAGAGCAGGCTGAAAAGGAAGAAAGCAGTTCCCACGCTGCAAAGTGCTGCTTTCTGCCTGTTCTGTGCCTGACTTGTAACCCAGGAGAGTTCCAAGAGGCTATAAATCCTAAAACTGCCTTTTATCCCCGCTCTGCTGTGTTTCCTTGTATTGAAAAATGCCGGGGCTTTCTCTTGGACCTTCTGGCAGACAGTTTGGCTTCTGGAAAGACTAGCTCTGCCATGGGATTGCAAGTGAGGGAGGGGAGTGGGAAGGAAGACTCTAACTGTTGTTTTGCTGTTTGGCTGATGGTGTGAGAGTGATCTGACAGAGCCCCAATGTCCCAGGTTACGGATTACGCCATTGCCCGGCGCATCGTGGATCTGCATTCCAGAGTGGAAGAGTCTGTGGATCGTGTCTATTCCTTGGATGATATCAGAAGGTATCTGCTGTTTGCCAGGCAGTTCAAACCAAAGGTAATTCCACTTTTCCTGTGCAACTTGTTCTGTCTGAGGAGGTCCCAAGGAACAGTCACTCTGCTGTGTGCTCATTTCCAGCAAACACAAAGACACTTAGTGTGGTGTCCTCTCAAAGAAATAGCTATAAACTCACTTATTACCTGGAAAAAGAGCATATTTTGGAGCCATGTACTCTTTTGAGCTCTGAAAATCATCCAACTCAGCTGAGACTGTTGTAATCACTAGTCTTAACTGCTTTGGTGGCAGCTCCTAACCTTTGTCTAGAATGAGGAGTCATTTTATAGCTTTCTCGTACCTCAAGGGCATGGGTTATTCAGCATGACTGAAGCAGAGATTTTTGTATTTTATTGACTTATTGCTTGATCAGCTTGTTTGCCTTTATTTTAAAAGGGTATTGTTCCTTGGTATTTCTTTGCTTGCTTTTTGGTAAAATACAGAACATGGGAAACTGCTCTAAGTACAGGTATTTTGGTAGTAGCAGCTTGGATGAGCTGAGTGTCAGATTTTTCAGAAGTCTGTAAACAGAGAACAATCTGGTATGGACAGACATGAACTATGCCCAGAAGCAAGTCAGCGGAGCAGAAAAATAGAAAATATCAACAAACCTGCTGCAAAATGATTAATGCAGCTATGTACTTATTGTAATATCATTACTATTGGTGAATATAATCATTATTACAGTATGATTTTAACATAATATGATTGTTGCATTTATGTACAGTATGTGTATAGCATAGAGTATTTCAGAGAAAAGCAGCAGCAAGTACAGGAAAGTCTGAGAATTGCCAATCTAATGCAAGAAGAGTAAACTTTTAACAACCTGAACATGCAAACTGTCCCAAAGATATCCAAGGAGTCTGAGGAGTTCATAGTGGAGCAGTACAAGCGGCTGCGGCAGCGCGACGGCGCGGGGGTGACCAAGTCGTCCTGGAGGATCACGGTGCGGCAGCTGGAGAGCATGATCCGGCTGTCCGAGGCCATGGCCCGCATGCACTGCTGTGACGAGGTGCCAGGGCTGGGGGGGGCTTGCTATGAGTGGGTGGGAGCTCTGGCTTTGCTGTTTGACTCTGAGACTGGGTGAGGAGGAGAGCTTGGGTAATGTTTTCGCTTGTGGTCGCACTCAGTCTGAATTTGTGTGCCAGAAACACTGGGTTTAAGGTGTGTCTTTTAAAGCTGAGTTCAGCTGATTCAAACTGAGAACATGCATGTTTTTGCATTACAGTTGTGTCAGCACTCTCAGCCTGTTATCTGTCAAATCGTGACAAAGGGGAAGAACTATCATCTACTGCTACCAGTCATGACTGTTGGTAGTGTCTTTCCTGATCTTTCATAGTTTGTAATCTCTCAGCTCTCTTCCATCTGCAATCTAAAAAGACAAAGTTCATCAAAGTATCTGAACCTCCCCAAGAGTCCCATATATGTGATCTGAGCTCCTGCTCACATCAACCAGTGCTGCAGTGCATGATGTGTTCTGGCTGTTACTACTGCCCATCCTAGTCCCTGCTTTAAAACCCAGCAGGCCTTTTGAAATGTCGATTAGGGGTTATGTGACACATGCAGTGATGGAACCTTGCTCACTGGCTGTGTAAGAAGGACACCCATTGGGTTCTTTTAAATTAAATTCAGCTCATAAAGAAACAGATAGCTTTTAGTTTATGGCTCAGCTAGAGAGGATTTTTCCAGTTTTTGCTTTTCAGTTCTGGAGGAGAGTCTCATTAGGCCCATTTCTTTCATGTTTATTGCTCTACTGATTTTTCTTCTGACTGTTCTTGGCTTAAATAAATTTTTTATTGACTCCACATGATCACTAAATCCTGAAAGATTAATCGGGCAGCTTTTTACCTCCATAACCTTGAGTGACCTCAGTGTGCTTGTAGTGAGATACAATTTAACTTGCAGAGTCTTTACTGCTGAGAATTAATCAGGTGAGATGGGTAGAAAAGCCCTGTGTCAGAGTCACAGATGAGTTTCTGGAGCTGTTGAGAAACCAAAAGAGCCTGTTGAATACATGTTAACCTATTTAATACATATGTTTTCAAATCTTCCTCAGGTTCACCCAAAACATGTGAAGGAAGCTTTCAGGCTTTTAAATAAGTCCATCATTAGAGTTGAGACTCCCGATGTCAATTTAGACCAAGATGACGAGCAACAAGTGGAGGATCAAGAGGACCAAGATGGGGTCAATGGTAAATTACTTACAGGGAATTTTTTCAAAGGGGAAAGTCCTTCCAGCCTTTACAGATTCCCTTTTTGAGCACATACTTCTCTTTCGTTTCTCACCCATTCCTCGTCTAATGAGGTCTAGAAATCTGGATTCCTGTTCTTAACTCTCTTGCTTCTTCAGCCTTCTTCACCACCTCACCTGGTTGGTCAGTGCAACATTTTTCAGTGGCTCAGAGTATTAAATAGGTAAAAGATGTTTCAGCTTTAAACCTGGGCATGTGTCCAAACAGGTGAGGCAGAAGCTCCAGCTGGGGTCAATGGCCTCGTGAATGGGGTCAATGGCCATCCTGAGGATGGGAACAAGGATGCTGCACCCAAAGCTTCTCTTAGACTGGGCTTCTCTGAGTACAAACGGATTTCCAATCTCCTGGTGCTGCACCTCAGGAAAGCAGAGGAAGGTAAGGATTTGCTTATTGAAATGACAGCTGGCCCTGAGCTCAGGGGGTGATTGTTACTGCATCTCATGCTGTTCCATGTGGGATTTTCACTCCTGTTGAGCCAACAAATGTGTCAGGTCTGGTGTGGACCTGTGCTCATGTGAGAGTATGACATCTGGTGATACAAATATGATTTCTTGGAGTTTTTACCTCTGTTATTTTAGTCATTTGTCAAAACCCATTAAGTTGAGAAGCATGTCAACGGAGCAGACCCAGAAAAGAACTTGCAACTGAAGGCTGATGTGATTTGGAAGCCACTTGGGTGCATAGAACTGAAAGCTTCAATTCTCAGTCTAATTATGGCCTAGTAAACCATGACACAACAGCTTCCCATGCAAAACATGATGCTTTAAGGATCAGAATAAAGTCTGATGTTGCTTAAACATGTTAAAGCGTGTTTCTCTGTTAACATTTTAAATGTTAACATAAAAATCCTTTTCTCCTATGGTTTAAATGGTATCTTACTGCTGCTGAGTTTATGCAAACTGTTTTCTTTGCAGAAGAGGACGATTCATCATTAAAGAAAAGTGAACTTATTAATTGGTATCTAAAGGAAATTGAATCTGAAATTGATTCTGAAGAAGAACTAATAAATAAAAAGAAGATCATAGAGAGAGTCATCCACCGACTCACACATTATGTAAGTATAGACATGTGTGGGTAGTGAAAAGGGGTTGTAACTTACACAGGGCAACGTTTTGTGTTCAATAGAATACATTCCTAATTGGAGAAACCTGGTTTGTGTTTCCATGTCACAGGCTGATGCAGTGTAGATGCCTTCTTTACTTAACAGCTGTTGCAATAATTATAAAAAAACACTGAAATAAACTGGAGATGTGTATAATTAAAAGTCCAAAGTGCCATATTATGTCCCTACAGAAGTGTGATATTTGTCTGTGTTTCTATAGTATTAGCTATGCATTAGGATACAGAAGTACAAGTAACACTTTCTTCAATGGATAGCCTTAAGTCGGGGGATATTGGGGTATTTTGGAGGAAAAAGTATGAAAATATAAACTCCTTTTCACTTTAAAGGAGCAAACCCACTAGACTGGAAAACACTAGCTAAAAAGTTCCCAGAAAGCATACAACATATGAGATTTCAACATAAAAGAAATTTCCACTGAATGTAATTGTTAAGACCAAGAATCTGTTAGAGGGAGTTCACAATTAAAAGGGTTAAGTAGTTAATAAAAGGGTTAAGTAGTTAATAAGAGGTGCTACCAGGATAAAAAAGAGGTGCCTTTCAAAAACTACAGACCAACCTCTCTGCCCTTGTTTTAATACAAATCTTTGTCTGTTGCAGGACCACATTCTGATAGAACTGTCCCAGTCTGGACTGAGAGGATCCAAAGAAGAGGAGACTTTTGATGAAGATCCATACCTGGTTGTCAACCCAAACTATCTACTGGAAGACTGAGGGCTGGGAGCTGCATTGGAGAGCTGACTGGTTACAAGCTGGAAAATGCATTCTTTTCTTGCAGGGGTTGCTGTACAGCAAACTCCTTAAATTCCCATGGATGTGCCAGTGTGTGGTCGGTAATATGGGATTGCTCATTCACACTGAGCATACCTGGAAAGTTTTTAAATTTATATATTAGTTCCATTATTAATTCTCAATTTTAGTGCCATCATCTGGATGCAGAAGAGAATCACCCAGTGGCTTTTTTTATCATCAAGCTATTTAGGTGCTTCTGTTTTAAATGAGAGGAATTTTGCATAGTTCTTCTGTTGCATTTAGTAGATTTTTTTATGGTATATGTTTTTATTGTTTTTCTTATTAACATAAATAAAAGCTCATCCACTGGGAGTGGATTGCTGTTACTCACATGTGGGATTGCTGTTTTTCTATGCCTGTGCTTTGAGGCTGAACAAGTAGCAATCTAAATGTTTAATGTCTTAAGAAAGATTAAATTTCCTGGATGACAGATGCTGCTTTTTAAGAAGTTTTTTTTAACTTCCAGTAATGGATAGTGAGAAACTGATTGCTTCTCTTTCTTTTTAGATGGACTAAAGATGTGCATGTTCCTGTTGCTTATGTAAAGTAGAAAATTGAAAATAACCAAGCCCAATGCAAGGTTTTAAGTCAGGAGGGCAGAAACCCCCATCTTAAATGTCTTGACCTGTAAGTTGAAAACTGCCACCATTTGTGAGGGATTTTTAAGACTATATTTGTAAACCTGGTTTTAGGTGTTTTTATAAGAAAACTTCACTTAAATTTCTGCTGTTCTCGGTTTTTTACTGTAAACTATGGGATTATTAAATAATCTATTAAGAATTAAAACTACCTGAATATTTGTCTTGTCAACTTGATACCAGCAGCTAAGAAAATTTGTAATAGCATGAAAGATACCAAAGCTATATATTTTAATTAGAAATAGTGTGAAATAACTGTCTCTGAAGCAGATTTAGAAATGGAGGTGGTCTGTAAGGCAGGCAAGTTTTTCCTTTTAGTCTCTCCCAGCTCTGAGGAGATATGCCTTGGTCTAACTAAGCATGTCATTAAAGATAACAGTTATATTTAAGGAATGGACAGTATCATAAATATTTGTCACCACCAACAACACTGTCACATCACTGGGCCCTGACTCCAACTGCAGGAATTTCTCTCCACTGATTTCTTTCATAAACCACGTTTAGGCAAATGCTACATTTCATTCAGCATTGCCACCCACCTGCAACAACAGTTTCATGCTATTCTATATTGTTCCTTTACTTTCAAAATAAGGTCAGGAAGATGTCTGTCCTTGTTATGTGTTTCCCTCTCCCCTCCTCTCAGCCTTTGTTTGATAATAAATATTGTTCATGTGGGAGAAAGTATTTTTTCTGCTTCTCTTTCCCCAGTTCTGTAGCCTGGGAAGGGTGTTCTCTCTCTGAGTTCTGAGGAATAAGCACCAGGTGGTGCTGTAAAGTTGCTGTTCAAACTTGTCATTCAAACACTGAGGTGGAGGGAAGAAGGTTGGTAGCTCTTCAGAACAGTAAGCACGAGGTTACAGCTCTTCAGGGCTTCCTGGGGAAAAAATGATCTGGGAATCAAACAGAGTCAAAGTACAGAAATTACAATCCCTGTGTAAGACTGGCTATTTGAGTAACAGCAAATGTTGAGAGATATTTTATGTTATAACTTAAAGAAAAAATTGCTTGACACAGCATTAACTTGCCCAGGTATGTTTTAGAGAAAATGCTGATCGTTAAAGAAAAATAAGCCTCATGTGGATCTGACATTTCAATATAAATATGTAGAATTTTGTGGTTAGTTGATTTAGACATGTTCTGTATTTAGGCAGTAAATGTTCTGAGCTCTTCAGCATTTGAATATAGCAAGGCTGAGTTACCTTTTCCCTGCAGCAGTTCAGGTGATGAGTGTGCCCACCCTGCTGGGAGAGCCTGTGTTTTGGGGGGTTAAGCAATAAAATGACATTCGAATTCCTGGATATTGTTGGACCTGAGGAAGCACATTGTTATTGTTATAGCTGCCTTACCTCTCACTAACAGCCACTTTTCCAATGGGGTGAGATACCATATCTCTGATTTCCTTTATACACTCAAGAATTAAGGCACAGAAGTGCTTCCTGCTGTGCTGCACACCCTGAGCCATGGTGGACCCAGCCCCAGCAGTGCAGGTAACTCTGCTTTGGTTGTTTTCTGCAGCCAGAGCTGTGCTGGGATTCCTCCTAAGCCAAAAAAAGGCTAAAAGGAGAGGGAAAGTATTATCTACTTAATCTTCCTCTGAAATGGAGGCAGTATCAGCAAAATGTCAATTGATATTCAAGTCTAAGGGGGAACCTGAGCACCTCAGAAACTGTTTTCACGTGACCTTTCTCCAACTAATTGCTTGACAGATTTTTTTGTGTTTGTCCATTGGTCTGATTATCTATTGATTAAAAATCCTGGTCTGTTATAATTCCAATGTCAGCTAGTTCTGGGAACGTTTATCAGTGTAACAGATAATTCTGGTTAAATATTACTTCTACTGTCTTATATGTAGTGTGGAATTGCCATTTGTGAAGCAGGCTCAGAAATGGAGCTGATTTGCACGACATTCATCTTCTTTCTGTTGGTCTCTCCCGGCCTTGGGATAGATGGAGAATTTGCTCAGAATTTTATTGCCATTGCTGGGCCTCTGCCCACTGAGTTGGCAGATAAATTGGGGCTGAGGGACCAAGTGCTGCCCCAGGAGGAGCAGGGCCCTGCTGTGGCTGAAGCACATGGTTCCCTGTGCCAACAAGACCTCGTGGCTTCGGAGCTGCCCCGGTACTTCTCCCACCTTCGGGAGATCGGGGTGACGCACTACAAAGTGTTCCTGCCGTGGTCACGCATCCTTCCCGAGGGGAATGCCAGGGAGCCTGAGGAAGCTCAGGTGCAGTGCTACAGGGAGCTGCTCCAGGCCCTGGTTGCTGCAGAGCTCACCCCCGTGGTGGTCCTGCACCACCAGCGTGTCCCTGGCGCTGTGGCCGCGCGGGCCGGAGGGAGGGAAGCCAGTGCTTTTGCCAGCCTTTTTGTGGAGTATGCAGAGTTCTGCCTCCGTGCTTTTGGGGACCTGGTGGATGTGTGGGTCACCTTCAGCGACCTGCAGGAGGTCCTGCATAGCCTGCCTTACCCTGACCCCCAGCAGAGAGCCCAGGCCGTGGCTGCTGCCCACAAAGGGTTTTACACCATCTTCCATGAGAAACACTCGCCGGCCGGTAAGGAGAGGGGGGACAGGGCTATTTCCAATATGACTTACAAACATGTTGTGATAGGATTGAGTGGCAACTGCCACTTGCAGTCTCTGTATTTTTGTGTACCTCTTCCTAACCCACAGAGGAAAGACCAAAAACTGCCTGAAATGTGCATGGAACCATGAAAAAACAAGACACAAGAAGTCTCCTATGAGATAACGATAGTGTGAGGAAGTCTGCAGTGTCCTTTGGTTGACTTTCCTCATTGCACACACTGGGGTTTTACAGTAATTAAATCTAAAATCTACCTGTGTTACACAGAGCAACAGAATTTCACCTGTTCCATGGTGGGTACCTGGGATTTTCCAAGCAGCTGTCCCCCGGGGTCTGCCTTCTCTGGCCTTGGAATTTTTCTGTCTCAAACAGACAGCTGGTAGAGCTGACTGAGTCAACGTTCCTTTATCCACATTTTTAATGAATGAATTTATATTTAATTCTTGCATTTGTCAGGAATGCTTTGCTGTACAGTTCACACTATCTGGTGATAGCCCTTAGAAGTTGCCCAGCTTCTCTCCTGTGTCTCCTGTCCCTCAAGTTCCTGTTCCCCCAGCATCGCAGAAGCATTCAGCACAGAATGCATTTTAAAAAAATAACCACTATAGAACCACCACAAAGGCATGAAAATTAAAGATACTACTTATAATTATGCAGGAAGGGCACAATTTATTGACAAAGGCTTCTTGAATTCTGCCTTTGAGTTTCTGCCTTCTGCAGCTCTCCATTGAAATCGCAGTGGGAATTCTGAAATCCCCTACCCAAGGCACTGTCTGCTGTTCCACAGCTTCAAAAATTTAACACTGATTTTAAAATAACTACAGCAAACTGAAGGTTTTATTTGTCCTTAATATGTCACTAACAGACTGCCTCGTTTTTCTTTCCAGGTGGAAAACTGTCCATTGCTTTAGAAACAGGTGGTGTTTTGGACAGTGCTTCTTCAGAACTGCTTTCAGTTTCTCTTCAGGTAACTTACAAAATTATATACATTTGACTTGATTTAACTTGATTTTCGTGTATGGGATCAAGTGACTTTTTGCAAGTTTGTAGATTTTTTTAAAGATTTTTAAGATTTTTTAAATGTTAGGGTCTTTTTAAAGATTTTAGCAAGCTGACCAATTGACCAGTTTGGTAAGTTTAACTTATTTCATTAGTCTAATTACATGAAGCTAGCTAATTTAACAAAATTCCTTCAGCATCTTTTCTTGGCTAGTAAGCACTGATTAAGATAGATGGAGACATATTTGCTCTCATAATTGGCAATTTTAGCAATATACTTGCCTAAATGACAAGATGTCTCCAAAAAGTGTACCCGTTATCATTTGCTTTGCACCTACTTAAGGCATACCAAAGATAAGAATACTTTATTTTAAATAACTGCTATTTAAAAAATCTGCTGATTATGTTAAAACACAGCCTGAGCTGTGCTAGCAGTGATGTGGTTGCACAGGGAAAGCACAACATGAGGAGAAGTTAGTCTCTACAAAGACAGTGAAATCCTTTCTGGAAGATCAAGTTCTCTGTTCGGATTCACCCAGAGGATGTTGATGTGAACAAATGACAGTGCAGGGTTTTTGCTGTATTCACAATCTTGCAAAAATCAGTACTGGGGTGAACAATGTTGTAGGTATGACATTGCAAGGATTTGAGCAAGGTGTGGTTTGTAGGGAGAGAACAGAAATTGCATCACACAAGCTGGCTAAACTAGAAGAGAACCTTAGACTGAAAAATGAACTGAAAGCTTATCAGTTTTCTTCCAAATTCATCAGCTGGTGTAATAAGGGAACGCAATTTGTTCCCTTGTTCCCTTGAGATTTCTGAAGTGGACTTTCCCCAAAGGGTTATTGATAAGGCCTGACCCACACAGTTGCAAAGGTTTCTCTGATTAATCACAGTCTTACTAATTAAGAAAGTCATTGTAAATCATTAATATTATATTCATAAAATAATCCTAGAATTTAATTTAGCTGTTTAAGTTTTACTTTGTTTTGAGGGAGACATCTTCCCAGACAGTATCCAGTTTGAGCTCATTATATTGTCCAGGGATCCCATGCAGCTGTATGGCTTCTTACTCCAGCAATATGTCTTTAGCAAACTTTTCAGAATTTTATGTATTTTTAATGTAATACCTGCAAAAAAAAAAAAAAAAACACCAAAAAACATTTTAGTCTGGGATGATTCTTTTCCTTTTCTTTATTCCAGGATTCAGTAGACTTTCTGTCTCTCAACCTTCAGTACCAGTGTGGAAATGAAACAGATTTCTACAAGAAATTAGATGAATTCCAGGTAACATTATGCACAGGGTTAAAATGAGAGCAGCAGACAACAAACCATAAATAGAAGTGGAATTTCATGTTCCTTGATACATGTCTGAACAGTCCTGATTTTCTGGGAGAACTCAGACAGCAGCTACACTGGGAAGCAGCTGCATGGTGCTCACTTGCTTCTCTGTTGTTATTCTGACTTAAAAACATGTGTTGGAAAGTGCTGGAAAGGATCATCTTGGTCTTATTGATGCATTTATGACCAGAATGGCAGAATTCTTCTGTCCAGGGTTGAAAACCTGCATTCTTAAATTCCATAAAACAAGAGTCATCCAGTACCTGGGCAGCAAAATAAGGAGCTGCCCATGTACAATGCAAAAACTGCAATAGCATGTTTTTAGGAGCTGACTGATGCTTCTTTTCATGCTAGTCCCTGACTTCTGGTTTTGCAGAGTGTCTGGAAGGACATAGAGATCTTGGTTTTTAGTCTGAAGTTCCTTGGTTGTGCTTCCATGGAAGAGAATCCTTTCATACCAGTAGCTGCCATTGTCACAGGTAAGTGGCATTTCAAGAAGGAGGAGAGTTTTTTAGCTAAGATCTGCATGATAAATTATAGAGGAAATTCAAAATTGTCCAATTTAGGCTGCTGCTATTAGATGAAATAACTTTATGGTCTTTTGTAGCCTTCTTGGAAAATTAAGGATGGACGGTGAGTGTTAAGGGAGAGGAAGCAGGAAATTCCCCCCAAAACTTTTTGTAATTTTCATCAGCCACAAGTTGTGACGTGAGAGGTTTAGGTTGGATACAAGGAAAAATTTCTTCACCAAAAGGGTTGTCAAGCCCTGGCAGAACTGCCCAGGGCAGTGGTGGAGTCACCATCCCTGGAGGCATTTGAAAGACGTGCAGATGTGGCACTTGGGGACGCTACAACACTGGTGTTGTTTGGCAGTGCTGGGTTAACAGCTGGACTTGATGATCTTAGAGAGCTCTTCCACCCTAAATGATTCAATGATTCCATGATAATTTTTTAACATGAACTTGTAAATACCTAATAAAGAACCCAATACATCTGATCTGAGAAAAGCAGCTCTTAGTTGTGAGGAGCACCTTGTTCCTCCAGGAGTAACTGTCTGTACAGGCAGTGCCGTGCAGTCCGTGGCTCCTGAGGTGGGACCGAGTCCTTCCCTTACTGTTTGCTTGTTTTCAGCTCTTAATAAAGAAGGAACACGGACGATTGGATGTGACACTAGTGAGTTCTTGGACTACTTGTCTCATGTTTCAAGGTACAGTTTTTGATCTTCAAATCAGATAATAAAACGGAGTCTTCTAGAAACACATGAGCAGGCAGAGACAAGACAGTTGTGGTGGTAAAGGCTGTTGTCAGTGGCTGAAAGGGCTGGAAAGGGAGGCCCTTCTGCTGAGCCCAGTCTCTTGTGATTACAGGCAATCCTCTATCCTGCTACTAATCCCATAATGTAATCCTCTTCCACTCTCTCATCCTTAGTTACCCAAATTGCACCTTCAAGCCAATAGTGACAAGTACGTTTCCCAAGCCTTTTGCTCTTCTGCAAAAATAGTTATAAATAAACAAATCCAATAGAGGCTTTCCTAGGGGAGAAGCCAACTGGACCTATGGAAATGTGAGAGATGTCAGTGTGCAGGGAGGTGCTGAGGATTACAGAAGCAGGATTGATTAGTTTTAGTTTATCCCATGGAAACTCAATGAGAGCAGTTGTAGCATGTGCAATTTCTACACACTGCAGTGATTTTGTTTGTATCTCTGACCTGGCTGTAATGAATTATGAGAATCTGCCTGCAGATTAGATATCTGGCACGTGAGCTGCTCAGCAGTTACCTCACTGGTAACTACCACCTGGGTGGCAGCAGCTTGGGTTGATCAGATGACAAAGGAACTGTACCCTAAAGTGGCTTATGTGACATGAATGGGAAGCAAAAAAATTAGTTTAGTCTCCATGTTTGCAAATTCTATGGCAGTGGCATTCATCTTGGAGATTTTAATTTCTTTTTATTCCATTTCCAGCCAAACAAATACTCTACAGGAGAACCCAGCTGCTGTTGTTGCCCCTCGCTCCTCCTACCAAACAGTTTGGGAAATGTTTGCTGGACAGTCTGAACTGGAGAGGGATTCTTTCCTGCAAGACATTTTCCCAGATGGTTTCCTCTGGGGCACATCCACAGGTGCCTTTAGCATTGAAGGAGCTTGGGCAGAGGATGGGAAAGGGGAGAGCATCTGGGATCAGTTTGGGCATGCAGGCCATGTCCACCTGAACCAAACAGCAGACGTGGCATGTGACAGCTACTACAAAACCAGCTATGACATTTTCCTGCTCAGGGGTCTTCACCCCCAGCTGTACAAGTTTTCTGTGTCCTGGCCTAGGATTTTCCCTGCTGGCACCAATGAGACCATCAATTCAAAAGGTGTTGATTATTACAACCAGTTAATTAACCAGCTGTTGGACTCTCACATCGAGCCCATGGTGACTCTGTTCCACTGGGACCTCCCCCAGGCCCTGCAGGCCCTTGGGGGCTGGCAGAATGACAGTATCATAGATGCTTTTGTGAGTTATGCAGACTTCTGCTTTTCCACTTTTGGGGATCGAGTGAAACTCTGGATCACATTCCATGAGCCCTGGGTTATCAGCTACGCTGGCTACGGCACCGGGGAGCATCCCCCAGGAATCACTGACCCAGGAGTGGCATCTTACGAGGTAGGGACACAGGAATAATTAGGATCCTACAGCTGCTTTTGTTGGGTTGTTTTCCTCTAATGTTCTGTACTTTAACTATGTTCAAACCTAATGTGGCCTCTGAGACAACTATTTGCTTCTTGGATTTATGGTACCTGCAAAAAATGGGTTTGTTAACAGGGGCTAGATGTTCTTATTTTATTTTTCCATTCTGAAAGCTGGTGTTGAAGGATAGTCAGATTCTCCACCTTATTCATTTTGTCAAGGCTTTTTCTTTTGGATGTAGAGGCCCTTTTCACGTGGCAATAACCTGAAGGCTCGAGAGCTTTTGTGTGGTGCAGTGTGACACGTGCTGCTCTGCTTTCTGCTCCCAGGTGGCTCACACAATTCTCAAGGCTCACGCCAAGGTCTGGCACCTGTACAATGACAAATACCGCTCTCAGCAGCTGGGAAAGGTGGGGCTGGTGCTGAACTCGGACTGGGCTGAACCCAACACTCCAGCCAGCTCTGAGGACGTGAGGGCATCTGAGAGGTACCTGCAGTTCATGCTGGGCTGGTTCGCCCACCCCATATTTGTCGATGGCGATTACCCTGAGATCCTGAAGGCTCAGATCCAGGCAGTGAACCAGCACTGCTCCACAACAGTGGCACAGCTGCCTGTGTTTACAGAGGAGGAGAAGTCCTGGGTGAAAGGGACTGCAGATTTTTTTGGCCTTTCCCACTACACTTCCCGCCTGGTCAGTGCCGGGGCTGACGGGACCTGCGCTCCAGGATACGAGAGCATTGGGAACTTCTCCTTGCACGTGGATCCTTCCTGGCCACAGGCTGCCTCTTCCTGGGTCCATGTGGTCCCTTGGGGGTTGAGAAGGCTGCTGAAGTTTGTATCCCAGGAATACACAGGGACAGAGATCCCAATATACATAGCAGGGAACGGTGTGCCCACGGGAGACACGGGGGATCTCATTAATGACACCCTGAGAGTGGATTATTTCCGACAGTACATCAACGAGGCCCTAAAAGGTAAGGAGAAATCAAATTATTGTATTTTTTTTTAGTCATGATAACTGGCTATTTTAGCCCTTCCGTGGTGGTTGACTGCAAAACATCAAAGCAGAGTGATGGTCAGCTGCCTCTTGTGTGGTGAGTGTGACCTCATCTACTCCAGCCTGTCTGGTGTCCAGGTATGGAGCTCTCCATCCTCTTTAGATATGGGAATAGGTTTTCATAGATATGGATTGATGTAGTCTGGACCCTAAGATCAGTTCATATACTCCAGCTCCCCTGAAGATGATTTGCCTGCAGGATCTTGCCTGTAGAGATCTCACAGATCAGGCCTGAACTGCCTGTACTAATTCATCAGATCTAACCGGCAGCATCCTGCACCATTTCAGGTTAGAAGCTTTAGAGAGATATTTATATCTTAATCATTTTTGGAAGGTTCCAGTTGTGCTTATCTCTTTGCAAGCTATGTATCTGTTGATGTAAAAATAATATTAGTGACTCAAGTTCTGGGCAGGAACAGAGATTTGAGGTTTCAAACAGAGATTTAACTGATTCTCTTGAGATATTCAAAACAATACTGTCAGGAAAACATTATTAAATATGCTGTGTTAAATATGTTGGTGATCAGTGTACAACATTTGATCTTCTTGACCTAGTTCTCAACATAAGGCTAGGAGTGATAAAACACAATTTAGCATTGCTGTTGTGCCTCAGCTGCAGTAAAGGAGATGGACTGCACATGGGGAGTGAACTTTTCTGGAGAGAGAGACAGATGTAGTGCTTTTTTGTAGGCAATGTGAGGGAGGATGCTGGACTTGCCCCTGCTGGCATTGAATACACTGTTCTGCCTTAAGAAACTCTCCTGAGCTCAGGGAAGAAAGGCAAGCACTGAATACATGCAATGCTTCAGTTCAACTATGGTGTTAAATCTAAAATGCACCATTACCTTAACTGATGAAATCTACTTGAAAGCAAGAACACAGGGAAAGGGATACCAGTGGCACAAGTGGCCTGTACTCAAATATCTCTTGACTAATACTTCTTTCCTCACACGTTTTTATCACTAAGCATTTGACCAGCTCCTGTTAGAGTGCTGACTGCTTTCCTTGCCTGATACTCATAATTGTTTGGGAGGTTTTTTTAGCCTAAAAACCCATTTGTAGGTGTTTGGCTTGTCACACCACCCTCAGTTGTGGTGCTTGCTGTGCTGAGCTGTGTTCAGAGAATGTTCAAGTGTGTAACAGTGTGTGGTGTTGTCTCTGTGGCAGCGGTGAAACACGACGCCGTCGATGTTCGGTCGTACATCTCTCGGTCCCTGGTTGATGGCTTTGAAGGCCCACTGGGGTACAGCCTGAAGTTTGGGCTGCATCATGTGGACTTTGAAGACAGCAACAGAGCAAGGACTCCCAAGGCATCTGCTTATTTCTATTCCAGTGTTATTGAAAAGAATGGTTTTCCTTCCGAAGCCTTGGGCAGATCTCCTGCGCCACTGGTGTTTGACCGACCTGCGCCACCAAAGTTGCCAAATTTACCAGCATCAGAAGTTCCCTCCAAGGCAAAGGTTGTCTGGGAAAAGTTTTCGTCTCAGACTGCCTTTGAAAGAGACATGTACTTTCATGGGACATTCCCAGAGGGCTTTACCTGGGGTGTGTCTTCTTCTGCCTACCAGATCGAGGGAGGCTGGGATGCTGACGGCAAGGGGCCCAGCATTTGGGATACCTTCACCCATGTCCCAGGGAATGTAAAGAATAATGACACTGGAGATATTGCTTGTGATAGCTACCACAAGGTGGAGGAAGATATTTACCTGCTGAGAGCCTTGGGGGTAAAGAACTATCGTTTCTCCCTGTCCTGGCCTCGAATTTTCCCCACTGGAAGGAACAACTCAGTCAACAGCCATGGAGTTGACTACTATAACCGTCTCATTGACGGGCTGGTCGCAAACAACATCACTCCAATTGTCACTCTCTACCACTGGGACCTGCCCCAAGCTCTCCAGGACATCGGTGGCTGGGAAAACAACACCCTGATTGACCTGTTTGACAGCTTCGCAGACTTCTGTTTCCAGACCTTCGGGGACAGGGTGAAATTCTGGATCACGTTCAATGAGCCCTACGTCATTGCCTGGCTGGGCTATGGCCAGGGGACGTTCCCTCCCAATGTCCAGGACCCTGGCAGTGCTCCCTACAGGGTTGCCCACGTCCTGCTGAAGGCCCACGCCAGGGCCTACCACACCTACGACGACAGGTACAGGGCCAGCCAGGGAGGGGTCATCGCCCTGTGCCTCTACATCCACTGGGCCGAGCCCAAGTCCCCCGGCGACCCCAGGGACGTGGAGGCCGCAGACAGGTACCTGCAGTTCATGGTGGGCTGGTTTGCACACCCCATTTTCAAAAATGGGGACTACCCCGAGGCGATGAAGTGGAAGGTCGGGAACAGGAGTGAGCTCCAGGGGCTGCCCTCGTCCCGCCTGCCGGCGTTCACGGCGGAGGAGCGCGAGTACATCCGGGGCACGGCGGACGTGTTCTGCTTCAACACCTACACCTCCAAAATCATCACCCACTCCACGACCCGCCTGAATCCCTTCTCCTATGAGTATGACCAGGAAGTTTCAATCAGCGCTGACAGCTCCTGGCCTTACTCAGGTCTCGAAGGCCATCGGCCCGTGGCCTGGGGGCTCAGGAGGCTCCTGAACTGGATCAAAGAGGAGTATGGAAATCCCCCAATATACGTCATTGAGAACGGGGTGGCGATAGACACCACATCGGATGTGGATGACAATGCCAGGATATTTTACTACAAAACATACATTGACGAAGCTTTAAAAGGTACCGGTGTTTGCTTTTGTTCTGTTGGGGTTGTGTGCCTCCTCTCTAGATTTCTGGTTCCTTTATTCCTCTGAAGAACCATTTTTAAAAGTGATTAATATCAGTCTTCAAATATCCTGAGCACAATATAAACATGCTGTTTCTTTTTGTGATCTCCTCTGCATGGCTGCTTGTGCTTTGTGTCCTCCAACTGTGAAGAGTGTCTTAATGACCTTTGTGAAGCTAAAAACAAGTGAGTTCCTCAGGGTTCATTTATGTGTGATTACCCCACTGATGCCCTTCCTTTTGTTTCTGGTCTTTCAGCTTCCAGGTTAGATGGTGTTAATCTGAAGGGATACAACGCTTGGTCCTTCATGGATAACTTTGAGTGGTCGGATGGTTATGACCCAAGGTTTGGATTGCTCCAGGTTGATTTCAACAACCCCAACAGGCCCAGGACCCCAAAGCGCTCGGCTGTGTACTACGCTGAAATCATCCGCAGTAACGGGATCCCACTGCCCAGAGAGGATGAGTTTGTGTATGGAGAGTTCCCAAAGAACTTCTCGTGGAGCGTAGCAACTTCAGCATACCAGGTCAGGAAACAGAGAGGGACTCTTGGAGTGTCTGTGGACAGTTAATTCAATTTGGATGAGACACCTACAGCTTTTGCAACATTGGGTTTTACTGTAATTAAACATTGGGTTTTACTGTAATTAAACATTGGGGTTTACTGTAATTAAACATTGGGGTTTACTGTAATTAAACATTGGGGTTTACTGTAATTAAGGGTTAGTGTAGCAACTGCTCTAAAAGGGGGGAACTTGGAAGTGTTTAAGGGTGTGGTTATACCACAGGAAATAGGACAACAGCATGGGCTTCATAAGATCCAACCAACATGGAGCATTAATGAACTGAAACACTGCCTGCTCTGGGACATTGTCCTTTGCTAATGTGTCTTACCTTGAGGCCCAAGGTACAGCAAAAACGTTGCTATTTCTAGTCTTAAGCTGATAAGCCAAAATATTGTGTGGCACCACGAACACTAACAGGCTGAATTCTTTGCTAGGCCAAGACCTAAATTTAGGGTTTACTAACAATTTCCCCCCCATCTTCGATTAATTGCAGATTGAGGGAGGATGGAGAGCAGATGGGAAAGGACTGAGCATTTGGGACAAGTATTCTCACACTCCCCTGAGAATCAGCAACGATGACACCGGAGATGTAGCCTGTGACAGCTACCACAAGATTGAGGAGGATGTGGAAATGCTGAAAAGCCTCAAGGTGTCTCACTATCGGTTTTCCATCTCCTGGTCCCGTGTTCTCCCAGATGGGACCACCAGGTACATCAATGAAATGGGACTGAACTACTATGAAAGGCTCATCGATGCCCTGCTGGCAGCCAACATTAAGCCTCAGGTAACTAAAACTGGTGACTTCGAGGTAACTTAGAAACAGCAGAACCCAAGTCTGGTGCTCAGAGCAATGTGTGTATTCCCATCCACACCCTTCTTCACAGAGAAATTGGTTTTCATTGTTTTTCACTGCGTTCTGCAAAGAAACATGGGGGTTTGCATGAAGGAATAAACTGGGAATATAGTGATATTTTTACCCAGTAAGATCATAGTAACCTTATTATTGGATGTTTCCAATCACCTTCTTGTCCCTTATCTCCTTGGAAGTAGAGTCCACAAGGACCTACACAGTGATCTTTCCAGACACTGAGGTGAGACTGACCAACCTGTAGTTCCCCAGATCTTCCTTCTTGCCTTTCTTGGAGACAGATGTAACATTATTCTTTTCTCAGGAGCCAGGAATCTCCACAGGGTCACATACAATGGACAGTGACCTCAGCACTGCATCAGTCAGCTCTTTCAGCACTGGTTAGTGAATCTGACCTGTCCCATAACCTTGGACCAGCCCAGACTGGTGCTCTGTTGGATTGTATTTCACCAGTGCAAGTGCAGCAGTTCTTCACTGAGGAGTTCTTGCTGTCACAAGGTGCTTTTTGGTAAAAGCTCCATCTTCACCCTCAGGCGGTCCCTGGAGTTTGAGTCATTTCCCCACATCCTAAAGAAAACACTGAAACAGTGGCAAAAAGGTATTTTATTCGAGTGCACGAGTGAACACCACAAACTCCAGTCACCATTAGGAACAGGTGGCCACAGATCAAAGCACAGTTTGTGTGTTCATAAATGAGTCTGGGTTACTGTCCTTATTTCCAGAAGTGAGAGTGACTGGTTGGATCCTTTGTCTTGCTGTCTTTCCCCACAGGTAACTCTGTATCACTGGGACCTCCCACAGGCCCTGCAGGACCTCGGTGGGTGGGAGAATGATACAATAATTCAGAGGTTTAAGGAATATGCTGAGCTCCTTTTCCAGAGACTGGGAGATAAAGTGAAATTTTGGATAACCCTCAATGAACCCTACAACACTGCATATCTTGGCCATGGTGTTGGCACAGCTGCTCCAGGTAGGACTGCTGGGCACAACCTCAGAGCCCTGGCAGCACTGCGGGCACAGCTGGTTTGTGCTGCGGCACAGCAGATGCTTGGGGCTGGCAAAGGAAGGAAGGAGGTGTGGTGTGGATAGATGGGGTTTGGATTGCTGTGGGGCAGGTCCTTCTTTCACTCTGCCTGTCACCTCCAAGACCCATCCTCCTTCTCCCACTCCTCTAATCCAGCCCTCCTCTGCAGCCCCTGGATTAGACGTGCTGCCTGGAGCAGACCTCAGCTCCAGGGACCGATTTCAGCCCAGGGCTGAAACATTTGTGGACAGTTCTGGGTGTCCTGGGGATTGTGTTAAGCTGGGTGGCAGCCATGAGAAAGCTGGGAAGTGCTGCTCCACTGGCTGTGCTGTCCCTGTCTCTGCAGGAATCTCCATCCGGCCGGGCCGAGCTCCCTACGTGGTGGGACACAACCTGATAAAGGCCCACGCCGAGGTCTGGCACCTCTACAACGAGACCTACAGGGCCAGACAGGGAGGGCTGATCTCCATCACCATCAGCTCTGAATGGGCAGAGCCACGGAACCCACACAAGCAGGAGGACATCGAGGCCTCCAGACGGTTCATGCAGGTACAGAGACCCCTGGTCACAGCTCTCCTGCTGCTCCCGGGTCTGTTCGTGGGGACAACCCCTCTCCCAGTGCTGGACATGCCCAGAACCTGAAAGAAAAGGATGAACCAGAGGCACCACTTGCAAGGAAATGTATCACTCTCCTTTAGGGGCTGATAGAGTAGGCAACAGAAATGAGACAAAATACGGTTGCAGTGGCAAAAGCTTATTAAATTTACTGCCTTTATATGGGCACTGCTGGACATCTCCATGTGCCTGTTTGTTATGAATTAAGGTATCACCTATAAAGCAGCTCGTGACAGAGATATGGTTAAATCCCTCGTTTTGATACATGATTTATCCTCCCTTGTTTCCTGGTTTAGTTTTTACTAGGTTGGTTTGCCCATCCCATTTTCAAAAACGGTGATTACAATGAGGTGATGAAGAGAAGGATTCGGGAGCGCAGCCTGGCCCAGGGCCTGAGCCAGTCCCGGTAAGAGCCCAGGCACACACTCCTGCCCTTGTTTCACTTGCTGTGCTCAGACCTGCAGCTTTTCTGGGATAGAAGTGCTACATTTCAATGACTCTGTTGCAGTCTTACTGTAAACAGCTCATTGTATCCTCACAGAAAACTTGTAGTGTACATTTTCATAGAACCATAGAATAGTTTGGGTTGGAAGGGACCTTAAAGATTATCTAGTTCCACAGCAGGGGGGGTTGCCTGTTCCCTGTCTGTATCTCTCTTGCAAACTAAATTTACTGATATAACACAGCTTTGGGGTAATAAGTTGGCAGCTCAGTGATACAGTAAATGCCTGTATCGCTGCATTAGACACATTACCTGACAACTCTGAAAAATTTGTTTTACCTTTTCTTGAAACTGTGTACTGAACTCTGGCATTGAGAACTCATTGGTCCCTCTGAATCACAGTTCTTATTTTCCATTCCCAGTTCCTCCTGTTTTTTCCCATGTTCCTCCAGAAGGATCATGGTACTGGTCCCAGGGATACCAGCATTACACATGGAGTGTGTTCAGGGTGTGTTCTCTGTTTTCTCTTGCAGACTTCCAGAATTTACTGAAAGTGAAAAGCAAAGAATTAAAGGCACATATGACTACTTTGGTCTAAACCAATACACCACAGTTTTAGCATACAACCTAAACTTTCCCAGGGTTGTTCAGTCATATGACTCTGACAGGTAAGAGATGAATTACTGGTCAAGTAAAATCTGCACACCTGGAGCCTGGGCCAACTGACAAGTGTAAATTGATAGCAAATAAATCTGTGAGATGGGTATTTTAAGCTGTTGTAACCAATACTTGGGAAAACAGCCCCAAACAGTACCAGTGGTGCTGTTATTTCCATGATAAACATGAATCTTTGAAACAGAAAAAGGAAAATCAGAGGATCTGTTAAAGGAAAGAATCTGGACTTGTGAGTTTCCCAGTGGTTTGGGATCAACTGCAAAGAGTTTTTATCATATTTCCCGTCTCCAGTCTGCAGTTTGAACTGTGGGGTTATCCTGCTTAATGGATACTGTTCCATTGGATAAATGTGAGTTCAAAGGCTAAATAGCTAAATCACTTCGTGGTTAGGTATATATAAGTAAAGATTTTTCATTAGATACTTGATTTCATTCCCCAGCTTCAAAAGGTAAAGGATAGGAGCTTATCAGTTTTCCTGATGGGAATTAAAGTAGTGGTGGGACTACACATGGGGGTGAAATTGTCTGCTTTCCGAAACCTTTCCACAGGGAATATATGAAATTGTTTTAACTTGCCTTTGCTGCTGCATCCCAGCCCCTGTGGTTTAGCCCCATAGGACATTGGGCTCAGTCTTGCATTCCTGTATGTGGGTAGGAAGGGCAATTTTATGTGCTCAAGCACCGCATGATACGTTGGAAAGTAGAACTGGTGTCATAGTGTGCAAAGATTTGGAGCCAACATCACACCCTCAGCCACGGCTGATTTACACAGCAAAGCAGGAGAAGTGTTTTCTATAAAAACCACTTGTGAGTGGTTTTTAGGGTTGTGGGCACCAGCCCCAGCTCAGCCCTGGGCGCTGAGGTGCCAGGAGCTGGGACTGGTCCTCCCCAGTGTCTCCTCTGCAGGGGTGTGGCCACGGTGAGCGACCGCAGCTGGCTGGGCTCCGGCTCTACCTGGCTGAAGGTGACACCCTTTGGGTTCCGGAAGATCCTGAGGTGGATCAAGGAGGAGTACAACAACCCCCCCATTTATGTGACTGAGAACGGGATCTCGGAGAGGGGGGCCTTTGTGTTCAATGACACTCAGAGGATCCATTACTACCGGAGCTACATCAACGAGGCACTGAAAGGTAGGAGTGGTGGTGGAAACCTCATCAGCCAGAGAGAGCTCTGGAGAGCTGGAGACTGGGGTGGATAAAGCAAGGGCTGAAACAGCACTGCCATCACACCTGTTACACACTCATGTGTAAGAGTTTACTGAATCCAATTCCAAGAGCCTTTGGGCTTACCAAGAACTGCCACGGAAGTCACGACTGTGCCAGGAAAGGGATCTAAGGGGAGAACAAACCCTGGGTTTAGCAGGGTAAGGGCAGGTTCCTTCATTAGGTGCCTCTCTAGCCAAACACTACTTTGGCTTCTAGTTTGACTACTGCTGTGTCTAAAAACTGCATTTAAAAAAAAAAAAAGGGTAAAAAAACCAACCCCCAAACTAGTTTCAGTTACAGCAGTGCTTGAGCAACTTCAGGAAAGGGCATTTTCAGTTTGCTTTTCTGACATACTGGGAACTGCCAGCCAGGTGTTCAGGAAGTGCTCATTTACTGTGGCATGAGGCACCACAAACACTTGTTTCACCAGCTGTTGCATTTTGATGGCTTTTCTTCTCTGTTCCCAAACCTTTGTTTCTCGGACAAAAGCTTTGATTTTTGGAGCAGAGAAAAGCAGCCTGTAGTCCTGGGCAGTGACTGAACTACCCAGGCTGTAACCTGGCAGCTGAAGTAGCACAGAGCAACTGCTCTGAGTCAACACGGGAGAGAGGTGGGAATGGGGAAAAAACCAAAAACCAAGGAGGTGGAGTGTCAGGTGTGGATGTTGTGGAGCATTTCATGCTGTGGCTGGCAAGGGGTGGCACGCTGACCTGTTCTCTCTGCTCCTGCCCCAGCCGTGGTGCACGACGGCGTTGACCTACGGGGCTACACCGCGTGGAGCCTGATGGACAACTTGGAGTGGGCCGTGGGCTTTGATGAAAGGTTTGGGCTCTACCACGTGAACTTCTCAGACCCCGCCTTGCCACGGCGCCCCAAGGCCTCTGCCAGGTACTACTCACAGATCATAAACTGCAGTGGGTTTCCAGACCCAGCAACGGGCCCACATCCCTGTCTGGAACCGGAGCCAGAAGGTAAGCGGTGCAGCAGGAATTGTGTGCTTGCATCTGATTCCAGTTGCTAAAGTTCTCCATAATCTACAGTCTTTAGAGACAGTATTTTCTGCAGTATTCCCTCTAAAGGCTCTTATCATCATCAGTCCTTGTTATGACTGAGGACATCCATGTACAGTGATACCATTCCTGTGTGCAAAGCCAGACTAACGCTGAAATCCTGTGCGAGAGCCCCTCAACACACACCTGTCTCCAACATGAAGCAAGAGAGTTATTCCATTAGACTTTTCTCTGACTAACAACTGCCCAGGATGTGGTTTTCCAAACCACACACATTCAGTACTCCCACATTTCTTCTAATCAGTTTTGAGTACTTTATATGAATCAGTGTTTTGGGTAAGCCTTTGGAAATACTGATCCTTTTGTGATTTATGTTCCCTGAACTAGAGGAGGGCAATCAACAGCACCCAGTGTTAGTGTGGGGGTCTGGGGATGACCGTGGATGCCTGAGAAGCCTCACGTGTACTCAGGAATTGCACTGTCAGCCTCCACTGTGCCTTCACTCTGAGCCAGAACTGTGTCAACCCCTGATCCCCAGAGTAGGGAACAGCACAGTGGAAAGCCGTGTGGAGGCAGGAAGCAGCAGTGCCCAAACCTGCAAGGAACAGCTCCCCCAGGCTCTGTACTAACACTTCATTATTGTTTCCAGTGACACCACCAGACCCCACTCCAGGAGCAGCTGCCACTGTGAGCTTTTTGGGATTGGATTTGACATCCCAGAGTGCAGAAATCGCCCTGTACATGCTTTTTGCTCTTTCAGGAGTTGGAGCCTTGGCCTTGGCTCTTTTTGGATACAAATACGGAAAATCAGTCAAAAGATCCCATAAACAATCACACATGGAACTGAGAAGTAAAATGTAACATTTCCACTTGCTCAACTGGTTTTTGGGTTTGGTTTTTCTTAAAAAAGAAGGTTCTACCAGCAGAAGAAGAAACTTAGTGCTTGTTCTGCTGCAGCTTTGTGTCTTGCCTCAGAGATGGCTCCCCAGCATTGTGGTGTTTGCTTTTCCCAGCTTTAAAATGGGGAGGAAAATTATTCTTCTGTGTTAACTGTCTTTTTTTCTCCATGGGCATCATTGGTTTGATTTCTTAAGGACCAAAGTGCTTGTTCCTACCTGCATGTGAGGTTTCTGAGTTTCAGCTGGAACCTGTTTGTGCTTCAGCATCTTCTGTGGATCTGAGGGGGGCCCCTCAAAGCTCTACTGCTTCTTAGTGTTTTTAAGACAAGTTAGTGCCTATACTGGTGAAAACTGGTCTAGACTGTACTGTTCTAGTGCAGCTACTGCACAGATGGGGTTTTTACCCCCCTTTTCCTTTATGTCATGTACAGCAAGGTCGTTTAAACTGGATTAAAACATTTCTCTGCTGTGTTTTGAGTTTCCTTGTTTCCCTGTGCCACAGGAACTTCAGAGGAACTTCACAAGACAGTGACATTTTTCTGGAAAATAGTTTATTGAGTGCTTAGGGAATTAAAAACTACAAGGTTTTGCTTGCAGTTGCAGAAGCAAGAAAAAAGTTAAACATAAATTAGTTACCTGATTTGCTACTTATAGTGCTTCTGAGACCCTCATTTTAATCAGTCATTGTCTACCATGACCTTTATATTAATATATCTGGCCCTTAGATTCATGTAGCAGAATATTTATAGATTAAAAAGTGCCTTTCTATGGCAGAGGGTAATAATTATGAAAGCTGATGGAGGTTTTCAGTCTTTTTACTTTTTTTGCTTCTAGGTCTCACCTATACTCACTTGATTTTTCTGACATAGGTGACTCCATTCCAGACTCCACCGCAGGAATAAGAATTAAGTAATTCAGTCAGTGTAAAATAAGCCCCACTTGTCCAGAACCTTTAGTTGACTTAGATCAAATAAAAGAAGAGAAGGAAAAAAAAAAAAAAGCAGCCAGATAGTAACTGCAGTTACTCAAAACTACATTTGTTGTGTAGAATTTCCATTCCAAGTATTGTTTTCATCTTCTCCATCATCTTGAGTCCTCAGTCTATATATTTTGCCTTCTTTTTTGAAGTCTTCCCCCCGCTTTTCCACGGCTCGTTTCCTGACTGCTTGTCTAGGGCACAAAGGACAGAGGTTTGAGTTTCCCCAGCAATAATTACACAAGGGAAGCAGCAGATGCAATAAACACAAATTGCACATTATTCCTTCTCTTATCCCCAGTCATAGTTTTCTTCAGCCCTTTGTGTCCTTGGGAAGCAATACCCAGGTGAAAATGTGCCACTTTGCAGTCGGACAAACTGACAGAATCTCATTTCCCTGTCACTGAGGAAGATGGGGCTGCTTTACCCACAACAGCCCAGCAGCTGTCCTGGTACAGGGGAGATCTCAGGCAGTACAAACCCTGTCAGAATCTGACTCCAGCTGCCCGAGTTTCATCTACAACCACATCATAACCATCTGATGTCTCATTTTCAACACACTATCTGAAGTAAAAAGTATCATACTAAGTAACAAATACCATCCTAAGCTGAAGTGAAGCCACCTCTTACAGCTGAATTCCCCGTTCATAAATGACTTTTAAAGACAATGCTTTTCCTGGTCTGTAATTGGAAGTGCAGTTCCCCACTACAAGATTAAAGCAATTCAGGCGAGTAGCTTGAGAAACAGCTGCCTTGGCCACTTGTCTCACCTGCTCTGCTCGAGGCTGCTGGATGTTGAAGGGGCTGAATGGTCTTGCTGATGAGCTGCTCTCACCGCGGGCTGGGAGGGGGGTGGGCTCGTAAACAGAAAGTTGCTAATGAATCTCCAAACCGCTAAGAGGGGGTAAAGTATCGTGCCCAGGAACTTCCACAGGTCGCTGCCTGAAGCCTGGACAACAGAAGTAGCAGGTCTTCCCGCCTGGTCAGGAACACACAAAGCACATTTGTCAGATACTGAAGTCATGCTCTGGTAGACAGAGTATTATACAGGTAATTTAGAAGCAGCTCAGCAGACACACATTAGACACACAAACGTCAATGCCACCATTCATCTGCTTCAGAAGAACTCCAAGTGAATCTTGACAAAAACAAAAGTAATTTGGCAATCTGTGTAGACACAGAAAAGCCCCAAATTCAAGCCAAATATGAGGGCTGACAAGCAAATTCCCAGCTGCAGCAGTGCTGCCTGCAGGACAGTGAAACATGAACCAAGCCAACACCCACCGGCAGCAACACCACTGAAGCACTGGGTGCTAACTCCAGTTCCAGTAACTTCTTTCCATAATCTTCTTTGGTGAACTCCCTCCTGGGAAACATTGTCGCCAGTGAGAAATTGCCGTAAGTGTTACCAACCGTCTGGGAAAAACAGAAAGGAAACTTCATTTCTATTATATTGGTAACTGTTCACTCTCAAACAACTGCTGATTTGCCAGTTGAGTATATCTTGTGTACCTTGCTAAGATTTCTTATCAAACTATCAATCATCTTCATAGTAGGATATGAGGGGATCCTTCACTCCTCCGTGTCTCTTACTGATGATACACAGCAGTGATACAAAGGTGGCACTAGAAAGTGATGCTGCCAAACCCCCCTTCAAATACTCACCAAGGAGAGGAGCTGATGACAACTCCACCTCAAATCAACTAGTTGATGCTACACTGAGTTGTAATCAGCCTGTAGCTGAGAGAACAAACCCACAGTTTACCTGTGCAGCAAACTGCCTTGCTTCTTCCAGCCGTGCTTCCGATGGGAACTGGTTGGTGAAGGAAGATCCATCTGGGAGGCGGAACTGGATCCTGGCTATTGCACTGCAGGACATACGGGGGTCAGTCAGCACACAAACAGTTACAGACACACACTCCTGGGGCTTTAGCTTGGCTGGACTGAAATGTGGCAGAGAGGGACAGCCATCCTACTCCTGGCACTGCAGATGGGCTGGATTCACAGTGGATAATCTCTTGCTTATCCCTCACCCTGCATCTCTTCCATAACTCCATACACAGGCTCTGTAGGTCAGAATCATTCTTAAAACAGCAGCACTGGGCAAGGCAGGAGGCAGCTCTGACAAGGTCCCAGTCAAGCCTTGCTGAATCTCAGCCCACCATTCACAGCCCAGCAGCTGGACCAGCACCACTCCCCAGCAGTGCCACTGTCAGCCACTCTGTCCCCTCATTACCATTCACATCCTCACCTTATCTAGTCCCCCATCCAGCCCCATTACATTTGGTATTTAAATCAAAGATCAGGCAGAAAAAGCTGTTATCTAACCAAAATAACACACAAGGAAAGGTGGTGTTTCATAATCAGCAATGTCAAAAGGATAAAAGTTATCAGAGAACATAATGTTCATGAAAATAGCTACGAATTAATGTGGGGAAAAAAGCCAACTTTTAATGTCACTGTTTAAACAGTTTAATACTGCAACATGTTGTCAATAGATTAGGATAGATATTAAATCTCTTGAAAGCTCGTTTCTTTACCTCTCTCCCCAGAAATATACCCTTGTTTCTCTACAGCAGCTTACCTTCTCTCCCTTTGAGCTGCTTCTTTCCTGGCCTCTAGTTCAGCCTGTTTGGCCTGAAGAGCTGCAGCTTTTGCAGCTTCTGCCTCTTCCTTGGATTTTGCAAAGCGAGCTGCTCTCTCAGCACGGTCCTGGCAGAAGGAGCAAAGAGAAACCTTAATTTTTGCTGTAAGTTGTTGCTTAACATTCATTCAAACAACCAGCCACGATCTGGACTCGTGAACAGACAGAACTGCACAGACAGGAGCAGAGCATATGGAGAAAAGACAGTAGTGCTGCAAGGAATTATTCACTGCCAGGCTGCACAATCTTGTGTCATTAGCCACACTTCTCATGAGTCACTTCCCACTGACAGTTGTTAATAGATGATCTTCCCATGCAAGTTTAATGCTCCAGGGAAGATAAAGGCAAAAATCTTATGCCAAGTTACACGATTGCAATTCTAAGTGTTCTGCAGCAAACCCTAATAATGAGGAAGAATCTCAGTTGTTACAATCTATTTGCATCCATCTATGCACACACATTTACACAAACCTAGAAAATAACCCTCCCCACCATTTTGAGACTGGTATTCTCATGTGTGTTCTACAATTAAATATTCCCTGTGCTGCTCTTTCAGTACCATGCCTAAATGGCACTGATTTTTATGTTTAAATGATAATTCTCCCTAGTCTGAAACAATTTGACAGAAAAGCTGGTACGTTTGTTCAGATAGAAAAGATCATCATGAATACAAAAGCAGAAGTTTCATTTTATACACGGGAAATGCCACATAAAACCCAAACACCAAAACCGTGGCAGGACTGCAAACAGAAAAACGAACAATCTCGCAGAGTTTCACCAAAGAAAATTTATCATTTCACTACACCAGTGGTCTGTGATAGAGAGGAGCAGAAGGTCTGTTCCCAAGTGCCCGTGTACCATTGCAATCTGCTGCCTGATGCGCTCTCTGGCCGCCTTCTCCTCTGCCTTCTCTCTGTTCCTTTCCTCCAACATACGTTTGGTCATTTCTTCTTCCTGTCGTCTTTTGTACTCCAGCATTTCTTTGCCAGTTTTTCTCCTTTCAATTTCTTTCTTAATTTCTTTCTGAATAGAAAGATATAAAATTGGACCACAAAACTCCCTTGGACAAGAGAAAAGACTGAAGTACATCTGTCTCAGAAGGAATTTATTCAAATAAGGGTATAAAATACCCTGCAAGGGGTTTTACATTTTTGTGTTACCTGTTCTTCTTCTTTCCTTTTCTCTTCCTGCCTCTCTTCAAGCCTTTTCGTTAATCTAAATTTAAGAATAAAGCAAGAAGCCTTACTGCAGTATTTTAAGATGCTAAGGAAGCATCTGCAAACACAGAGCAGAACACATGGAAATGAACTGGAGCCCAGTGCTGATACCCCTGTAACAGTCACGATTCACCCACATGCGGTGCACCACCCACACGAAGACAGGTGGGGATTCACCACCTCCCTTCTGACTGTTAGTGGAATTACAACACATTCCCTTTGTCCTTTTCCCCTCAGGAAATGAAGAATCCCACACATTCTTGCTGTAGGACCAACTTACGGAGACGTACAATAAGCAATTACTGTTTAGGACCGGTGGTAACAAACACTAAATCTCAGACTCTTTTTAGCTATTTAAACCATCTGGTTTCTTCTGCACAAATCACTTCCTCAAATGGAACACAAGTAATGTAGCACTTACAGAGATGCACATGCCTCTGTCTCAGCTCTCCAGAAAGGTGCCTGAGAATAAGGAGTGACTTAAACCCCAGCAATTTGTCAATGCAGATTGACAATAAAAGCCCAACATAATTTTAGTCTGGGGAAAGGGCAGGCACAGTCAAACATGATAAGTCAGATAACCAGAAAAATCTTGTTTGTGTGGTACTGTTTTCTTAAAAAGAAAATGGTAGTTAGCACACAGCTTGGCCTCTTTTTCCCCCTTGAAACAATGCTGTGGATAAATTATGCCAGATTCATATAATGACTAATGGATTTTTTTAAAATGCAACATTGATATTTATATTAAAAATTATTTCATTGTCTTAACAGCATTATGTAAAAATTATCCCTGTTGTCCAATAACTTTGGAAGAAAACTGATATTAAGCAAGAAGTAGTTTTAAAACATATTTTAGCATTTAAGTATTATAATAAACATATTTAATTGTATAATTAAATAATTTTTAACATTTAAATGTTATATATTATAAATAATCTGATTTGCTAAATATGTGTAACTGGGTTTAGGCTGGATATTTCAAATAGTGTCAGCCTTACTTAAAACCAAGTTTATACACAAAATCCTGTATTTAAAAACAATCAGTGTAAGGAATGAACCATGTTTTGAACCAGATGTTTCTGATCACTATACTTCAAAATACTAAAAATAACTCATCACTGTTCACTGATCAAAGCAAAATAAGGGTATCAGAATAGGATTCCTCTGGATTCTTCAATATCCCTAAACTACAAAAAGTCATTAAATCAACAAGAAGAAATAAGAAGGCATCTCTATATAAAACCTAGGTTAGTATTTTATTACACCAGTTTCC
Organism: Manacus vitellinus; assembly: GCF_001715985.3. Taxonomy (NCBI): domain Eukaryota; kingdom Metazoa; phylum Chordata; class Aves; order Passeriformes; family Pipridae; genus Manacus; species Manacus vitellinus. Next base: position 6,655,283 of record NW_021940560.1, read on the forward strand.
AGTGTTTTCAGTTCAATGTTTTAAGTAATTCAAAAATTTGCAGCAACCATATGGTCTGTACAAAGTTATATCAAAGGTGAACATTTGTATTTTTCCAGATTACCTTTGTCTTTCACAGTACATGAAAAATGAGATTAACTTAAAAGCTGTTTTAGTATCAGCCCTTGTATTGTCACAGACATCTAATCAAAAACAAGGCCACAAAAAGGTGTGCCAGATGACCACAGATTAAAAGTCCTGTAATTAAGGCTGCTTGTTAAAAAAACCCCAACCCAAACCCCAACAAAACCTCCTGAGAAACAAATACAACACAGTAGGAAGTCTGCAAAAGAAGACTTACCTTTCTACCTTGAGTGCAAGATCATTCACAGGCTGAGCATCACTCACTTGCTCATCTGCAGAATTAGTTGCTTCCTGGCTTGCTGAACCAGAATTTGCTCCATCTTCAAGGGATTTACAAGAAAGTAAAGCATAAGAGAAAAACTAAAGGTATATTTCTTTGATAAAAACTACTATGCTCATTGTTAGCCACAATTTACAGCAGCTGGGATATCTCAAGGAAATCTGAGGTTCTGCTACTTAGACTTCCCCCCTCAGCAGTTTGATTTCAGGCTGCAAACCCAAAGAAACTTTTTCATTGAATCCTTTTTCAGGAAAGCATACACAAATTTTATTGTATTACAAACCATTCCTCACTCATTAAAGCTAAGCAGAACGACAGGTTATTCTTCCCTCTGGACTTGCAAAAAACATTCTGGAATACCCAAGTCTGTCCTCAACGAGTCCACAATGTTATTGCCTTTTATGTACTACCATATACATAAGAAACTTTCTTTTCAGGAAAAAAAAATATTTCCAAAGTAAATTAGCAAGCATTTGTGTCAAAGCACTCACCATTACTGGTGGAAGGTCTTACTGCCTCAGGCATAGCAGACCCAGAGGAGTTACAAGACTCTGCTGCTCTGGATTGTGTATTTTCTGGAGCACCATCAGACTGGGAGGAGGGATGGGGGGCAGGTGACTGAGTGCCATTTTCCAAAGGCCGCCCTTTCCCTGTGTGCATCTAAGAAATTGCAGAAAAAAAACTGAGGCCATGAAAGTTCAAATATTTTTCACGGGTTCAAAGGTCAAGAGTGAGCTATTTTTGGAGAATCAGCCCTATTAAAATATAAAACTAGAATAATCACATATTGTTGAGTATAGTGCAATCATGCATTTCACACTTCTCCTAATTTTAGTCTTGCACTAAAATTAATCATCAAAGTGATCAAATCAAAGTGATAAAACTATCTACACTTACATTATGTTCCACAGCATAATTTTATAAATCCACATTACAGAACAGTATTAAAAACCACAGCAATTAGTATGTCATTCCAGTTTAGAGATCTCAACACATTTCTTCAATACTGCAGGTTACACACACGATCTAAACCAGTCTGTGAATCAAAAGTTAATGTAGCACTTCTCCACAGAGCTTCCAGCCTGTTCAATCTGTGTGCTGAATTCCAGGTTGCAGTTTTGTTGTTGGAAGGACACAGGACCAGTAACTCCCCCTTGCCCAGGGCCATCACCTGTCCTGAGCACACTCAGTCACAGACCCAGCTGTCAGCAAGTGTTACCTGTTTAACTTTATGGATCCTGGTAACAAGCTCTTCAACAGAAACGCTGCCAGCAATGACTTCCAAAGGGATTCCATTGTCTCCTATAAAAAAGCTGGATGGAACACACACCACGGGATCTGCACAGCAACAGTTAAGGGCAGTGAATGACAAGTTCATAAAGTAACTTCCAGGGCAAGGCAGACGTCCCTCCTACAGGAGCTTCCAGCCCAGCACTCTTATCTCCACCTGCTCACCAGCTGTCAGTGCCAAGGGAGGAAGGAAAAAGAGACACTGGCAAACACTGTATATCAGTGATAATATTTCTTCTTTTCTTTGTACTGGTTTAAGCAAAAATATTTTTCTCCAACTTTCTTCCGGGCACGGATCATGCTTTGACTGGAGAGATTTTGTTTTAGTGTGAGACAACATTTAAGTGGACAATAATGAATTCTCTACAGCATTAAGGAAATCCAAGTTGAGGTTCTGAATCCCCTTTCCCAGCATCATACAGAACTCTGTGCAGTGACCCCCTTAAGGCAGGGAGATGTTTCCCTGACTCCACAGCTGTGTCTGTGACAGAACCCTGTCCACTGCTTGTTCTTCCTCCCCTGTATCTCTGAGCCCCAACTAATAACTGAAAGCTGCTTAGTAATACCAGTGGGTTATTCTGATGACATCAATTTTAGATCATTTTCTATTTAGAGAATTACACAGGATTAACATAAACTTGTTCACTTTCTCTAAGAACTGACAGTAAGTTGAATACACAGATGGTATCTATTAAATACACAGTTTATTGCACACTTTTGTGCCATAATAAGTATTTTCAATAATGTTGCTTGTAAGTACTTGTCTTAAGAACAGTATTAACTTGTAATGAGCAATTATCTGTAATCATAATGTAGCATCTAAACTGATCTCAAAGGATACAAATTTGAGAGAACTGCAGGCATGCTTCACTGTGGAAAAGAAAAGATTCATTTAGGAGGAGCGATCGCTTCGCAACAACCTCAGATTAAGTCTTTCATCATAAAAATAACTGTCCTACAAAACTATTTAAATACTTGAGAGAACACTAAAAGCAAATTTGCATTGCATCTTCTCATCAGTGTTCTGCAGAAGTGTTGACATGGTGACAATGGTTGGTTATCACAGTTGACTACATCAGATTGAGGGAAGCAGTGCTAAGAGGCAATCTAGTCTATGGAGCACAAATAATATAGTAAATCTAATAAAATGTCTATAGAGCATTTCAAAATAATGCCATTTTGGGAAATGTCAGTGCACTTTGTGCACTTGGGCTGGAACACAAACATAACCAAAATAGCTGCGTAATTTACTCAGGAACTTCAATGCTTCTCCATTCCCTGTGTTACAATGGAGGCAAACACATTTTCTCTGGGGCTTTACAGATTCTTATCCTTCTCAATTCATGAAAGGTTTTTAATTCATTATGTAACTTGGCAAATCAAGAACTGCCTCTAGCACTTCATTTTGATTCCAGCTTTTTTTATAGCACTTTCATGTCTTCTCCTGTTGAAAAAGGACAACTTCAAGCATTCTTTTACTAGTACTGGAATACAATCAGAAATACACAGTGAATATCTGCAGAACACAACAGTAAATTCTGACATTTTCTCAGGCCCTAGAGGCTTCAGGAGTACTGAACTCACTTATGCTCTGGAATCCTGTATTTAGAATACCTCCTAATCAGGGTGAGGACTTCAAAGCCTCTTATTCTCATCATCAACAATGAAAGATGGTATAAGTGACAGAATTAGAATGGGCTCGAACCTTTTGGTGTCGATTTTAATAGCAACAAACCCATCTGAGGCAGCCTCAGTCACCTTCTCATCTTCCCACCTCGAAGCCATCTCAGTCGATTGTTCATCTTCACCTGCAAGACACAACATTTCTGTGAAGCTAAATCCACCACAAATTGCTTTTTCTGCTCTGATTTTGGCTTTGCTTCAAATCACTTGGGATCACCTCTGAAAGACACTCTTGATTACTTTCAAGTCAGTTGATAATTTTGCTCCAGATTACCCTCATAACATGCACAGAGATCCTGAAGCACAGAGGGAACCACTACTTCTCCCTGACAGTAAACTTCACCTCCTAACCTGACAAAACCATCAGCCACTTACCCCCCATTATAAATTTAATTACATATTGGTTCACCAGCTGCTGATAGGTAAAACTATGTTCTCCACTCCTTGGAAATACATAATTCAGCAGAGTTTCACAGTCTGACAGTGTTGAAAAAAATACACAAACCAAGAAACATTTATTTGCAGGATTAATTGTATCTTAGTTTTGTATTTTGTGCTTTTCTTGATGTGAACAGTAGGAGAGGAAAAGGAGTGAGGAGCACAGGGGAACAGGAATAACAGGAGCAGAGGAGCTACTCAGGTAAGAGAAACTGAAAAGGTGTAGTGGGGCCACAGATCCAGAAGTGTTATTTTAATCAAATGAAACATGTCAATCATCCATTTATCTTCCAAAGCACCACTTCAGTGAGGATGTGGGTAAATAAATAATTCTGATGAATATTAACCATTTTTCAACAACTACCCTGGCTTGCCACCATTTGTTTATCTTCAATCTGTATTACTTCCCAGCAGCTTGGAATGGACTTCATGAAGAATCTGAGTCACAAGTACAGCAGTACAGTAGTCCATTATTTGGTGACAACAACAAACCACTTGTTTGTTCCATCCCAGTTGCCATTCCATGCAGTATTTTTGATTTGTTAGGAGTCCCCAGGGGAAGTGCTGCTGTCTGGTCACGAGGCTTCTCAGAGGGACAGGTATCAAAAATATAACCATTTCGAACACCTGGTTTTCAACCCGATGTATCAACTTTACCCTGGAAGTATTGGAGCAAGTAACAAAGTATCCACCTCTATCACCATTATTCTGCATAAGGCAGTAAATATTTAGGCTGTTTTATGTCAGAACCTTTTCTCCTGCTGTCAGTGGAAGCAGCTGTTCTGCCAGGAGCAGTTCAGGCCCCTCTCCTGTTCCCACATGCTCGGAGGCAGCTGCTTCACCACACACTCTTTCAACAGGACATGTGCTCATCCGATTAGGCTACTAAAAATATCTAAAGACTTGCCTAACACTAACTTTTCCACACAAACAACTGCTGTAGAAGAAAGAATGTTGAAAGACACAAACAGGGCAGAAACTGTTCACAGGACAGTCTGAGATGTGCCCCGTGAATGAAAATGCTGATAACTCACATTTTATAAAGCTCTCTGCCACAACACACAGATTAATATTGTGACTACCCACTGAAGAGTTGCTTATTCTCACATATCTTTTTGTTTTGATAACCCTTCCTCATTTGGGGGTTAGGGCTCTTTTATTACAGGTAGTAGTAATTATATCCTGAAATGAAAACTGCCAGGTCACAGGAAAAACATCAGAAAGGTCAAGAGGTGAAGCCTGAACATGACATAACTCATAATTCTGTGAAACACTGAGCCAGCACAACCACCTCGGAATTCCAGCTCCCAAGACTCTCAGATTTCTTGTTTCTCAAACAAAAGCATCACTTTATTTCACTTGGTGTAACAATCTGTACACAATTCACAGTCACACTTTCTCATCTCTTAAATTTGGCCAGGTAAATTTAGATAGCTGTGCAGAGAAAATAGACACTTTTCCTGCAATAATTTATTTCCTCTATGAGGAACTTACTCAAAACCATCACAGGCTGTCAGACTTTAACTCCCCTATTCCTCAACACTCAGTCATCAGGGAAAAGTGTTTACCTTTCAGAAGGAGAGAGATAAGCCTGACTTTTCCACGTCCAACATTTCATAATTATGCAGTAAGAGTAAGGATTTTGATTCTGGAAATGCCAGAAAAGCCAGGACACAAAGCTGTTCACCTCCTCCTCCTCCTCCTTTGCATCATTTCAGTTATTTAACTTGAAAAGTGCTTTGATACATCTTGGCTACAAATTACTAACAAATAGCTTATGATTGCAAAGCACCATTTTGTAAAAAAAATAATCCATAAAATAAAGCTATGAACAAAGGAAGGAGGGTTTCTACAAATGTTATTAAAAAGAAACACAAACATTTTATCTTGAAGCTTTTTACTTTCCCCATCCCCCCTTCATTTCTTCACTCTGAAAAGCACTTTTTAGGAGTGGCCTGGTATTTTCATGATCAGAACATTTCTAACCTTTGGAAAGGATAATCTTAAACACCTCAACCAGAACAGAGGAGGTTTCACACCAAATGAACAACTGAACTTCAGATTAATAACTTAAGGAATGAAAGGCGTTTTTTAACTCTGTAGGCTACAAAATCATCTACAGAACAGCTACCACAAGATACCAGAGAACAGAATCACACAATATCCTGAGCTGGAAAGGACCCACCAGGATCATTCAGTCCAACTCCTGGCCCGCACAGGACAACCCCAAGAGTCACAGTGTGTGCCTGAGAGTGTTGTCCAAACACTTCTTGGGCTCTGGCAGCCTTGGGGCCATGGCCAGTGCCCTGGGGAGCCTTTTCAGTGCCCAACCACCCTCTGGGGGAAGAACCTTTCCCTAATACCAACCCAAACCTCCCCTGAGACAGCTCCAGCTGTTCCCTCGCCTATCTGGGTTCCTCAGCCCTGTTTCACCACCAGGAATACTGTTTCCTGCACAGCAGCAGAGGGAAACTGCTGCCGGCAATGAACTGATGCCACAAAGTAACTCCTCTGTTCCCCTCAAGCAACTCCCCTGCCCGGTGTGCACAGAATGTTCTATTTAACATCTCACCTTAATATTTAAAATCAGTTTCCTAAGGCAGACACGCTTCACCTCCTGCTCTCTGCAGAGTATGGAGCAACCTTTTATTGCAACCTCCCAGGAGTTCAACAGCATCTTTGCTACACTTACACCATTGCATCACCACAAGGTGTCCTGAGGGTTTCAAACACTGAACTCAACAACATTGGGATTTCAGCTGCAGACACAAATGGTAAAGGAGGAACCTGGCTGAACAACGTGCACTTGCAGTCATAAACACCACCTCCTTTTTAAGATAAATAACCACAGTATTCCTTGCTTGACCAGAAAAACGTCCTGGAAGCAGAAAGAATCATTCAGTTCTTCATTTTCTAGAGAGACAGTAAATAAAGAGCAAAGAAGAGGAGTGAGGGGCAGAGAGACAGTGGCAGACACCAGAGATGGACCAACCAGAATTCACTCATTTTGGTGAGGACTGTATCTAACAGTTCTTCTTCACTAGTGGCCACCTCAAAATTGCAGTTAACTTATATTTTCAACTGCTCTCACTAATTTGTTTTCCTTTATTCGTTTTTTATCCCCATAGCCACTATTTGGATGAAGTGTCCAAAACAAAAACACTGAACACTGCTGAATCCTTGTTTTCCTGCTCAGAAAGCTGCTTTCAAATGCCTGTCTCCAGTGGGAAGTGTGGAGTGTAAAGGCCCAAAGTTACCCTCACTGTGCAGTCTGAAATGTTGCTACCCAAACAACAAAGCCAACCCCCACCAACATAAAAATAGACAGTTCTTTCATCACTCTGCATCCTTCAAACACACGTGTTTCCACACACACTGAGAAAGTGAGTTCTTGATGCTTCATGATCAGCTCTGCCCAGGTCAGCTGCCCTGATCCCACAGTGCCTGGGGGGACCAGATCTTGGCAGAACTCCCCAGCTCTTTCCTGTCAGAGATACAGTTCACTGAAGTAACACTCCCCCTTTTCCAGGGCTCAAAGAGCAAACAAAACAAATCCTCAGAGCACACCAAGTGACAAAACTAGGTTACATCCCTGCAAACAGAAATTCATCTCTGTTACACGTCTACATATTCCTACATCCACCCAGTCAACACCAACATCTAAAAAGGCCTAGTTTGTGTACAATTTTAGTGTCATAAAAAATAGTGGAAACAAGTTAAAATATGCACTTTTCAGCCACTCTACTACTGCCCTCCTCAGTGGGCAGGGGGAAGAGAATAGAATGGAAGGCTTGTGGGAGAGATAAGGGCAGGGAGGGATCACTCACCAGTTACTGTCACAGGCAAAACAGACTCGACTTGGGGAAAAATTCGTGTCATTTATTACTAATCAAAAGTCAGAGCAGGATCATGAGAAAAACAAATATCTCCACCCTTCCTGCAGTCAGTTCCTCACACGTTGTCTCTCTTGCTCCTTCCTCCTCAGAAGCTGGACTTCTCACACTCTTCCCCTGCTCGAGCATGGGGTCCCTTCCCAGCATCTCCAAAGGGAGTCTTTCCCACGGGCTGCAGCTCTTCATGAACTGCTCCACCCCATCCCTTACTCCATCTGTGGTCTGAGAAGGCCTTGATTTCCAGCAGTATGTTCACTATCCAGCAGAAAATGCTGTTCTCCAGGTATAAGGAGAGTTGTGTCAACAGGGGAACTTAACTGCACTAACTTTTCTGTTCACATTCCCTTCGGGAGGGAACTTCTCCTCAAAGCCTCACCAATCTCACGGTTCAGCAGTTCCTGAGGGAAAAAACACTAAGCCACACGTCATTGTTTCATGAGGCATCTGAAAGACTTGAAGCCATAAGCAATTAAGGCAACAGTAAAACCTAAAGAAACAACACACGCAGATAAAAGCACAAGAAGTGAGTTAAAGGACCTGTCTAATCACAGAGTATCAAAGAATCAATCAGGTTGGAGGAGACCTCTGGGATAATCGAGTCCAGCCTGCGACCAAACATCACCGTGTCAACCAGACCACGGCACTGAGTGCCACGTCCAGCCTTTCCTCAAACACCCCCCAGGGACGGTGACTCCACCACCTCCCTGGGCAGCCCATTCCAGTGTCCAATCATCCCTTCTCTGAAGAAATTCCTCCTCGTGCCCCCCCTACCCCTCGGCTGGCGCAGCTCGGGGCCGTGTCCCGCTCCCCGTGTTTCCCCGGCAGGAAGGCAGCGCGCACCCGGCGCTGTGGGTCTG
>NW_021940560.1:6664466-6812784 GCF_001715985.3 Manacus vitellinus
AGGAGCCGCGGAGGGAGCTGCGGGGGGCTTGGCCTGGAGAAAAGGAGGCACAGGGCTGACCATGTCCCTCTCTACAACCACCTGAAAGGAGGGTATAGCTAGGCGGGGGTCGGGCTCTTCTACCAGGCAGCAAGCGACAGGATGAGAGGACACAGTCTTAAGCTGTGCCAGGGGAGGATTTGGTTGGACATCGGGAGTAATTTCTTCACAGAAAGGGCGATTAAACATTGGAATACTGTGACCCGTTCTGGGCTCCTCAGTACCAGGACAAGGAGATACTGGAGAGGGTCCGGCAGAAGCCGCAAAGATGATGAGAGGTCTGGATCATCTCTCTGATGAGGAGAGACTGAGGGAGCTGGGGCCGTTTACTCTGGAGAAGACTGAGAGGGGATCTCATTGATGAATAAAAGTATCTCAAAGACAGGTGCCAAGACAGTGCTGCCCAGCAACAGGACGAGGAGCAATGGCCATAAACTAAAACACAAGAAGTTTCACCTCAACATGAGGAAGAACTTCTTTAGGTTGAGGGTGGCAGAGCCCTGGAACAGCTGCCCAGGGAGGGCGTGGAGTGTCCCTCTCTGGAGACATTCCAGACCCACCTGGAGGCATTCCTGTGTCCCCTGCTCCAGGTGACCCTGCCTTGGCAGGGGCTTGGACTGGGTGATCTCCAGAGGTCCCTTCCAACCCTGACAATCCGTGACTGTGTGGGGCAGTGCTGGAGAAAGGGGCACACACCCCCCACGTGCCCCTCGTGTCCCCTGGGGCTGCGAGGGCAGGATGGACACGGCCAACCCCCAGTGCCCGCCCTGGGGACAGCAAAGGTGTGACCGAGGGGGAAAGCAGTGGGGAAAATGACAGAAATCAGTGCTAAATGGGACAAAAATATAGTGAGGTGTGCACAGATCCTCCATGAGAGGCAGGAGGTGAGGCCAGGACATCCTCCTGCTCCCAGGCTGGGACAGCACATCCCGCAAAGCAGCCACGCTCCTTGATGGACATCTCACAGTAATGAGGACAGGACAGTTCATTTCAAGTGCTCTGGTAGTAACATTTTGGACAAAATGGTCCCCCCAAGCATTTCTGAAACACCATTAGGACTGGGACTGTGTAACTGGGCAACTTGCTGAGGCAGATACTGTCAAACATTGGAAGGCCAAAAAACACGGAGTCTCTCAGCCTGGAAGGCCTTTCACTGTTGTACTGTGTGTAACCTGGAGCTTAATTAGAGAAGTCACTGGATAATGACAACTAGAAAAACCCTACAAACCAATAGTGAAAAAAATGCCAAGTCAGTGTTGACAACAGTATACAAAAGCTGTTTTACCTCTCTCAAGATGCAGCATGTGGAAAATGTGTCAGTAATCCTGCTCACTGCTCACACACATGTTGTGCTTCTGCAGGGCTTTAAAGGAGTAACCATGAGAACATCATTCTGAGTGTTTTTTTGTTATTGTGTTTTTTATTATTATTTTGTATTTTTTTGTATTTTCTTTCTTCATGGTACAAAACATTTGATGGCAATGCCAGAGGTTGGATGATATTAAGCTAGACATTTTGGGGGGGGGATGAGCAAAGAGACATCTCTGTTACACGTGCATGGAGAGGAGGAGTGATGCTGTAAGGTGTGTTGGTATCAACTCTGTGAGGAATTTGGATGTGTTGCAGAAATCCTCGTGGCTTTTCCAACAGCTGCAGTTTGCATTTACTGCATCTCATTTGAAATCCTAAGTTGGAAGCCAAGTTCCATGGGAAGGGTGAGTGAAGTGTTGAGCACTGTATGTTTTGGGAATTCTCTTGCAAACGTGATTTTCAAAATTTTTGCCACCACTTGAAACAAGGAAGACATTCTGTTTAAACGTGAAAGAAGGGCTTACTAATGACTGGAGAGGTAACTTTTGTGAAGGTGTGCAATCTTTTACATCCTCAGGGACCATTTATATTACACTCTCAGATAATTACAATTTTAAAAATGTAACTCTCTAACTGTAGAGTCACTGATTGCTGCTGTTGGATGTGCCTTTGCTGCTGTAATTAATCTGAGAGCCCTTACTGCCAGTGTCCCTGGAAAACAGCAGAGGTCTGCAATTTGTAGGCCCAGGAAAAGGAATGGGTAGCAAGTAGAAAGTTTTACTGAGAACTCAGAAAAAATAATTTGGCAGCTGCAGCATTACCTGGGATTCAGTTCCTTTGGGGAGTGTCTGTGTGTTTTCAGCCATTGGTATGGGATACAATGCAAGACAGTAATTTGCATTCTAAGAGAATAATTTTTTCTCCCCCCAACAGCACAGATCCATTTGCATTAAAAAGGAAATATTTTTATTAGTGAATTCCTTTTTTAAATTGTCCTGCTGCTTCACCCTGAATCAATGGTTCATCAACAAATAAAAGTATCAGTTCAGGCCAAGTAAGAAGGCAACAACTTTGAGTAGCCAAGGAGTCAAGGTCTGATGTAGTTCCCAGACTGTGTAAATCAATGTGACAGGCTATGAGAGCACTTAGTACTGATGTTTCACTGAGTAACTATTTGGGAACTGAGAGAAGGGCAATGCTAATTAACCCTACAACAAGGGCAACAGTTGGGTATTAGAAAGCAGCAGAATGCCAGTGTCTCCCCTGAAGTTCAAACGGAGGCCTCTGTATTTCAACCTTCATGAAGACTGAGCTGTAGAAACATTGAAGGGATTGAAATGAGTCCTTTCATAGTTAGAAATATATAAAAACTCTAGCTACAATAATTTTTCATGACCCGTAACATCAAAGTGTTTTGGTCAGTTTTCTCTAAAGCTTCATCTTAACATTCTTTGCCTCAGGGCTCAATACAAGAACTTAAAGCCTGCACCGAGTTTCTGTGGAAAAAATACATAATGGAGCTAAAGAAGTATTTAGAAAAGAAACTGGTTGTAATTTTGACTCCCTTTTGGTTGCAGGCTGTGAGGAGATTCTCAGGTGTGACATTCTGATCTACCCCAATCCAGCATCAGGTCCATGTGCTCTGAGGAGCCTGCAGAGTATGGGACTCACATTTATTTTCCTAATTTTGAATGCTCTTTTTGACTGTAATAGCACAAATGACATTGAATGTTCACAGTCCAGGATGCATTTTACAATATAATGTGTTAATTAAAAATTAAAATCAAGAAACAGTAGCCTTTGGTGGATGAGGTAAAAGCTGCATTTGTTGATCTTTTCTGCTTATTCAACTGCTTTCCCTTAGTTTTAAAAGTTATGACACGTTCCCAGTAAAATGGAACATACTGTTTCTACAGCTCAGTCTTCATGAAGGTTGAATTACAGAGGCTTCCGTTTGAACTTCAGGGGAGACACTGGCATTCTGCTGCTTTCTAATACCTAACTGTTGCCCTTGTTGTAGGGTTAATTAGCATTGCCCTTAATTTCTTCTGCCACTATTTGCTTTAAAAATGGCTCTGATGTTAAATGACAGGCAGCTCAAATACACCACAGCACCAGAGGAGTTGCTGGGAACACTTGGGAATGTTTTACATATGACAAATCCATGCCATAAAGTGCTTTTATTTGCTTTCTAGACCATGATCCAAATCTATGGAACAAATGTCATCATCATCATGGCTGGGCTTCGCAAACGAAGATTTAGGGGAACAAAGGTAGTTCCAGAGGCTTTGCACACAGTCCCCACCTAGGCTTGTGTGGCTTAAGAGACCAGAAGGGGCACAGGTGTAAAAGCCAGGAAGGTACAAACACCCTGTTCACTTACTAGAGACAGCACGAAATAGCACAAAATCAGGAATAAACAAGACTGTAAAGTGGGAATATGTGAATTCTGTGCCCCCTGCACACAGCAGAGGCCTCTGACACTTCTGTTAATTGTATGTATGTGGCTTGTAGAGCACAGCCAGATCAAACTCCAGAAAGTAACTGTCCCTGTGTGAGGCAGGGGAAAACAGAAAGGGTGAGCAGCTCGTAGGAACTGGAAGGGATCACGTTCTGCATTAGAGTACAACTGGCTTATAATTTTTTCTTCTAAGGCAATTTGCATTCAAGTTTACAACTTACTTGATAAAAATGAAGTATTTCCTGGGCCTTGTTCCTAATCAGTGTATCCCTCCCCTCCCACTGTTTGGATTGCATTTCCATGCTTCCCTTGCATTACCTTTTCTTCTCTGGTTGTTATAGGGAAGGTTTATGCAATGGAGTAAGTCAAGCAACACTCAGAAACAGTTCCATTTGATGCAAGATATAGTTCTTGGGCTGTTGAGAATAGATGGGAGCTCTCACAGCCACTGACTACCCTTCTACAGCTAGGAAAAATCTTGTGGAATGTGATAACTATGGGAGAAGCTGCCTTGCTGGGCTGGGACACCTGTCACTGCAGACCTGTAACCTGTGAGCTACTTCTACAGGATTAAAACATAATCTGAAACTGGCCCTGGCAATCAGCAAGAGGGAGTTACAGAATGTGGGCGTTAGTCAGGTTCCCTCTGCTGTTCAGAGGAGCAGGAAAACTGCACTAGATTTCTTAGCTTTCTTTCAAGTACTTCATCACATGAAGGACTCGAGAGTTGAACATGCAGAGGACTGTCCTTGCCACTTCACGATTGGTTGCTCGGGGATAGAATTTTTTTGTATAAAAGATGAAAATTAACGCACCTTCATTTTTTACTTTTGCTCTATAAAATGTTTTCAAACACAACATTTACCTTGAGTCTCCACTTTCAGAAGTTACAAATGCACCTTTCACAAAGCAATAGCCTTAGGAAGTGAAGAAGTAGTTATAGCAACAAACCAGTGCCTGAGCTAAAAATAAAACCAGGAGCAGTCCCTTAGGGCATCTGAATAATTTCTCTTTTTTACTTATGTAGGGAAACATTTCAAAGTGACGGAGGGCAGGATAACATAGACTCAAGAGGAGGAGCAGCAACAGTGGTTCTTTAAAAGGTTCTAGTATTTTTAAGTTCTTTTCTCACATTTCAAGGGATCCTAAGCACTGATGTGAGTTCATCCAGGTTTCAGAAGACTCCCAGAAGTTTAAACAACTGCACTGGGAAGGTTTGTGTTTGTAAACATTTATTCTCTTGAACTGAAAAAGGCTTGCATCAGCACACATTGTACAGACTTGCAAATTACACAGATTGAAAAAAGGTTTGTTTCAGTAATGTGCAATGAATCTTTAATGTCCAGTGAGCATCTGCAAATGATGAAAACTTAAACCATTAAAAAGGTTTCCAGCACTTATCAAACACAATTATCTTAGCGTGAAAAGGAAGAGAGAGAGAGAGCCATACTGGTGGGGACACAATTAAAGTGCAAACATTTTGTCACTTGTGAAGATACATTTTAGTTTCTTCACACTTTCGCTAAAAAGAAATATTAAAATGTGATTCAGTGAACATTCTTTGTAACCCGTTCATATTCCCCTTTAAATAATTATTAAACTTGCTGGATCAGAAGCAAATCCTTCGAGGGTACAACCTTGTAATTTCTTTTGACGTTGTTTGAGTGAATTGCAAAGGAAAATGACCACTTAAGGAGTTAGTTACTAAAATGATTTTTTTTTTCCTTAAAAAAAAACTCAAAGAAAAAGAAAAAAGGAAACCACGAGGGACAAAGAACAGGTTAACTTGAAGATTTGGGGTAGTTTGCTAGAAAATTAATGTAATTCCTTGAAAATGGTTCTCTTTTCCCCTCCACCAATCCTCAGGTTCCTGCCTTGGAATGGACAGCTGTGTGCTGGCTGTGAAAAGGGATTATAAAATACAAATCTGCATATGGATTTTTATGAACATCTGCTGTACAATAGAACTTTGGATCTGATACAAGATTTCAAAAATATAAAACAAAACTACTATAAAAGTAGGGGGCATTTCCACAGCATTCCTCATGGAAAACTGCCTGTCGCCAAGGTGATTCCTTGCTATTGTCTGGGATTAACTCTGGAACTTTTCTTCTTCATCTTGCTGGATTCACCGGGTTATTTATTCTTCAATGGCAAATGTCGTATGACAAGACATCCCAGGAGTCTCCATGCAGAGAACAGAAACCCCGTGACATCAAACCAACCCAGGAGGGGGGAACATGGAAGCAGTCAAGGCTGAGTGTCCGTGGTGGAACTGCTACTGAGAACTGGCCCTCTCCAGGCCGTGGAGGTCGTAGTGCTTCTTGCTGGTTCTCAGCCTGAACTTGCCCACTGAGGTACTGCTTTGCTTCTTCAGCGCGTTCTGCGCCGCCGACATGGTGGGGAAGGCGGCCAGGACCGTGTAGGTGGAGGCCAAGTCACTGGGCTTGGATGGCTCCGTGCTCCCACTGCCATCCCCGCCGGAGCGGCGCTGCTGCGCGTGCAGGCACTGCACGTCCCGCACCCACCGGATCTTCGCTCCCACTTTGAACAGTTCTCCAAAGAGCTTCTCTGCCTCCAGCCGGGTGATGCCCTCTGGCAGCTCAGTAATTTCTAGGACTTTTCCCACAGCTGGAAGGAGAAAAGCAAATGAATCTGAGTTGGTCGTTGTACTTAATGAGACAACACACACAGTGGGAAATGAGTTATTTCATGCTTGTATCTCCACTTGGCTGATACCAAATGCACAGGCTTCCCATTCCTGATACTCCACAGAGCCTTTTGCTTTCACACTTAGCACTGCTTACAAATACAGTGTACAAATAGAAACTGAGAATACAAAGAGGGTCCTCAGAACAGAGAGGGAAAGATAATAAAATCATCACCAACTCATTTTACAGCAGGTTTCAGAACTCACTAGAGCATCTCACTGGCTTTGCCAGGTAACCCTTCACACATCATCATGCCAAAGAAACTAGTCTGTCTTCTCTCAAAAAAATCCTGTCCAGTAAATTGCAGAATGTTATAGAGAAATCATTTTTTACTAAGAGTTGATGGGAGGTAACACCTCCAGCAAAAATTCTTTGCAGTAAAGGTATGAAGATGCTGCCAAGTTTTATTTGGATGTGTCTTTACCAACTCCAAGGAGCTAATCTGTAGATCTCCTACCATGTCCCCCAAATCCATGGGATTATTTATATTAGAAGGGGGAAAATTAAAAAAGAAATAGCACAAATAATTTGTGGTTCACATCTGATTTCAGTTCTTATGCCAGTAAAAGGAAGCAGAGGTACCAATAATTAATATTTAATGTAACAATACAATAGAACTTACATCCAGTAAACTGACAAACTTGCTTTTCCTTTTAGCACTCCCCAATCCTGAACTTCTCTGGTCTTTTCTTCAGCCTTCAAAACTACACTTTTCTCATTTAATCTCCCTTTTTCCCTCTCTTCAAATCATGTCTTCCTCTCCATCCTTACATTTCCAGTGTTTGCCATGTCCATTTCTGTCCAATTTTTCTCTCCTGTGCTTTTCTTGTACCTTCCCAGCCCATGACCACAATTCATTTTTCTGCAGGACTGTGTCAGTCAGCAGTTCTGTACCTGGTTCTCCTGCCCCAAGATCTGTTGAAGCAGCCTTCTTTGCTGGTTTCTTTCCCCTGTTCCCATGTCTGTTCCCAGGTTGACACTGGAAAGATTGACACAAATGATGTTCTTTAGTGACAATGCATCAGTATCTTAAAATTTCTAGTCAGCTCAGGGAAAAGCAGTGCCAGGAATGTCTGGAAAATGACCTGCACTACCACGGTACAGAAAAGATTTCCATGTCCAATTTTAGTTTTGTAATCCCGCAGTTGGGCACATTCAATCCTTGGCTTCAGAAGAAAAGGATGGGATAAAAAAATCCCCTTAAATCTTCTGGGAAGAAGAACCCCTGCCCCAGCCACCACATCCTGAGCTGACACTGGGTAGAACTAAGCAAGGCAGAGGCAGGGGGTCTGTGTGTCTTAAAAATCAAATAAATGGCAAGACACTTCAACTTTGCTAACACTAATATTTTGGGTTTGTTCTTATAAGAAACAAACCCACTCTTTGTTTAGAAGTGCCCGTATGTATTTTTTTATTATATTTTAAATAGTTATTTGAATAAAAGAGAATCCTTTTAGCAAAGGGCCCTTTAGATTTTTGGAATTAGCCAGTGAATTGCTTAACATCAAAAAAATCCATAATCTACACTGTGCCTAAAAGCCAAACTTCAGACAAATGTTTCCACTTTTTTTTTTTTTTAATACAACGAACAAGAACAACGGGAAGTATTGACACAGAATAAAAAATGGTTGGAAAGCAAGCACCTTCCACTCAGTTGCTTTGCTAGTGCAATAACACATTCCCCTGTTCAGGGTGGTTATAATGGTTGTCCTAAATTTTTTCATTGTTGGCAGGAGATTGTTCTCTTTAATACCTGTTGGCTTGTTACTTGTCCTCGTAATAAAGATGGATTGTATTGCAGGGGTTGGCCAAGCAATGGGTATCTGGCATCTCCTTAAAGAGAAAGGTAATTAGAAGGGTTTTTCTGTTATATATGAAATCTTCCTCCAAGTTCCTCTTATGAGGTTTGTGTTACACAGAAGAGAAAGCAGAGTAACTGTGCACAAAGTTGTGTTTGGCTGGGCTCACAAACCCACACCTGGCACAAATCAGTGTCAGTCACAGACTAGTCCCAAGATGAAAAGGTACA
Source organism: Manacus vitellinus (assembly GCF_001715985.3). NCBI lineage: Eukaryota > Metazoa > Chordata > Aves > Passeriformes > Pipridae > Manacus > Manacus vitellinus. The sequence goes on from NW_021940560.1 coordinate 6,673,018, forward strand.
AGCTTTCTAGTATTTAAGGATTACACTGAAAGTTTTGCTTCACTGCAGTCTTATCTAAGTCCTCTCATTTCAAAATGAGCTTAATAAGTCCAAAGCTCCCCTCAGCATGCTAATTTAGTCTTTTTTGTGGTTATATGCCTGATTAGAGCCAAGTAAATTTTCACATTCCTATTTGTTGCAAGGATCCACAAAGACAATGCAATAGGAGTTTTTAGTAATCCCAGCAGATTAAGGATCTGAGAGGTGTGCTTGGAACAGGCCTCTTGGAATTTCTACAACATCTGAATACAAAGCAATCACATAAAGATTATGCAGCAGATAAGACAAAGACAGACAAGAAAACAAGGGTTTCTTTGTCAGTGAGGAAGACACACAGAATTTTCTCTAACTTTTGTTTTAAAGTAAATCTTTGTGTAAAACAGACCCATTAATTTTGAGTTTGGGAAGATTTTGCTCATGACAAAGTGGTTTTTTACCATTTGTTTTTTAAACATTACCAACTATCCCATGTCAGTGGGATGTTTTCTGGTTTTCTGTTAACATGGCAGCCGAGGACTGAAGTTCTTCTACAAGGAATTGTTTCTGTCTTTGGGTGGTAATGTCTGAAATACTAACAGAAGCAGCAACGGTACCAGAGTCTCTGGAGGCTCTGATCCCATCCTGTTGTTCTACAGAGCAATGAAGAATGAATGCTTGCTCAGGCAGTGGTTTGATCTCAGCTCGTGATTTATGGTTAAAACTTGAAGCTGAATTCTAGCAAACATTGTATTAACATTTCCAATGCTGAAATGGGGAATTTCACAGTATGTGAAAGCCAGTGTGTTACAGAAGCTCTCACACCAACAAGGAGATCAAACGCCTTTGAGAATATGGGGGACAGTGTCAGTGAAGTTTTCCATGATGCCTGAGTGAATAATTTTGGCAATCCTGCTTCAACAGCAATACTGCTGAAGAGAGCAGAAAATCCCCATAGAACCTGTATTTTAAAACATTCAGATAGAAAACAGAGACACATTGTAGTTGACTGAAAATATACCTTGTGCAGGGACAAAAGGTCTAGAAAACTGGGACACAATAGAAAGAGGTGTTAAGGTGGGACGGATGTTCTTCATGTTCGACAGCTGAGCTGGTGCTGGTGACTGCGCCGGTGAGGTGACAGGACTACCTAGTTGAGGACTGTGCTGCAACTGGAACAAACACCACATTAGTGTTCTAAAAAGTACCTACTTGAACAAGCTAAACAGCACCTACAGCCTTCAAAGGCTGAAGTGAAGTTAAAATAAGTTTACTTTATTATTAAATGTATTCTGAGCAGATTTTAATTCTCCAAAAAGAACTTTTGAAGAACCATGCAAAGGTGCAGTTCATGTAGATCAGGCCCCAGCTCCCACCTGAGCAGCACCGTCTAAAGTGCTGAGTTCTGTGGCCTTGTGCCCCCGGGGATGGTCACAGTAGTACTTGCTGTGTTTCCTCTGCGGAGGGGACGGGTTCCGGGGCTGGGCATTGCTGGGGATGTTGAGCTGCATCATCACCACCCCCCCGCCTGGAGGGGGTGCTACTGCTGCAAGACAGGGAGCCAGAGGGTACAGTTACTCATCACACATCCCACAGCAGGCAGGAATTCACAAAACTGGGAAGTAACATCGGGAATGTTTGGCTAAATAAGCTGCTCAGTCCCAGAAAACTAGAGCGGTATCTCCTGTACAATTACATTTCCACTAGCAGACACATCTGCAATAGTAACTTAGAGAGGGCTTCCCAGAACAGGAAGAGAGTGGAGCCACAAACTCATTGCTGAGAATATTTTAGAAAGCAATCACTCTATTCAGTAGTAGTTGGAAGTGAATATTCAACATTCACTGCAGTTTCTGTCAGAGCAATGTGTTGCAGGATGTGATATTATGCAAAACCAAGCCTCATTTAAAATTAGAAGTTTCCTGGTTAGTTTTACATGATGCACAGCAATGCAGACTCCAAATGATTTCTCTGCTAGGATGGCATTTATCAGAAAGATCTGGGATCAGCCTTTAGCCTGGGCTCTCAGCGAGCTTACCCACCCTTACAAGTTCTCTATAGGAACACTCTCCTGGGCAGATGCTGCAAATGGACCCCACATCCTGCACCACTCGGGTACTGTGGGAGCTACAGCAATGGTAGAGTCAGGGGAGAACACCTGAACATCCAACACTGTTCCATGAGGTTTCCCACCAGGAACTGTGACAAAAGCCTGCCCAAGAGAAACCATCTTCCTCTGGCCTGGCTGTGCCCCAGGTAATTTATAGAATGTTTCTTTTACTTGTAAATGGTTGTTTGCAGTTTCCTTCTCTGCTCTCCACACTGCTCACAGCATTTCTCAGAAACCACGGTTAAAACACAGGGTTTAACCATCGTTTAATCACCCATCTTTAAAGCAGGAGTCTGGAATCTTCTCAATGTAACACCACTGTCACCTCATCAGTTAGAACAGCCAGATACAGATGATAAAATGCATTCAGCTGGCATTTTTTAAAATGGCCTATTGTTTTCACTACCCCTGGGCTCCATAAAAACAGACTTCTTCAAAAACCAAACCAAACAATGTAGAATAATGAACTCATAACATTAAAACTGCACCAGCTTTTGTAAATTGTATTCAGAAATATTTATTAAATTGGTAAATGAACTATTAGTGTTTTCACATCTGTACTTTCTCTTCAAAGGCCAGAAGTTCTACCCACATGTTACAGATTGCAATGGAAGCACCAGATACTTGGCCACCTTTAGCAGAGGATATAAATTTAGGAGTCCCTGCAAGAGTGAGTACATTGTGAGTATTTCTATTTTGTTGCACAGCAGAATAAAATACAGCTCTGTTTATGACTACTACATAATCAGAATAATATATAACAACAGTTTCCAAGTGGCAAAGCCACAGACTTATGTAGTCCCTATACATAAACCTGAGATGTACCAAACAACCTATATACACACACTACATTTAACACACAAAAATGGCACTCATTTTAATATTCTATGATGCATATATTTATAAATACTATAAATGATAGTTATTTCCATCTTACTGGTTTATAGTACAGTATTTTATTCTGCAGCACTCCAGCACACTCTTTTGATTTTGTTCTGTGAGAATGGAACACCCCACAAAAATGCTCCTGTCTTTTGAAACCCTTTCCATTTCTAGAGCACCATTTCTAAAAATGTGTCACGATCTGAAATGCAATTTAAACTGCAAAAGAAAACTTCATGTATCCAGAAAATCTTGTTCTTTTTACTGCTTGTAGTTCCACAGCCTTTCAGTAAGTGGAAATAAATGGAATTCTTCTCCTAAACAGGCATCCTGACAACATGAAGTGTCATACAACAAATTAGTCAGTTTGTAGATGCTTTATCACCTGTCAAATCCACAGGAAGGGAAACCCAGAAGAAATCCTTCAAAGCCTTGCCAGATTTACAGCCTGGTCCTCTGTAACACAACTCTGCTCCTTGTCTGTACCTCCTCAGTGTCCCTCCCTCAGTGGCCTTGATTCAGCACCTCAATGTCACTGAAAAGCATGTTTTTCTTTATTCTCTCAGAATTTATTCTCCCTCCCCCATAGAGGGCTTTCCCTTTCCTCAAACATCTTTAAATCACAGTTTAACAGTTCTGAACCAGGCCATCAAAACTGCACAAAACCTGCACTTCCAGGATAGATTAGGAGGGCAGAAAAAAAACAAACTAGTGCAAGGCCCACTTTGGATATTCTGAAATTACAACATTCCACAATTAAAGCCAAACAAACCTGAAGCAAAATGGAAACAAAATCGAAGCTGCCCATGAACTATATAATACACTGCTAATCCAGCTATCTTGCCACTTAACTGCATGTTATCTATTTACTCATAGACAGGTTCTAAAAATATCTTAAAAGATAATGTTTGTAAGACACACCACATCTGTAGCAGAATCTGGGTGACTGACCTAGGGTGGTTTCATCTATTGCTTGCTTGCAAAATACTGACATAGCACTATTTGAGATTATCTCTTTTTTACCAAGCCAGTAATGTATCAAATTTCCTCCTGGCAAGATAAAGACAGTGCCACTGTGATCACAGGATTGTTCTAGAATCTCTTGTCTGGAGGTTCAGACTAACCCTAGTGCTCTTACCTTCCTGACCAGTTCATCAATGTTATGCTTTGAACTTCAGAGCCTTAAGTGTTTGGACATTAACATTTATAAAGGTTTCATGGATTGACAAGTTCTATGTCACCACTGTTTTCAAACACATTGAGGCTGCTACTTACACCCCTTCTAGAGATCACCCAAGTATTTGTAGATCCAAACCTTCTGAACCTGTTTTAAGTGCTTTGCTAAGTGACATTTACCTGCTGAAGGCTGCTCCAGGCTGGCTATTGTTTCATTTTAGTTCCAAGTTGTCATTTTAGAAGTTACAATAATAGCAATTCAGATGAAGAATTACAAAAAACTTCAGAGCTGGCCCTGGAGTTGCAGTTGTTGCAGCAGTTCTAGCAGTTAGCCATGAAATCTGATCATTTACAGCAGGTTCTAGACAGAATGGCTTAGATGAAAATCCCAATAAAATATACCTTTTTTTGGCTGCATGATGGACAGAGCAGTGGGTGAACTTTTACATGATGAGGGTGGAGACACTATGCTGTAGTGCACAAGGGAAGCAGCCTGTTGTGGCTTTGACTTGGATGAAGGTGGCAATAATGTAGGAGGTGATGGCTTCTGACTTGAGTGGTTGCTATAAACTATGGAAGTAAAAGCAGTAAATAAGGCTACCATAAAAACAGAACACCCCACACAGCTTCCAAGTACTTTTAGCTTTTCAGCAGGTCAAAAAGCGACCTCTCCTCTATCCAAACCCAGAACACAGTTTGCAAACTCTCCTCAGGACCTCTTAAGAAAATCACTACTCCTGCTTCGTTAGTGAAATCTAGAATGTGCTTGAGTAGAAGAGCTGAGTAACTGCACTGCTGCCCAGATGGACCTTGCTCCTTCTGGCAAATGCAAACCCAAACCTCGGAATTCTCAGACCCGTCTGGCTATTCAGGAAAGGATGAAAGTCATTCTGCTGACATGCAGGTCTGTCCCAACTCACAAGTGGCCATACAAGGCACTGTGATGTGCCTTGAGAGATTTCAATCATAAACAAGTCGAGATGTCAAATCAACCTGCCTCAGGTTAAAAATGGAAAATAAATTCAGATATGGAGGAAAGAAGGCAACAGAATAGAGCAGTTAATTGTAAATCAAACCCTAAATAGCAAATATCTAATCACACAGCACAGTAATAACAGACATTGTTTTAAGCTTTATTCCCCCAACCTGCACACTGCTGTCCTTGGAGCTGCTGGGAGTTGCACGGTGATGTTGTTCTAGGAAACTGTATCTGCTCCGATCCAGGAGGCTGCAAATATCCTACTGATGAACTGTAATAATAAAAAAAGAACATGACTAACAGGCATTTATGCCCCACTCATTTATTTAATCACGACTGCTGCATCTGCTGTCTCCACGTACTGCAAGTCACTGAGATTTGTTAATTTTAAATCAATATTTCCACCTACCCCTGAATCTGCTCATTCTTCAGAAGACTGAAGTTTCACACCTGCTCCTTGGGAAAAACACATGCCCTGCCTACACTGAGAAGCTGTACTAATTCACCTGTTTTGATACACTATTTTTGTGTCCATAGCACTAGATCAGCAAAAAGACATGGAGAAGAATAAAAAAAAGACAACTTTTTCCTCAGTTAACCAGAATTTGGGATGCAGTCTCCCAGCTGCAGGATGGCCCCACAGAGCTGAGGCAGCTGATCAGCAACCAATCCACACAGCCCAGAGAAGGGATTGTCTTTCCATGGCTTTTCTGAACAGGGTGTGGGAAAAAGAAGATGACTCAAAGGGATAAACAACCATTCAGCTGTTTGTAACATGTAGGACAGGGATAACAGGGATAACTTTAACAGTTTATTTATGTCACGAGTTTTTTCAGGGTAATCACGAAAAACAGGTAATTAACAGACATAGTGAGATTCTATCATACCACAAACTGCTCAGCCAGAACATCAGGTTTGTGGCCTACAGTCAGAATGGTGCCTATAGAATCCTGTACTAACAGATAAACTTTCTGAGAAAAAAAAATTCCTTCAAATTCTGGGAAAAAAGTAGGTTTACTCCTCTTGGACTTACCATTTTTACCTCCATTTTCACAAGTTTGTTCCATCCTTTGTCCCACAGTTCAACTATATAATATTAATTTAAGGATGCCCTTCCATTAAAGCAGACAAAACCCACTGAAAACTAACACAGCTTCTCATCTGCTTATTGATCCTATTTTTCAGTAGTGGCCTGTAGGTTTGGCCCTTTCAGCTCTAGCAGAACAGCATCCTGCTTTCCTTGTCAGTGCTGCAGCAGAACTCTTCTGAGGAAAGCAGGATGCTGTCATTAGTTGCTTGTCTGCTCTGAATTCCTAATAAATGTTTCCCTGTTCAAAAGAGAGGGACATTCTAACTGACACAAAAGATCAAGCAACAAAACTTACTTCAAAAAAGTCTAGGATTATGCCTACCTGTGACTTCACTGAACCTCAAACAGAACTACAGAAAAGGATTAAAACCCTTCAGATAGAAGGAAAGAGAATTCAGATTTCAGTAGCTGAAGGCATGAGGCAATGACACAAATACTACTGAAGTCTCTGCACTCACAAAAAGATGAAACAAGCTCCACACTGCTGCTGCTTGTTTAAAAGCTGCCAGGTATTTTTAAATGCTGCACATTTCTAAGTTCAAAAAACTAGAGAAAGAAAAATTTGTAACAAGCACAAAGCCTAATTAATTTTTTTAGGTCCATGCCTGTCTGTTCTCAAACACTCAGACTGTGTTGGGAACAAACAAGGATATGCAGGGAGGGCTGTACGTGGAGGTAAAAAAAAAAGAAAAAAGGTTATTTGTCAAACAAAAGCCAAGCATAGGAAAAAGTTTCTATACTTGTTTCATTCTGGGATTCAAATTCTTTTTTCTCTACACATTATAGTCAAGCAGTGTCCTTGACTAACCCAGTGAATATGGACAGTCAAATATTACTGCAAAAGGCATCACTGCTGAGCATGAGGGGCTTCAGGGGGAAGAGAAGGAGTGCAGAAAATTCAAGAGGTGGAACTGCAGTGAAGTATTGCTGAAAGTAATACAGAGACAATGTTTTCCAGTCCTGCAAGTCTGTCACAATTACAGCACTACTGGTTGTTTCAGTTAATTGCATAAGAGCAAAAATCAACAGACAGTGTCTAAGTCTGCCTTTAAAACACGTTTTGATATCTGCAGGACTAAAAGCAGATCCTGGCAGTGCTACAAAGCCTTTAAACCTGGTTATTGAGAAATCTGGTATCAGTTCAACTCACCTTAAATTATTCTGTTGACCTGATGGAATGACACTGTAGTAAACTGGCATTCCTGTGGTGGGCAATCCTTGATTGGACTGACTGGGAATTATGACAGGCTGCTGATATGTCTGCTGGGGCACTGCTTGGGAACCTTGAGGCACCGAAACCTGCAATGGGAAACACACTCAGATCTTCTCCTGCAGACAAGGTTCCTTTCTGCCTCCTGACCATCCTAGCTGATACAAGAATTTAAAAAACCACAAACCCAGAAACTGAAAGAACTTCTGGAATTCTCTAAATCCAGAAGACTAGTGACAATAGTGGTTGAAATAACAGTGGTTTATTAAAAAAAACCTCCTTCTTCTCCAAAAATGGAAATTTTGGCTCCAAGGGACTCCATCAATTAACAAGAGATTTTCTCTACAAAAGAAAGTGGGGTAGTGGGGAAGGAAATCTTATAAGATTTTCTTCCCCACCCTCTGAATTTAACAGCAACTAACACAGCACTTGGCTTTAAACAGGACTAGAACTTGTATCTTGTGACAGACATTTTTCTCACTTCAGGTGTGGGTTTGTGTTTAATTTCTGTCCCCTGCTTGCAGCTTTCTGCCATAATACAAAGCAAAGCTCTAGAGAAACATAAACACTCAAACACAGGGCAGAGTGACTGGAAAGTCATGATTGCATCACCCACCTGATAGGATGGCACTGAAGGATATGGAACAATCACACCTTGAATTTGATTCCCAACGTTGTTGTGTTGGCCACTGACTAGATTTTGATTCTGAGACTGCTGAACTCCAACTAAACCCTGGTAGTTTTGCTGCTGGTTGGGCAAAATCTGGTAACCTGAAATTATACATTTAAATCTTACTTTGAAATAATGAACACATTTTATATACAGTTGTCTATGTGAAAACATGTGTAGCATTTTCCAATGGCTTGTTAAATCCAGCAACTTCATAACAGTTGAACTTCTCATGCATATAAAAGAAGCCAACATTAATAATATTAATAATTTATTCACTTGGATTCAGCATGAAATCCTATAATACTGCTGGCAGTGCTGCTCCCACATGCGTGCAGGATTTATTTGCACTGGAGTTACATGCATTAACACCTCCAAAGCACTTGAACAAAGCATGCTAGACAATATCAACCCAATCCATTGTCTATTACGAACAAGGCCATTCCAGGCACATCAGTTTTGAAATTCCAGCTGTGCCAAGTTCAGCTGGTGCCTCAGGTGCCCAGGGGTCAGAACATCTTGGCTGCGATTCAAAACTGAATCCGACTTCAGGAATATTTGTGTAAGGCGTGTGTGCAAATCTTTTTCAAAGGGGCAATTTCTACTGCAATCCGTGATGCTGAAACCAACTGGGAGCTGAGAAAAATCTTCCAGGTGGAAGCCACACTGATGTACAGTGGAAGACCTCCATACTCAAAGTTATCTTAGGGATTAAAAAGAAAGATTTTCAAAATCACCCCTCTATAGTGTCTCTACAACAGTTTAGTATCGCTTAAACTGTATCCTTCGAAAAATGCCTAAAAAAATCCCATCCCCCAAAACCCAAACCAAAACACCCCAAGCATGAGTGCCAAATCTGTGCATTTATTAAATCCAACCTGAGCTCCCACTTTGTTCTTTTTTAACAAAGCATATATAGGTAACTGCTCCCATGAGCAAACACATGCAGAACACAGTCCTTGCTGTCATGTTCTATCATACAGGTGTGCACTACTTACCCTGTCAGCAAAACACTGTCAGTGTTTCTGAGACAAACCAGTTATCGCTCCAGACTAACAAAACTGGGCTTGTCAAGATGCACTGACGGCCAGAAGAGTCTGTGTTTGAGTTGGACACGTTCACAGTCTACTGACCTCGACACTCCCCATGCTCCCTACCTTGGCACAGAACTATAATAAAGCAAATTTAGCTGCAAAAACTCACTCGGTTTGTCTTTAAACTGTGTTAAAAGAATGGGATGGTCTATTCTGGAAGTAATTCAGTTCCCACAAAACACCTTTTTGTGAACAACACCCACCAGTGTTCATTGACGACACCCACCCGGGGTACAATGAACACTGTGCACTAACAGCCTCAGCTCGCTGTCTCTACAGAAATTGCAACAAGGAACACTAAAAGAAGACTGTTAATAGAATCAAATATTGCTTCAGAAAATTAAAGGGAAGAAGGTTGAGTTTGTTAAAACCAAGACAGCTATTCACTAGAAACACACAACACTATAAATATTTGCAGAGGACTAGACAAAACTTCAGAACAATGCATGCTTGAAGGAGGATTAGTAATTAGAATTTTTAATAACTCTTAAGTTTGAACTGTGCACAAAATCCCCTTCATATCTGTAATAAACAAAATGTTTAAATATGCTTTGTTCCAAAATGGTCCCTAAAAGCAGGAGAATGGGAAGTTGTGGTGTGTGACAGACCCAATCAATACACCTGCAGCCTAAACCCCTCATGTCCCAGAAATTGCCATGGAGCTGGGAGTACTTTTTCAGCTTTTTCTGGCACTTCCAGAGACAGACACGATCAATTTTGCAAGCAGAGAGAACTGGAACCACACAAATTGACTGCCACGGAGCTTCCCCAGAGCATTCCAAAGAATGCTCTATTTTTAGCCTCACAATTTCACCTCTCAGAGATGGGCTGACAGAAATGCAGCTCTCAGCACAAACCTCACACCTGCCAGAGCAGTTTGTCCCATGGCACAGAAATACCCTGAAACTGCAGGTAAAAAAAAAAAAGCATGCTGCTTAATATTTACATGATCTTAAAAACAACTGTTAATATAAGAACAGGTTATTTACAGAATATACATTTTGTGACAAACACACCCAGAGTGAGAAACAGCCTTTATTCAAGAACAGAGGAGCCAGTACAACCACTTGGTTAACAAGCTGGGAGTTCATGAGCTTGCTTACAACTGTTACAACTACAGCTACTGTTACAACTCGAATGGTTTTATCCCTGAGCCTTGAGAGGCACAAGCCAATTGAAGTTCAGGTGATGTTCCTACAGGAACTGGAGTTCAGGCTGATTTTTTAACCCCCCTGTAGTCAGGTCTCACGGTAACTGGGCTCGCATGATCATGGCAATCAGAAATGCCTTTTTCTTAAAGAGAGTTTTCTTCTCCCAACATCTTTTGGGCAACCAAAGCATTTTTACTAAAAGTGAACCCCCCAAATGTTTCCCCTGAAGCCCCTTTAAAAAGGAAGGCAGGAAGCAGCTGAAAAAGAGACCGGTTCACTGTGAGAAATGTAAACCTCTCAGACAGTGTTACGGCCCCGAATCCAGCAGCTCATCAGCAAAGTCAGGCCACTCCACAACATTAGACCAGAAGTGGCTCCAGTTGCCAAGCTCTCCGAAGCTGTCACCTTTTATCTGAATTTGTGTTTGCAAAGCCATTTCACAGTTAGTAACCACTTTATGAGATGAATAAACCCCACAGCTTTTTTGTAATACAAGGTCTGTAACTCTCCTTTTTGACCAGGCACGTTGCTGTGTGAGCCAAGGAACGTGCTGCCCTTTGGCTCCAAAACAGCCACTGCTAATAAGCATCAACAACTTCAGGTGCAGCTTCATGTCAAATTAATACCAACATTAATGGTTTAAAATAAATTACAGAAGTGAACTTTCAAATACACCATCTCATGAGCAGTTTTCAGAACAGAAAGCATGCCATGGAATGGCATAGAATCAGCACAGAATGCTGATTCAAATTTGCCTATAATGCAGTAAATGAGAACCAGCAATGGCTGGACAGCAGTTTGGAGAGTTTCAGTTCAACACTAATTATGGCATTGCTGGTAAGATCCTCCTGTCTCCCATTAGTGCCAGTGAACACCAAATAACCAAACACTGAATATAGTTATAGACTGGACTACCCCTTAACTACTTCAACATCATATCCTGATGTCAGGAGCACAAGGCACACATCAAAGCAGTGAAGTCGCTCTCTGCACAGCTTGTTCATTGTATTTCTTCAGGACAGAGAGAGGGAGTTGATCTGCTGACACTTTTCACCCACAGGCACTGAAGTTCAGTTAAATGTAAAGGGCTAAAAACATACGAGAAAGAGACTGACTTACCCAAGAGCAACCAGCTCAGCCCTTTGCATCTCCTCCCCCCGTGCTTCCCCTCTCAGACTGGCTTGTTTAGCTACACATACCCTGAGCTCTGAGCTGGGGCCCTTGTGTGCTGTTCACACAGGGTGTCCCCAGTGGGGAGTAATCCCAGCTGAGCCTCAGACTTTTTGCTATTAAGTAGTCTAGGTATTAAAAATTCTGAGGAAGGAAAGCAGGTTGTGTAATACAGTTGGGTAACACATCTTTAACACCACTGGATAAAACAAGTTGCAAATCCAAGTAATTTGTTTTCCTTTGAAAAAATCTCAATATACTTTCACTTCCAAAGACTGGAAGGTGGTGATCTGTTTTACAGTAAGCAGGTACCTACAGTATTTTAAAACAACCTGACAACTCTACCATAAGTGGGCATGAAATCTTGACAATTCTACAGTGAAATAATCCTGTGTAAGTTTGTGAACTGAACCCTGAATAACAACTAAAGTGTTACAACTATTGGAGCACTTCCTAGAAGAACTGCAGAAGAGGAGCCATCCCTTCTACAGGCTACTACATACAACAGCTATAAAGAAATCCAGTTAGTATTTGTAAAAGCTGATCTTTCATCCTGCTTCTGTAGAGCAACAGACAGTTGGGAGCAGGAATTAAAAAAAATCCTTCCTGAAGGAAACTCAAAAGGACATCAAGTCTAATGTATTAAACTAAGAGATAGTATAAAAGGATCTTTAAGGATCTCTGCCTCCAAACATTGCCAATTACTTCTGAAAGTTTTGATCATGCATCAAGATATTACTGAGAATAAATTTGTTTCAGGAATCAAGTGATAACAATCTTTTGAAGTACGGGTTATCAGAATAATGGTAGCTACAGTTAAAATTGGTAAGGAAAAAAAGACAATAAGAAAGAAAGGAGATGAAAATACAGCTTGTGATCATAGAAAGGTAACTCGAAAAAAACTAATTCTAACCCCTTAAGTTTCACTATATATTCCATTCAATACCCTGATACCTTTAATCATAGGTCAGAAAGACAAAGTAAAATTGTATCACCAGTACCTTCTGCACAGTACTGTGTTCATGCCACAGTATCTAAAATTAGTATCTTTTGTTTAAAGCTTTCAGTTAAGGCACAATCTCTGCCATGTTACATCATTTAAAGGTACTAATTCATCTTTGCAACTTACTCAAGAATTAGTTAAACATTTTTTAAATTATTCAGCTCTAAACTTATAAAAAAGTAAAATCCTATCAAAGTTACTCATAGGAATGGCTTAAATCTCAAGTTTCATGCACAACCAACTCAAATTTTGCCACCTTAGGTTAGCTGCACTTTGTATTCCACACCTGAACTCCTACTTCATTTGAAATTTTACAGCAAAGTTTAAAATGAAAAACCAGGAGGAAAAACCACACACAGCATTCCAATGAAACGCAGGAAGAGTTCCACAAACCTGTCTGCTGGGGGGGCTGTGCCAGGGGCTGGTTCTGCTGCGCGTTGTAGTGCACGGACACGGGCCGGTACTGGGGGCTGGAGTGAGGGTACTGGCCAGGGGCACAGTAACAGGCTGGCATCTGGAAACCAACAGTGGGGGATCACTGACAGAAGGCACAATCTACATGCAAAACCATCACCATCATAAAAAAGGTGAAAAACTTATAATAAATTGCCTCTTTAACAGCCCATTTCTTTTACTTCCAGTGTAGAAGGAACAATCTCCCAGTCTCCATAAAGCGACCTCTGAGACACAAGAAAACCACGGAGACCGTGAGTTTTACCAGCTATGGGTAATTAGGCAAACCTGTGTGATTGCTGCTTCTCAAATAAACTAAAATCAGTCATTTCAAAGCACATAAGGCAGAAAAACCCCAACCCCAGACTCAATGCACAGAGAGGGAGCCCCACACCGTGTGAGAAGCTCGGGAACAGAACAGCACCATCAGTTTTTCAGGATGGAACAGCCACTGTACCTGTGGCACAGGTTGCTGCACATATCCCTGCTGCTGGAGCACGGGCTGGGTGACTGGGTGGCTGGATGGCGAGTATCCCGGAGCAGACACGGGCTGGGCAGAGGGAGGAGGGGGTGGAGCAGCAGTGAGGATGTATCCGGGCTGCTGGGGGGGCTGGAGCACCACGGTGGACTGGAACAGGGCACTGGGAGGCTCCGCTGCCTCGGCCGGGGGCTGCCGGGACAGGCTCAGGTGGCTGAACTGGGATCCCAGGTTGTCTTGCTGGATTGGGGAAGAAACAGGAAAAGCTCCATTTGCAAGTGAACATTCAAGAAAAAAAGAATAAAACAGCCAAATGCCTCAGCAAGTTTCAGGCAGCAATGTCTCAGATTACTGTGCATTAGCAACAGCAGCCAAGGGACAACAGGAAAGGAACTCAGTAGGGAATTATCTCCAGGGCTGACAGGAGGAGACAACATCCATGTTCAGAGATTTCACTCTTCGCAGCAAACATTCAACTTTTGGATCACATCTGCCTCTACCTACTTATTGTGAGAACTCAATTGTGAAAAATAAAGTCAGAATTTGTGTCACTAACATTTTCTGACTGGACTCCAAAGCTTGAGTGAAAACATCCAACCCCAGTTAAAATAGCAGAAGGCATTAGTATTGCTGAAGTAATTTTTGGGTTTAAGAGCTTAAGATAATGAGGCTCTAATCCTGAGTTACAAGGCACATTCTTCTAACTTGGTATTATTCTACATGCAAAGATTAATTATTTTTTCATCTGAAATCAAGTAACAACTGCAAAATCTGTGTCCCAGTGGTTGCCCTCTCTCTGTATGTCATTGACACCTGAAATGATGACACCACCGAGCACTGCAGGAGTCCTGGGCAACCTGAAGCTTCCATTACTGTAACTCCAAGCTCCCATTCTTTACAAGCAACTTAGCATCAAGTTAGCAAAATCCTGGAAATTAGAAGTGCTCACTAACTAGTACTGCACTTTTTATGCTAAACAGGAAGATTTTGTTCCTACTTCAAAAGTGGACTCTGCAAACATGCAGGAGCATTAAAACTATTTTAAGACCACTTGATCTTCTCTTAGATCATCCTTAGATAGGAATTAATCAGGAAAAAGTGCAAGCTCCATCTTTTACTGATTAGCTACATTCACAATTTATGATGAATTTTTCTTGTTTCCAGGCTAAAGATATTCTTAATTACCACCAGAAATATAGATTTGCACCTAAAACTTAATTTAGAATACCTTTAGAGCTTAAAAGCCCTATTTTCATTAGATCAATAATCTGACTGTGGCATTTCATTCCTTAATGGTGCCTATTAAAACAGCTATAACACTTTTCTACATTGGACTTTACACTCTGCTTTTCAGAATACTGAGTTTAGAGAGGAGATACCGAATGTGAGTTTATATTAATCCTAAATATGTCCAAGGGCAAACCCAAGGAAAACACATTGATTTGTGACACTATAACAATGTCAGTAAATCCTGACCTGCTCTTTTTTCCTGGTGACATGTGTGGTATAACCATGATTAAGCACTGAAACATGGCATTCCCAACACATGGACAAAGCAGACTCTCCTGGTGCCAGCTACAGGTCTGTTCCATGGGGATGATGACCCAAGACCATCAATCCTTTTCACTATGTGATTTCAGTTACCATCAGCAGGAAAACATTTTTGAACCTCCCAGCACACTTTGTATTTGAACCCATTTCCTGAATGTGAAATGCTCTGAAATTATTATAAACCTGGAAGGAGTTTCCTTCTCTGCTTTAACACTATTCAAACTGGAAAGTAACTTCAGAAACAACATTGCTAATTACAGAATTAGCAAACTGCCCTCCATCAAGAGCAATTCCTTTTAGAATTGTATTACTAATGTGCTGCTAATGGCTACAATAGTTTTAACTGTATGCAGGCTATTGAATTCAGCTAAATCTGTACTTACTATTAAAGACATTTCTGATTCATGTTGACAATAATAACAAAAGCTCTGAATACACACTAAATTAGCTACTGTACAACACTGGGGTGAGCTAACCCTGGCTGGCTCCTTGGTGCCCACCCAAGGCACTCTATCATTCCTCACTCTCATCCTCAGCAATACAGGAGAAGAAAATCAGATGAAAAGCTTATGGATCAAGAAAAGGAGGGAGATTCCTCACCAATTACCATGACAGGCAAAACAGACCCGACTTGGGGAAGATTCATTTCATTTATGCCAATTAATAATAGAGTAGGAAAGTGAGAAATTAGAACTAAAACCAGTTTCCCAAAACCTCCTGCATCTTCCCAGGCTCAGCTTCACCTCCAGATCTTCTACCTCCTCCTCTGAGTACCACAGGGATGGGGGAATGGGGCTTCTGACTGGTTCCCAACCATGTCTCTACTGCTCCTCCTTCACACTCCTCCCCTGCTCTAGTGTGGGATCCCTCCCACGGGACACTGTAATGTCTTCAATGTGGGTTCTCCCCACAGGTTGCAGTCCTTCAGGAATTGGGTCTATCCCACGTGAGGGCAGCTCCTGGTCCCTTCTCACAGAAGCCACCCCTGCATCGCCTGCTACCAAATTCTTGCCACATAAACCCAACACAAACATGTACACAGAGTTTCAGAGCAGTCTGAGGAGTTGGGAAGCTGTAATTTTTAACCTGGACTCTAGTTCAGATTCTGCCTTGGATAACAACTCTCCTTTATTAAGTTTCAGTTTCAATTTGTGTGGGGTTTTTTTTTATCACCCCCTTTTTTTTTTAGACTAAGATATTTAATTTCCAGCTTCTACTTATTAAACAAGGGATACTAGTGAAGTGGGAGTGTTCAGAGTTCTGGCAAAAAGGCTACAAAAAGATAACCTCAAAAAACCAGGGCAGCTGATCCCTCAAAATGTATCAAGGCTCAGCAGAAGAAAGAGCAGACAAAGACACAACAAGAAACAATGCAAAGGGGTTAATTCAGAGACATAAAAAGGTACTGACTGGCTAACAAAGCATTGAAAAACTTCTTTTATAAAGGGAAATAATATATCTCTAAATACAGAGATAAACAGATACAGCAATTACAGATATATCAATTACAGATATTGCTGCTGAACTTGAACTGTTCACACGTGGGGATCCCTGGTACCACGTCCCTGTGGTTGGGAAGCCAGTCACTACCTGGTACCACACCCCCCTCACAAACACCCAAGCCGAGGTGAGCAGCCACTAAAGATTAACCTAAGCAGGGAGCAGAGAAGAGAAGATGCAGTACCACAGAGTATTGCTGTGTGGAGGAGGCTGGCAGGAGCGGGGGTGGGAAGGACACTGCGGAGTACTGGACAGGCTGGGAAGGCTGCAGAGCCCGCAGAGGCTGCAGAGATAACAGGTTTACAAACAAGGTTAACAGCAGAGAAACAGAAGTGAAAACAAGTCTCTTGTAACAGAAGAAGCAACTATGCTTCAGAAAAGAAACACACTCCTCTACTAGAAACAGAATGGATAGTACTTTTTTTTTAAAGCTCTAGACTGCATAGAATTAAACTAAAAGTAACTTTGAATATTTCAGTCTCCCAGAAAAAATACATGTGATTTATTTGCTATACATTATATTAGCTATGTCAGCAAATTGCTTCTATTTAACATTTACTGTTTCCTTTAGAGATTTTTTTTTTTACATTATAGATTAAAAACTGCACATGCATTTTAAATACAAGCTCTTTCAAAGCATCTAAAGGCAGAATGAATTTACTGCTAACCACAGATTCAAACATATTACTTTCGTTTATTCAACAGCACTTAAATATTTTCTCTAGATTGTGGTATTTGAAGGAGTATCCTTGTTGATAGTATTTCAGGCAGCTTCAACTCCAGCATCCATTGAGAAGGCAATGAGAGAATTAGTAAAGGATTTGTGAAGACAACAGCAAATACCACAGACACACTTCTGTGATCTAGAAAGAGTACAAATGAGCCTTTCTCAAAAGGATACACAGGTATCTGAACAGAAGTTTTAAACAGGGAAAATGAACAAAGGTAAAGGTTTAGATTAAGTTCTATAAATAACTTTTAGATAATATTTGAAAATCATCTGATAATATCACAGGAGACTATGGGCAGTAGCTTGGTGCCTGAAATAGCTGCTGTGGAAAGGAAGAGAACCTTCCCTTTTCCTGCCCAGACACAGGGGGTGGAGGCAGAGCCCTGCTCCTGGTCCCCTTCCATCCCCACCCCAGGGATGTGCCCCGTCACCTGCGAGAGGACGGGGTTTGCCGGGGGCTGTTGCTGAGCCGGGGTGGGAAGAGGTGGCTGTTGTGGAGGTCCAGGCACTTGGGTCCTAACAGGCTGCTGAGGCATAGGAGGATTGTACACAACTGGAGTGCCATCTGGGTTCAGGAATGGCTGCCCTGGGAAAGGTGGAAGAGAACAAACAACCAGTTGCACCATCCGAGCTTGGAGAAAACACACAAATATATTTACAAAATGGATGAAATAATAGAATTTTATTAAGAATAAGTGAAGTCATGCTGTTTTATATGACAGGTTTATGCCAAATCCCCACAACCACGTTTATAATAGTAATGACTACATGCAGTGAAAAACCAAAACATTTAAGCTAAACAAAGATACCCCAGTCTTTACTTAGTGAACACATAAATATTTGCTGTATCCTGCTTGTCTTGAAACCTGAGTTTTAATCAAGTGGATTGAAAAGGACAGGAGTAATAATGAAAAACCCTACTAAAAAAATACTATTTTAAGGACCTTTTAAAAATTAATTTTCTTTAATCAATATGAACACCAATCAGAACACAGGAGAGCTTAAAGGCAAATATTTTTAAAAAAATATATAAAGCAATAGCTGCCCTGGTATTCCCATGACTGCTAATGAGATTATTGTTAAAGGACTCTCTTCCCCTATTCTTAGATGAATTGGCTTTTAGCTTTCAAAATAAATAATGTAGTATTAGTCTCCTACTTCAACTTCAGTATTACAGCAGTGGACTAACAAAAAAGAACTGAAAAATTAACTCCTTAAAAGTAAATTATAGACAAATAGTGATTTATTTTTGTGCCTAGGTTGGGAAAAAAACCAAATAAATGGAAGGAATGATGGCCTGGCTGTGAGGACCTGTGTCTACCTGCTTCATGACACATCCTGCATTGGCTTATTTTGATGCTTAAGGCCAAATACTGATGTGGATTTTTCTCTCCTCTGATATAAATATTTTCTTGTCTGAGATTCTTTCCAGAAACGTATAAACTAAGATAAAATAAAGCCTTTGCCCCCTAGCCATGGTCCTGTCAAAGCAGACTAGTGCTCCTCCAGACTGCTTGGTCCCATTATATTTAAATGCAACTGGCCAACATAAAATGTAACAGTTACTGAAAAAAGGATTGAAGAATTAAGGGAAGAGACAGACAGGGAGCATGAACAGGCTCACAAAAACAAGCTACACATCATGCAGTTGGACTGCAGGTGATTAGGGGAGTACGAGCTGTCTTTTCCTAATTACCCTCTTCAACTCTGAGCAGAATGACTCTGCTGACCCAGGCCATGGGATGCTCTGTCAGAAATGCTGAGAAACCAGACTGTGTTTGTTGAACTCCAGCTGACATTTGGAACATTAAAGCCAAGGAACAACTACAGAATATGACGACTCCAGTACATCATAAATCCAAGTTTATCTGCACCTAAACATTCCTTGATCTCAAAGTGCACTTTACCTTCTATTAGACACTCATTAGACATTAACATAATTATAAAAGACTATTAATGAACCCAGCTCTGGGATGACAAATTCAATGGCTATCTATGAAAATTAGGTCCTACAGCAACTCATTTGTAACCAAATTTTAAGAAATTCATTCATATTAAGGAGAAAGAGAAATTTATCTATTTCTTCGTTAAATCTTCTAGTTATAGAAGTTATTTATTAACTGATCATCTTAACAACCCCAATCAGAAACATTTAGTTTAAAACATCATGTGCAGTTACATTCAAACATAATAAAGTCCATCTACAGGATGATGGAAAACATATCCTGAGGCATTTTCTTTTCTGCCATGAAAACAAATCATTAAACTAAAATTAAAATATAATAATGTCCAAAAATTATGGTGTTTTACATAGAAGGTAAATTAAAATTTTCAAGCTTTCCTTAATTTCTACAGTAAAGTAAAAGTTTGCCCAGAGAATTCTAACTCCTCATTTCATCCAGACAAGTAGTCACATATCTCCTTGCACCTACATTACGGAGTATCCGTTTCCCACTGCTTACTAAAGATATCAGGATTGGCCAATTACACCAACATTGATTTAATCCTGTTTTAAACCGACAACACAAGTTTAGAAATGGCAGGTCAGCTCATGGTTCTCTCTCTCACTTGCATTAAATTAGAGCCATGAGCACAGGGACACAAGAATATGCAGCGACAAAAGAAATGAAGGATGATAAATCCTTGCCAGTCAATGTGAATCCTTTCTCAGGCTCTATCCCCTCACTGAAACAGACTTTTCCCTCTCCTGAAAAGATCCGAAACAATAATTTAAGTTATTCTGTGTTCTGGATAATAAATCATAGGATTTTCACATTTTGTGCAAGTCACTCGTTAAAATGTCACATATAAGTTAAAACTCTCCCAGAGAAAATCACGGGAGTTTCCTTATCCCTTCGATCCCACAGTCATGCTTTCTCGGTAAATCAAGTGCACTGAACGAACACAACCACAGGAAAAAAATGAAGAGGAAAAGAAAGGACACAGGACAACACTGAGGGTGAGACTTTGCAAACACTCGTGCATGTCCCCAGTTGTCAGAGTGACAGACCCCCCGAGCGCTACCAACCTGTTTGGGGGTTGACCAGCACGCTGCCCGGCGGGATGCCCGCCGCTTCCAAGGGAAGCAGAAAGAAGCTACTGCCAGCAGGTGCCACTTGGCCACTCATGCCACCATCAAAGGAAAGAGAGTTACTAGTGCTGGCAGCTGGATAGACGGCAGGAGTGCCAGGAGAGGGCTGGCTTAGAGCTGGCACGGGGACAGGCTGCTGGGTGTGGGAAAGAGAACCCGTGGAGGACCCTACACTACTAGAAGACTCTGAACCTGGGAAAGGAGTAACGAGAAAGGGTTTTACCTACAGACAGAAACATCATGCTCACTTAAAATATACACTATAAGGGTGAGCACTTACAAGCTCAGCATTAAGCACACGATTCAACAGCGCCCTTTCAATGAACTCCCCCTTCATCTCCCCTGAAACACATTACAACGTCCCTTCTGTGCCCCAAGGGTCAGTTCAGCACTGCTTTGCACTGCAAAGGGAGCTTTCATATCTAGAAGTGGTTTTGTGGTCAGCAAATACATGTCTGCACATCCAGAGTTCCTATAAGGAATTGGTCACTACTCCAGAGTGATGGATGCATGTATGTGGATGGGATACATCAAGGAGATGGACATACAGCTGCTGCACCTGTGCAATCAGGGGCAATGCAGATCCAGCAGTCCCTGTGGATACATTGGCTAAATCCACATGCTCTGCACACACAGAACATGTAGGTAAGCAAGGACCAGCTGCTTTTTACTACTGGTGTCAGAGATCTTCTCTGACTCACCTTTGGACAATTTGCAGAACACTAAAAAACACAAAACTATTTTTTTCCTCCTCTGACAACTTTGAGACTGAAATCACAAATACATCTAGAAAAAATTAGTGTAATATGGAAGTTTTAGCCTGGCTTTATGAAAAAAAAAAAAAAAATCAAATTTCCAAAGGAGTATCAAATAGCCAATTGAAAGCAATAATCATTTTACAGCTGTGAATGACTATAAACATTGCAAGGCAGTGGAGAACAAGACCCTGAGCTTCCTGAAAGCCAACACATGCAGCTAAAAGCAATATTCCAAAAGTCCAATATGGAGAGGTCTGTGGAACTGCTGTTCCCAGATCACTGTACATCTAGAGCTCAAGGTATACAGTTTAGCAAAGACTTCATAAGAACTGTATGATACTTGCAGTACTTGCAAACACAATATAGTTGTTTAAATTAAAGAACTCCTCATTAGCAGCCTCTATACAATCTAGAAGAGAAAGGAAGACTCAAAGCACTCTGATGGAATTTCTCTACAGTTTGAAATTACTTAGCAGTCCTTCATAAAATTGTAACCCCTCTACTTGTGCTGATGAAGAGAGCACAGCTTGAAGCATTGGTTGATGCTCTTGGCCTCTTTCTATTGCTGAACGAAGCGAAAATCAAAGGTATTAATTGTAAACTGGGCAAAAGAGCACATCCCAGCTCTGTCAAACCATCTTCCCCTGACCAGAGTTACTTTGACTGGATTAGTTTCCAAGTGTATCCCCTTCTAGATTATGTAGAGAAGTCAGGCCGAAGCCATTGGAACCAAAGGCAATGACATCCTTGATCCAAATGAACAAACCAACCCAAGCTCAACACGTGCCAAATCACCACAACCTGGAACTGCAGTGAAGCAACAACCATGCAGGTGGGCATTCCAAACCTGGAATGTTCTCAGAATGCCAAAATAAAGCTTCCAGCAAATTTTTAAGAATCGCATTTATGTTCTTGAAATTTGGGCAACAAATATTTCTAAGAATGTATTTTACATCTACATTGTCAGGTTGCAGTTTCTTTTCAAGCTGTGCCAAATAGCATTACTGCACTGCTAAATGAAATAACTCCATGTGATGGCACAGTTTTACAGCACATGCAGAGATAACTTGAAATCTAATATTTTTATACAGCATACAATGGATTAATTTGTAACTGTTTCACTGCATTAAGATAGAGCAGTGTGGCAATATACCTAAAAAACAGCGGTGGTTTAAGGGAAAGCAAAAAAAATTTGAACAAATTCTTACTAGAAACAAGTTTTATAAATAAGATCAAAGCCAACATTATTAAGGCATACAATTATATTCTGGTTTTTTTACAGTTCTACTTCAAATTCTGAAGCAGTCCATCAGTAACCCATCCACGTATTACAAACCTTAAAATTCTCCACAACCAGATTAGAGATCAGATCAAATTATGTTGGCATTTGGAACACAAATATTTACTACATTTCATTTTTGACCCACAGAAGATTCACATCCATATCTTCTGAGATTTTGTTTTCATATTAATTGCAAGTTAACAGATCTCTGAAACCCAGACTCTTAGGAGTTTTTTTGCCTCACATTTTCGAACCTTAAAATTAAACAGTACACTTTGTTCCACTGACCTCATTTCTCAGCAACCTAAAAACTGAAAGAGCATTTTAGCCATATGCAATGCAATTTATCAGAAGAAAGATAACACAAGAAATATAACTACCAATTCCTAGGCTTTAGTGTTGTTTTATCTGAGCTAGCAGTATAGCTGTGCAGTTTCCTAAGGCTGCACAGTGCAGCTTTGCCACACTGGAACTGGGGAGTTGAACTCCAAGTATTTTACACACCGAAATTTAGGGTGATCAACGTTCTCCAGCCCTTTGCACGAGACGAAACGCACTCGGCTTCGAGCCACCTACAACGCACTTGAAAACTCTGCTTCCCAAGTGGATCAAACCCCCATGGAGCCATGGATTTGTACAGACTTTGTTGTACCTGTCTTGGACAGCCTGCCCGTGCTCTTGCTGCTCCCAGAGCTGTCTCCCCTGGTGAGCACTGAGATGCCACTGAAGCTGCTGGCTTTGGTCACCGCCGGCTTCAGGTTGCGCAGGGAGCTGTCGGAGTCGGTGCTGCTCCAGGGCCGGGGCTCGCAGCACTTCAGCTCGTTCTCAGTGCTGCTCTGGTGGCTGTTGGCTGATCTCCCTGATGTCTCCTTATTGATCCTGCAATTTATAAACCCAGCTTTTAGCACCAGTTGCAAAATAAGGGGAAAAAAAAAAAAAGAAAGAAAACCAAGAACGAAAAGGTAAAACGCATGCAGAGCACTGGGGGGTTATTGGTTTAAAGAAAGCATCAAATACCTAAGTATCTGTCGTCTCTGCTGTGTACTATTAGCTTCTTCCTCCTGGATTCTGTTGACATTTTAATAAGACAGCTTAATATTTATTAAGAAAATAGGAAAACAAAACAGAATTAAACGGCAAATTTTCTTACCTTTTGTCAGTGAAATAATTCTCTTGGGAACACAGGGACTGAGGGGCAAAGAAGCGCAGATATTAATATGAATGGCATCTAGAACCCCTCCTATGGTAAATGGTAAATTATATACACATGGTAAATTAATATGCCTAAGGAAAAGGTAATTTTATATCCAAAAGCCCACTCTTTTTGTTTGTAGCTAAGGTGAACAAAAAGAAATAAATTAGGCTCTCAGAGCTCATTATTCTCCCTTCAGAACAAGAATGTGGGTTTGGATGTGCAAGAGCTACAGATAAATGTCAGAAAATGTGGATTATTAAAAGTAACACATTTTTTAAGACATATTTCTACTGTTTGAGTCAATATAATCACTCCTTGCAATTGAATCGCAGCTTATAAAGTTTCCTGCTGGGTATCTCCAGTCAGGGATTAG
Organism: Manacus vitellinus; assembly: GCF_001715985.3. Lineage (NCBI taxonomy): Eukaryota > Metazoa > Chordata > Aves > Passeriformes > Pipridae > Manacus > Manacus vitellinus. Next base: position 6,696,979 of record NW_021940560.1, read on the forward strand.
ACTGGAGATTCCTGACTGCAATTTCACACACGGGGCCTGAAATGGTTTTACTGTGACCACTTAAAATGGGATTGCTATAGATATAAGTGAGAAAAGGGTTTGGGTTTTTTTGCTTGGTTTTTTTTTCCTTCTTTAATTATTGCTCTGAGCAACAACTGAACTGATTGCAGTACCAGAACTCTGGAATTTAAATTGCAGTAAGGGGGCAAAACAATGCAAAAGGGGGAAGTGCATTGAAGGAGGTGGTGCCAGAGAACACATCAAAATAGTTCTTGAAGGTCTCTTGGGTTTCACACAGCAGTGATTAGAGAAAACAAGATTTCTCAGTAACTTCAATGTAATTTAAAACTCACTTAGAGCACACTAATGATTCTTATCTGCTCAGTCCCCTTTGGAAACAGAAAGTTTCCTGGAAAGAAGTATCCTTTAACAAACCCACATGTGCATGTATGTGTGTGAAGTACTCACAGAACACAGTGAAAGGTTTTCTTTGATACATACATCTTGTGCAAATATTCTTTCTCTAGCTCTCTGATATTCCTCTTCACGTTCTTCTATGGATTTACTTCTTCTGTCATCTTTTAATCGTATCCTCATCTGAAGTAAGTGATACAGTGTCAACTTCTACAGGAAAATAGCATGGATACAGTCAAATGCAGCAAGGGGAAGGAAATAAGCTGTGCCTTTTACCTGGTTGTCATCTTTGTCTAAACTGGAGTTATCTCTCTTAAGGATGTACCGCTTCTGGAAGTCATCGCTCTTCTCGTCCTTTATGTGCTCACAAAACTTTTGGTCAGGTCTGGGAAAAGGTGTCACAGAGAAAAGATGTATGGTTTTGTAAACATATACTGGACAAAGTGGAGCAAACCGAAATATGCTCAAGAATAATGTTAAATATACTTAATATTCTAACTGAAGTCACAGATTTGGGCTGTCCAGGCAATGGAAAAGATGAGGTGCACCCCTGACAAGTCCTGTTCCTGAGGTATAACAAACCTGCTTTTAAAAACCTCTTCCTCCTTCAAAGCTTTTTCTGCAATTTCCAGTTAAGGTGGCAAGCAAACCACATGCCCTTGGGGAATCAGAAGCGCTCTGGAATCCCAACTGGTGCCATGCAATGGATATTGGGCATGCATGGAAGTGCAGACAAGTGTTTGCTGCTAGAGCTGCAATACCTCAAAGTTCATTGCAAGGGAAAACAGAAGACAAGATAGAGGAGAGAGCACTGAAACTCAGAAATGTCTAAAACACAATTAAGTAGAAATAAGTAAGAGAAGAACAGTACAATGCAGGCAAGCAAGAGCTTCACATGACCATAGGGAGAGGGTGAAGTAACAGATTATAGATATTGCTTTGGTATTTTATCTACTTTGTGAAAGAAAAAGTGATTATTTTGCAAACTCCTGTTATTAAAAAGAGATACCAAGTTCCTGGACAATAAAATTTCTGCTGTCATAAGAGAAGAGCTCAGATAATCAGGAAATATTTGCCCAATAAAGACAAACCAAATGTACACTCTTCTCTGTTTCTGTTATTTATTCATTACCAAGGACACCTGGGTAGAGCGAGGAGAGCTTTTCTACAGAACAGCCAGCCCTAACTACTAGTTACTGGCTGCCCAGGCATAATTAGCAGGCATTTCAGAGAACCTTTAGACTGTCTTACCTCTTTCTTTTAAAGGTCTCTGAATTTACTGCCCTGCAATCACCAACTCCCACTCCACTGAGTCGTCCCAGTGAGCACTGGGTGGTTGATGTCAGAAACATCACTGAGCGGCGATGGAGCCGGGACCTGCCTATGAGGAAAAGGTAAGTTGGGCTTTATTCCACATGGAGCACATCTCCCAGGTTTTCTTGCTAAATTCTTATTTTATATCCAAAGAGATTTAAAATAAGAATGTTGAAAACGTCAAGAATCCTTATGTCTGCAGGTTAGATGAAATGCCTGCTAATTAGTAACTACACCTACAGGGGCTTTCAGAGGCAGTCAGCTATTTAAATACGGACTAAAAGCCATAAAAATGAAATAATCTTTTATTAGTTCTTATTCCACAATTGAAGCTTCAGTCTAGAGTTGCTAGTAGATGCAAATGCCTGGCTTTCTAAGTCAGTTTAGATATAGAACGTACAGCCAAAGCAAACACATACATAAGTAATGTAAGTATTCATCATATATTTAGGCTCTATATATTTTTCTAAAAACTTCTGAGGAGAAATTGTCTACTTAAGTGAAATTTCATCGTGGTATATCATTTCAGTTCTACTGACTCTAAAACTAGGGTGGATAATTAGATTTTTTCCTCCCAAAGCTACAGAGAGTGTACAAAGAGACTGGGATTAGGATGGAGGCACTGTCAACTCCTGTTTTCATGTTCAAAACCACAAAAAAACGGTGTCAGGCAAATTCTTTAAGTTAAAAGTAGAAACTAGGTGGCATAAATATGTCAACACATTAGACTTTTGTCTTTCTGAGAGAGGATGAGAAGACAGGGCAAGTGCAGAGAACAGAGAGAGCAGGTGGCTCCTTTGAATGAAAACCTCAATTCCACCCGGGTTTTGGGGTTGCTGTGGCCCCAGTCCTCCCCTTTTTTTGCAATATGGGTTTTCCTGGGGGTTTTCCAAGAACGCCCCAGCCCTCACAGTAAAGCACCATACCATGGCTTGTTAACCTGGTTGACACTCCCACTGCTGCCTGTCCTCCCTGCTGTGTTTATTTGTAAGGACATGTGAGATCCGTAAGCAACTTTATTCCAGCTGATAAAGAACTTCAACACCTGAATTTTCCCTGTAGAATTTTACAGTACAAAAGCCAAAGTTGTGCAAGTCTTATCCTCTCCCCTCGCCCATTCTAAGATAAGGCTGGTTCTGCTTTCCAAAAGAAACAAAGAATGTACTTTGTACACTTCACTGGTATAAATCTTTAAACAAATAAACAGTTGACATAAATTCGTATCTCATAGGAATAAAGCTAGCAATGCACCTCTGCCAGAAAAGCAACAAAAATTCCTTACTTAGAGGTAACATCCCCTTGTTCCCCAGAAGAGTTAAACATGAAACAGATGACATTATTACACAGCACTGGAACATGAACAGTAAAGATCTTACAACCACCTCTCCTTGATGCCAATTCCCAGTGAGGAGACAGACCCCACCTGCTACAGCACCACTGCATCAGATATTCCAGGTGTCAGATCTATGCATCAAAATGTTTTTTTCAAGACTTTTACACTTACATTCTTGTATTGCTAGTTTTATTTACTATGACTGACTTCCCACTCTGGTCCACGTTGTGCTCTAATCCAAAGTAAGCAGCTACCCTGTGCAACAGCATTCTATGGTAAGATGTCATTGGGGGAAACTTTTTTCTTGGAACTCTGGAAGAAAGGAATAGTAGCTTTATTAAACAAACAGGAACACTCTTGAATTCTTTTTTCCTATGAGAGTACAGTACTTACTCATTATTACCAATGAAATCTAAAATTTCCTGTTCTAATTTCAGCAGCATCATTCTGTCCCTGAAAATAAAAACACAGCAACTCACATATGAGACACTCCAATAACTGTGGTTGTACTCATCTTAGGAATACACAGATCAGAGCTGTGATCAAGGGGTGATGGCAGACTGTAAACAGGACCACCAGGTGTCAAATGCAGCATTTTTAGGACAAAGTATTCTTTTTTTGCTAAGCTATATTGACTTGGGCCTGCCTAGTGAAATGTGCTGTTCTCAGCTCAGAAATCAGAGCACAAAGACCCTCCAAGAAGTCTCTGCCCAGGAGGCTCAACAGAGAGCACAGTCCTTGAAAAAAAAGGCTCCATGAGGAAAAGCAGTGCTGAGGTTGGTTTGTGTGGGCAGTGAGACTTACAGAGGTCTCAGCTGGCCCTTGGACTGGGAGCACATCCTGGGATCACTGAGACACAGTGCCAGGGCTCTGGGAACGGGAGGCATAACACCAACAACCAGGGGGTTAAAGGTGGCACATGGAGCAATGCAATGAGGAATTGAAAATGCAAAGGTGGTAGAAATGAACACTGTTCTTGGAACTGCTTATGCTGGTTCTCCTGAACCATCAACAGGCAATGGAATTCACTGCTGCACAGTTCACAATTTGTGCACATCACAGAACTAAGCTTCCCAGTTACTCTGCATGTTAACCTATGGAGATCTACACCTACAACTCCTTATTTCCACTTTAAGGGATGTTTTATGACTTCAAATAGGAACCACCTAAGAGTCTCACAGAAGTCTGTCTTTCTAATTTTACAGGACTATGGCTTTGGCCCATTATTATGGCTCATTTTAAAAATTTTTGCCAATAAAATGGAATCCCAATAAATTATTGCATTGGAATTCCTAACTATAATATGAATGAATAACAAAGAGCAGTGAAACAGCTTTTGTGACAGAACACAATTGCACCCAGTTAACCTCTGGCCTTGTACAGCCACAAACCCAGTACAAAACCCCACTGAGGGGAAGGACAACCAAGGCAGCCTGTGACACACTGCAAACCTCAACACAGAGCCAGGTAAACTCTGTTGCTAACAAATGGCGGACTTGGATGAGGTCAGATTTGGTTTCTGATGTGCAGAGTGAAGATCTCTAACTATAGTTAAATACTACAGCTTAAAAACAATGCCTTTATCTACAAATTCAGTGCAAGACAGAGTAGAGTCAGAGAAGGCAGTCTGGTCTCAAACAAGCAGGTGCTTAGAGAGTACAAGTTCCAGAGACACTGTATTAGAGTCCCTTCAGGGAGAGAACCACACACAGACTGAACACATTATTTGCATATTAAACATAAAATCATATTTCAGTGTCCTGAACCTGTGCTCAAAAAACACCCCAATTACAGTGGATTGGTGTTTGAGATGGCCTGTGCAACAAAACCTCTTCCTGAAGAACTGACGTGGTGTTAGACATGTGAGAGGGGAAAAAATAAAACCACAAACAAAAACCAGGTAGTGTGACACCTCAGGCAACAAGAAGAAAGAAAAACATGAAGAAAGTTGACATTACTGATTCTTACCTGGGATTGTTTTTTAATGTATTTACTAAAAACTCGTGAAGATCTATACCAGTGGAATCTGTATATTCTTGGCTGGAATCTAAGGGTGAGGGGGAAGAAAGCAAAATTACACTCTGGAGAAACACTAATACCACTTTTTCCCAATTATTGCTGAACATAATATATATTTGGATCAATACTATGTAACTGTTAAGCACATTATTCCCAAAATGAAACACCTCCACCCACCATCCCCTGATTCCAGTGTAATAGGGAAGGAAAAGCTTCAGTGACACCACCAATCTCTTAACAACTGGCTGTAGAATGCAGTAGATCACCTTGAGACACCTGATTTCCACCAGTCTTCCACATTCCCTCAGTATCCTACATCGTCCTGGTGTGTTCACACCTGTGGACCAGCAGCAGCCAATCTACAGAATTACTGGATGTTGCCCAAAGAAATATTGTAATTCAGAATGTGACACTCGAACCTTCACAAAATGTTGTTTTATATCACTAAAAACCCTTATTCTGTTGGGCTTTGTTTTCTCAATGTCATGTTTAGATGTTTTCAAAAAGAAATCTCACAGCCTTCCTCTCCTTTCAGGTTTCAGTGACAGAAAGTATTCGAAGTTACACATTATCCTCTAAAATCTGCCCCTGGAAGAAATGATTTAACACCAAATCTTCCCTTACATGAGCACTTTCAAGTGCCAGGTTCTAGAATTCAAACCAACAGATGTTTTAACAGTATTTTTGGAACTAGATTTCTTCCAAGAACTACTTATGTATTAACCTAGTCTCAGCTTAGTTAGGCACAACTCTAACTTATGCTTAGGTCCCAGTCTGAGCATTCATGGTTTGGGATTACTCCTGATTCTGAGGAGGTGAAGGAAAAAAAAAAAGCTATGCCTGGTAAAATAACTTTGAGATTCAATGATTATTTAATTTTCTTAATTTGCAACTGAGCACTGATTTAGTTATAATTACTAGAAGACTGATGCTTAAATTCCATAATTTTCTATTTTAGCACATCCTATATTGGGAAGTAATGAACCTCCAGAGGAGATACTGGTTGAATTTAGAACAGCTCTACCACAGGCATTTTGTCACTTTGCTCTCAACTCCTCATGATTACCTGGGGGGTATTTGTGGGGTTTTTAAGACATCATTTCAAAGACTGAGATTTATAAATGCAAGTAAAGTTCTCCATTCCAGTGCTTTTTATTTCAGGAATACCTGGCTGCCAGCTGGGACAAGCTGCACTGAAATGCCACATGAGGAAGGTCACGTGGAATTGCAGGACATGAGGGGGACAAGTGCCCCCTGTCCCAAAGAAAAGTCTGTCTTTAAAAGTATTTCCTTTACACTGTGTGATCTAAGATACAGTGATCTAAGATATTTAGCTCTCTTTCAGACTAAAACCTAAAGATTTCCAGCAGATAGACTAGATCTTCAATGCAGAATGCAATAATATCTAAGTGGAAACACAATACTTGTCCTTTTTATTTATGTAGTTCCACTCTCGCTCCAAAACTTTGCAAAAAAATATCTGATACTCTCAGAAGTAAAATAAACAAATGAGAACATGGACTTCTTTTGAATAAAGCTCAGAAACAGTACAAAGGTGGCTGTGCCATTCTCACTTAGGTTTCACAAGTCCTGTAACAAAGTCTAGGAGTGAGACAGGAGCTTGCACTGACCGGAAAAGTCAGTTTTCCAAAGAACACTTGGACACAACTGAGGCAACACAACAGCTTTGCTGCTGGTCTGCACAGCCAGGCAGGGGAGAAAGGAAAAGCATTTGCTGGATTGCATGTGTTTGATGGAGCCTTGAAAGCACTGTGTCCTCTGGGACCAACTCCCTTCTCCAGCTCAAAGGGAGATCTATTTGCTTCATTTTCACCAAAAAAAAAAAAAAAAAGCTATATTTCTGCAATGAAGACCTGGAAGCAGAACTGCATTTCCATATGTTCTTTAGCCACACAGTACATTTAAAAGGACAATGACAGATAGCAAACCTCTTGATAACATTTTTCTGGGCAGTTTATCACTGGATTTTTCCTTTTCTGATTCATCTTTTGCAGGTTTTTCTTCTTTTTCAAAGGACTGTGACAACTGGATCTGAATTTTCTCCTGTCAAAAGTAAAAACCAGTCACCACACAAATAATTTCATGCAATACCTGAAGAAGAACTGTTCTGTACTATATTACCTGCAGAACAATAAAGAAAAAAAAATTGCCTTCATATTCTTTTTAATCCCACATGTGCTCTGTGTCACCATACAATGAAATTATTTATTAGTAAATCAAAAAGTACAGAAAAGGTAGAGAAAGGACCACACACATTTTAGATTTATACACACTTCCAGGAATGCTATTGCAAAATGAATATAAACTATCTTAATTCATACACATAAGAAAAGATTCCAGTTTTTCAGGTGTATAAATTTTATACAGCCTCTATGTTTTAGTAATGCATCATCCACAATGCTTTTTACCCCCATTCATTGCTTTTACTATGAAAGCTTGTTTCAAGTTTCAATTTGGTTTATACTAAGAAGGAAAAAAAAGTTTCAATCTAAGACAGACCAGCATTTCCAGATCCACAAAAAAATAGGGGAAATATTCCCAGTACAATATATCAAGGCAAAATTTGCAAACCTGTCATCAAGGCTTAGATCCTTAACTACCTGTGTATTTTGACAGAGGAGCTTTGTGTGCAATCATCTCAAAATCCCTGTTTTTATACAGGCAGGTGAACAATCATAAAACTTGTTTCTCAAACACAGCAAAAAGAGTTTCCCTTTGAAATTAGTGACATAATGGCTCCCTGAGTAGTGAAAGACTGCAGTTTGTTTTTCCTGCTTTACTCTCTCCCAGGATTGTCAGTGAAGGGCTGATGTCCCTCAGACAGCAAAGCCAGGGGAGGTTTGGAGCGATGGAGACTCTGTGTCTGAGTGACTCCAAGACCAGGACTGGCAAAGTCCTGTCAGAGCCTTCCCTGTTACCTCTGAACTCCCTCAAATGTCAGTTCTGCTCCCCCAGATGCCAGCTGAGTGGATGCTGTCACCTTCCCATCTCGAGGACATCTGACCCTTCCCAACCCAAAGATCCTGCCCCTCGTCCATTCTTGCCCATCCCTCTCCTGCCCTGCACCCGATCCTTTCCCACACAGATCTCGCTCTTCCTTCAAACCCTTTCTCACCCACATCCAGGCACTTGCTCTGAGCTTCTCTCCTCCTGTGTCATGGCACAGGCTTGACCTCAGCCCTGGAATCTGGCCAGAGTTAAATATAGTCCGGATCCTCCAAGGCTGGAGCCTGTTCCACATGTCCACCCTGAGCCACTCCTGCCTGTGCAGCACAATGGGAACCCTGCACGGATCCCCCGGGGGTCAAACAGCACTTTCCATCTGCAGCTTTGGAGCAACAGCTTCTTCCAATGAGGAAAAAACATTCACTGACAGTTTTACCACCTCTGCCTTTGAGACATTTTCCCCCGCACTAAATGTTCTAATTAAACTTAGGAATTCATGAACACCCCAACACAGCACCACAGTGTGAAGACTTCTCAGCTTGTGAGATCCTGTATAACCACACCTGATAAATACCATCACAGGCACTTGCAAGGAACTCTCTTGTGGAATTCTTTCCTAGTTTTGAGCATTCCTTACCTCATAAACCTGAATATAATTCAAATGAGCAGTTTATTGTCACTCCAAAGTACATTACATTCACTGTTCACCCAGGAGCTGTGTAACTGTTATTTGAAAAACAAACATGTTTCTGTCTTATTAAGAAATTATTCTTGACCATCCATCTATGTGTTATCCTCCCTTTTACAATAATACTCTACAAAACTACCAGTAAATTAGGGAAATTTTCATAGTCTGATGTTCCTTCACTAGAAAACTGATTGAGTGCATGTTCTAAACTCATCTCCAGTCAATGCACACAGCAATGGTTCAGTCAAAGGATCTCAGCAAGTAATCATTTTCATACTTCTTTCCCCAACAGGAGCTAAAAAAGGAATCACCATCTGAACAGCCAGTTCTGCTACTACACCAGTTCTACTTCAAAGTGTGATACACCAGAACTGTGCACCAAAGGGCACTTTCTTGTGATTTCATGCTATAAAAACTGTAGCATCTAATTAAATATGACCTACTTGACAGCAAAGCTGCCGAGAAATCTTTTAACTTCTCTTCCCCTATAAAACTCTCCTAATCCCATCCTGCTTGCAGCAGGTCCCTGCTGGCATTGGGACTGAACAGAATCAGATCACCCATCCCAAGCCTTCCCTGTAGCAGAGGATATTGTCACCAAATTTTGATTAAACAAGTAAAAGCAAAGCACACCCCCCCAGAACCATGAAAACCTGATAAAATCTTCCAGCTTAACACATCTGAGAAAAAAGGTGAGAATCAGGAAACATTATGGAATATTTCTCAAAGTCCTGTGTTCCAGGGTCTTGGCTTTTTACCAGCAATCTCCAAAGCCAACACCAACCTGAATTTACACAAGTCAGTGGAAACTAACACCCTTGTCTTCTCCCACTCACCCTCCTTTGGGTTGTCTTTTTTTTCTAAATAAAAAAAGGTCACTCCTGTTGCAATTTCTCAGGAAAATAGAAACTTCTGTATCAGAAAACAGATTGATCTGCTCCAGAGAGTTTCTTTGCTCCATCTCCCATCACAGCCTTAAAAGAGGAGCAGCCAGCAATGGCAGCGGGGACTTGCTGAAGTGACTTCTACACACACCTGGATTAGAACTTCACCCTGCTGGAGCTGCTGCACACACTGGGGTGGAAGGGCTGACAGGCACAACTACAAAGTTATCCCAAAACTCACATGAGTTCCTAGTTGAGTATATGCATTTTTCATCCTATCAAGGCTACACTTTCTAATAATAAAAAATTGGGATTCTTCAACTATCATCAGCAACATCAACAGGATTTTTTTCCTGTGTCTTAAAATCCATTTTAAGTATTAACACAAAGCTGGGAGCCACTTTTCAGTTGCAATCTCTGACAACAACAGAGCAGGGACTCTTCCAGCAAGGGGAAGTGTCACAGAGGTGACTTCCCTGCTGCCAGGGAGGGCTGTCTCCCTTCTCTGAGTCACTGCATCCCCCACACATCCCAAGCACAATTAATGCTTCAGACTGGGGGGCTTGAGGCAGCCAGCAGCCAACTGGTGGTTATGGAAGGACTCTTCCATGCCTTCCCGAAGATTGTTTGGGAAACAAGGCAAAATGGGTGAAGAAACTGCCCGAGTTGTTACAGAGGGCATGCAAGACTTGTGTCCCATGGGATGTGCACTCCACCACCAGAACTTGTAACAAATTCCCATTCTAACCCTCCAACAAGCATTCCTCCACTCTATAGGGAAGAACTAAATTTGTTCTCACAATCACTTGCACAGCTATTGGGATTCATTTCTTCCAGATTACTGCTTCCAAAGAAAACTCACAGCTAGATCTAGCTCTGTTTCTGAACAGGCAATTTGCTTTATGGATTCCTTTTGTACCATCTTACATTATCACAATTCAATTCATTCTGTGGAACAGGCCTTTACCTCCCTCCTACTACCACAATAATTCCTTTCCACAACCACCTGGCAGTGCACAGCCAAGGACTTGGTGACAAATGCCATCTGCAGAGAACACTTATTACAAATATCTGATTTTAAACCACTCAATGCATAGTCCTGCATAGTGCTGGAGGCTGGAAAAGCCTAATGCCTCATGTTTGAAATACACCCTGCATGAACCATCCACCAAACCAGGGTTCTGTCTTCTTGTAATTGGCTACTGTGACTGGAAATGTTAAACCCCACTGCTTCAGACTAAACAATTCAGCCTCGGCTACATCCCTCAGCCTATTATCTTACACAAAACATTGCAACAGGGATGTAAGTCACTGTAAATAGCATTAGCTTTTCTGTTGGCTTTTAATCTCTTGCTCTGCAGCCTGTTCCAATCTATGACTTAGATTTTCATCAAATTAGCAGGCCTGGTTTCTGAATTTCCCTATTCAACTCTTCAAATTGTGGTATATTACTGAAGGCCTACAAAAATATTGTTTTTTCATTTTCCCCAAGGAAAGAAACCCCAAACCTGGATACTCTGCGCTTCAATCCTAAAAGAATTTTAACTACCTTGACAAAACCTACATGAGTTCTCAATGCCTGTCCTTTCCCAGAAGTGAATTAACCACTCCCCCAGCAAAACCCCTTCACACCTGCTATTCTACTGGTTCCTTCTTAACAAAAGTGAGTTTTCACAAAAAGAGAGTTCAGAAGCTTCTCAATAACAGCAAAGGATCATTTCAGTTTTGACAGGTGTGAAAAAATAGCAGCACTTTGATGGCCTCATTCATACATACAACCTACAGCCAGTAATAGGATTTTGCTCTGAAGATCCAGACTGGTATAAAGGTGAAGTCAGGTAAATTGGATTTTGTTTAAATTCTCTCAAGTATTTTTACATATTTTGTTCAGCATGTAAGAACTTCAGGTGTGTTACATCATCCTAATACATTAGTCTTCAGACACACCCAGGTAGGTGTTACACAGCCACCAGCAACTGTGGCTGACATGCAGGAATTCAGCTACAACACCAGAACTTACAACTGTTTCAATTTCCTAAATACAAAAAGCTGATAAATTGTGCTCCATACTAATCACAATGTTTCTGGCTTACTGATTGCAGACAGCACTTGAGCAGGGTAAGAGCCCTTCAAATGCACTGTAAGACTAAAAAGTTAAACTAACAAATCCCCTCTTCCTGTCCCCAGATATCAACCAGCAGAGTCAGCAAAACATAAAAGCAGCAAACTCTTCATCTGACATGATCACCTCTATTAGAGCTGTACGAAAAAAAATTAAAACCAGGCGGTGCCCACATATTTAAAGAATACCCAAAAGATTTTCTTTTGAACAAGTTACTTGAAACTGTTTCAGAAACTTCAGTAATGTGGTTTTTACCTGGAGGTCCTGTGATATTTCAGCTGTGGGAGGTGGTGGATACTCTTCACATACAGCAAGGCTCCGAACTAACTTTAACTTTGTGTTTGACTGAAGGAAAGTATGTAAAATTAAAAACTATGGCTCATAAAAAGTTATATAAATACACCATAAGCCGTTATTTTTCCATTCATTTTATGTAAAACAAAATGGCTGAAAACTGCATTTTTAATGTTTTCAAGAGAATAAATAATTCTTTTAGGATGAAAACACCCAAGCAATTGCAGCTTTTGAAGGCACTACCAGCACAATAGAGCACATCTAATGAAAAGTAAATAAAAGTGTTTGGGAAAAGTGTTTCTCTCCATAACAATAAAAAGCCACTAAAAATATGAAGGCAAATCACAGAAGCAGACAACTAGGCACGACAAAAACCCAACAGAATAAAACAAAGCTACGATGCCAGAAAATAAAACTAAAGGCACTTTCCACAAAGTAACAAAGCTCCCCAAGCATGAAGGGCTCCCTCTGCATGCCAACACAGGGCTACTGTACCTTGGACCTCTTTGCTGCCTGTCCAAAGGACTGCAGGGGCCGCTGGACAACACAACAGAGAAGGGTGGGTTAAACTCAACGTACAGGTGTGGTAACAAAAGTCTGTACAAGAGAAAGCTTTGACAGTTATCACTGAGAATTCTGTGACAGGAACAGCAGGTGCTTTGGGCTGCAGGATTATACCCTCTCCCACTTTCTTCGGGCCCGTCCTTGATTTCCCTTCTCCACTGATCAGGACCATAGCAGGAAGGAAGCATCACTCTGCTTCAGCAGCTTCCAAGCAGTTTGCTCTCTCAGCCTGCTCCCACATTTTAAATTCTTGTGTCCTAATTTCCTTGGCAACATCACATGCTTTTTATAAATTTTCTTTCTATTCCTGAAACCTACCTGGAGAAATGATCATTAAAAAAAAAAAAAAGCATTGCCTCTACCAGGGAACAGGTACCAGCTGATGACCCACTGTAAGCAGCTTAAAACACATTGGGTTTTCATCTTTTATCTTGGGACCCATAAAAGTATATTTTAAAATGAGCCACTGGTCATTTTTTGCCTTTCATTTAATAAGTTACTATGCATTAATATGCTTTTTCTCCTCCCGGAGCCATTTTAGTACCCTATTATGCATTAATTTGCTCTTTTTCCTCCCAGAGCCCTTCTTCTATTACTACTGTTCCTTAAAAAAGAAAAGATTACCAGACTTTTACTATAGGATGTATGATTGAAAGGTACATTTGAACCAACAAAAGCATTTAACAATCTGTTAGCTGCACAGTTAAAACTAACCCAACCCTCTGTGCCAGTGACACAGGAATAGAAGCACTTAGAGTGGCATCACATAATTTAAGTACTGGTTTCCCTGGAGAACTAAAACTCAGGTATAGAGAAGCCTTTAATAGAACTTGTTTTAGAGAACACAGGCCTAATATTTGTAAAGAGAAAGGAATATTGGTAATATAATTTCAAATGTTGTTTAACGGACAATATTTCACCCTTTCAGAAGGAAAATAAACAGAAAGTCCATTGGAAAGCTCCCTGAAGCCAGCCCTCCTCAGGAGATGTCTATCAAGTGCCTGAGCCTCTCAGCAGGATGTACATGTTGTTTAAAAAGCACACCTGGCCTCCAGCAGAGAGCTCTGCTCGTAAGGCAGAGCTGCTTTTCCCCTCATTTTCCTCCAGTCTCAAATGTCTATTTTGGGTGTTGCAGCAGCTCAGCTGAGGAGCAGCAGAAGGGGAGCTCATTTCACTGTGTAACAGCATTTTAAATAGCTGCACTGAAAACTAACTGAACTCATCAGCAGCTTTTCAAAGGAAGCTTGCTGGGATTTTGAGCAGCAGAGACAGTCCAAATACTTCCAGACCTGGAACCAGTCAGACTCTGAGTTTTGCTGTTTCCATACCTGGGACCATATAGAGGCTTGGAGTTTTGCTGTTACCTGCAAAATACTTCTTTCCTTTCCATCATCCCAGCTGAAAGCACTCCCTGCAGCCTGAAAGCTGGCACTCTGCACATCCCTCACAGAGTTCCTGTTACACCAAGCTACTGAACTTTCCAGAACTGGATGATTTCCCAACTTCCTGTGGATTACTCCAGCCTCGATTAGCTGAGGTGCATTCAAATCCAGTAATGTAAACTCAAAATCACATCAGGACTACCAGCAGGGTCCTCAGTTCACTGTCCAGAAGCAAAGGAATCCACACTTGGACAACTGTTTATCTTTTGCAAAATTTTGGAATATTTGAAGCCAGTATATAAACCAAAAGAATATACGGAAGCAAACACCCCAGCTCCAACATTTGAGGGGGCACAGAGGAGAGAAACCAATTTAGTTATACAGGGCATCAGACACTTTAAACCAGCCAAACAGAATTCCCAGTACTGTTAACCAGAACTTGACACACAAGCTACTGCTTGCTAATTAGATAAGTCACACATTTCAGTTATTTTTAAGAGTGATTAAAAAAAACAGCAGAGAGGAGATTGTTGCTGGAAAGGAGAAACCATATTGTAATTAAATTCAGTCAAGATCTGTACAAAGTACAAATTTCTCCTCACTTTACCTCAGTAAAGTCTCAGGAATCCACTGCAGCCAAAACTGCAGTTTCACACCAGATAAAGTGAAGCAAATGCCTCAAAATTTAATGGAGATATTGAAATGATCTGGTATCAAATCTGAATTCTTCGTAAGAACATTTTAAATTAATGTGGGTTTTATATTTCAATGACAATAGGACAAGTTTGGTTGTACATTCCTTAAAGTGTTTTACATACATTGTGTCTTATCTTCTGCTTTCCTTGGGGAATTACAGTTGTGTTTCCAGGTTGGAAAGCCAACACTGACACTGTCAATTTTTTAATGACAGGTGTTTGCAATCTCTGGAGAATAAGGCAATATAGAATATTCAGGGCAGTAAACTAAGGTACTGGAATACTCTGGTGCTCAGTTTCATGAGCACCTGACAATTTTTAGGGACTAAACCAATACTAACAACACCAGGGGATCACTGTAGGAGGAATATTCTCCCTTGACTGATATGACTCAAACTTCAACGTTCCACATGGGACAAGTTTCACCCCACCCATCATATCCAAACTTGTCCAACACTCCTGTGACAGGTCTGGATTCCTGGCTTTCCTGTGTGACTTTCAGGATGCCAAAGCACAAAATACAGCTGTAACTGTGAGCAATGAGCACCACACACTTGTTGGGTAAGAAGCACTGGAACAATAAATGGCCGGAGTGCTGGGACAGCTCACATGGAACAGGCTGATGGTGTGAGGCCTGAGCCTGAAGGTACAAACCCCAAAGTCCCATCAGTGCACTCTCAAAACATGAAGATAACTGGGCACAATCCAGTGATGCCTTTCTTGGTCAGAGGATGACACCATTTCCACCGGAATTCCAGGACAACAGGCAGCTGCTAATGAACATTTTCTCTCTTTTCAGGCCCATGAATTTTAGTTCTGTCCTAATTTCTCTGCATTTACTAGGTTTTGCTCCTACAGAGCATCTTTATGTTCCCCACTTGTGAAAAAGAATTTATAGCTAATTTAGAACATGCAATCCTTGGTGAGTGCAAATTAAGCAATTTCTTCATATTTGCAGCTCTCAAAGACTTCTACTGCCTTGAGAAAACACTGTGTTAATGAAAGCCCTATTTATAGTCATTATGGGCATGATTTCAAGACAGTGTTTAAAAGCAAGTATTCCAAATAATTGCATAATGAAAATAATGATTAGGTTCTTGTCTTTTAAAAAAACCTCACAAAAACACAACCACTTTTAAGACCAACTATTATGCTACATTTCCAACTGTAGGGAAATAAGATAGCATTTACCAAACACATGTAATCACATACATCCAGGCTTTCAGTAGGAGTATTTGCCTACTTTATTTTTGCCCTAATGACCTCACCAGATCACACATATTAAATGCAAAGGAAAGATATGGAGCTGTTACAGATCTTCCTCCATCATCCCTGTGCTGTCTAAACAAGCTGCACAAAAACAGGGCAGGCACAAGATGGCAAACTCAGACGTGTGAAAGGCTTTGTGAAGGAGCCCTATTTCTGAAGTACCATTTGGACATTTCTGAGGACAGGCACGACACGACAGATCTGAACAAAGGGTGTTCTGAGGACACTCAGCTTTTCACCTTTCTGCTCAATTAGGTCTCAATTTTAAGTCCACTTAAGGACTACAGTCCTGAGCACCACAGGCAGATCTGTACCACTGAAGGAAGGAACAGTGTGGGCTCTGGCTACTTGCTGTCCTCCATCAGTGAGCAGTGACAGCAATTTTCCATGGCACAGCAGAGGGTGACTGATGGAAAAATAGCTTCACCATTGGACATGGAGGCAGTTCAAAAGTAGAGAACCTACCTGATCATTTATCTATATAAAAGTATTATGTCACATATTTTGGAGACAAAGAAAGGTAAGTCCTGCCAAGGCCAAAACAGCTGGGGAGGAGGCAAAGAAAAGCTTCAGAGAACTCAAGCTGTGAAAGAGAGAGAGAGCACTCAAGGTTGGCGCCAGTAGGGAGGGAAGAAACTTGTAGAAAGAGAGATGTCAAGTTGCCAAGTAAAAAAATTAACCTAATTCCCCCAAAGGACAGAGATATCTGTGTAATTAGCATAAAACAAAATCAGAATTACACTCCTTAATACAACATTTGCCTTGCCTGTCTCATACAGGAGATGCACACAACTCTGTATTCATGCTCCAGTCTCCATCCTTCCACAAGGCTTTTATGGTTTAATAAAAGAAATGTTCCTAGTAAGAAGAACCATAAGGGACTATCTTGCAAGATAAATTCAGATCTTTAATGTGTTGTCAATATTTCCTGACAGCCCTTACAGTATTGCCTGTCCCCACCACCCAAGGACAAAAGCAACACACTTCAGACCCTGTATTCCAGCTAATTCCAAATTAGTGTGTAGTCACTTGACCTGGATAAGATTAACATGTGGGAGACAACAGTGATTGGTGAACCAAAACCTTCCTGATTCCAAAAACTACCACAGTGCTGCTGTGCATGTTCATGTGCCTCTTGTTTCCAGTGTCATTTAAATGACACTTGAACCTCAATTCAGATATGACAATCCAGAAATCTCTGTATCAGTTATACTACTTTTGCACTACTTTAAGAAATTGGGAGTGCTGGCCACGTCCTCTGATTAGATACTTTTCTCATTCACATTGTACCTCCAACAGCATCCACAATAGCAAATCAGTTACTAATGCACAACCCCTCAAAATAATCTGGAATTTAGAACCACAGTTACATTTCAAAACATAATCACCAGTTTCTGAACCGTGAAGATCCAGAAACATACCTGAACTCAAACCACGTTAAGTTTAGACAGAGGAAAAATCCCAACCTGTTTCTTCCTTGGCTGTGAAGAGTCAGAAATCAAGTGATAACTGTGCTCAGGAGTATTACTGTAGTTTGCCAATAAGTATTACACCTATTCTACTGCTAGGGAGGAAAGTCAAACCCAAATCCCATCCAGCTCCCACTCCCAACCCATCCTCTCAATTAGCAAACAGAACAACACAACAAATTCCAATAAGCTTCTGATAATGTTCTCTAACATTTCTTAGCAAATACTTCATAACCTGCACTTAATGACAAGTAGTGTGTTCTGTGAAACTCCATAAAACTATTTAATCATCCATTAGGTAAATCTTGCCGATTGCTCCACTGTTCCACAAGGATTTTTTACTAGGGACAATCCAAAATGTTTGTATTTTAGTATAAAACATGCTTTCAATGAAAACTCCTCAAATATATGACACATATTTGCACCAGAGGCTACCACAGTACAAGTGACATTAGCTGCTACTGATTTCCCCTGTTGCAAAGGGCTTGCTCACATTAGCAAGGTTCCACTGGTCACTGCCTGTCTCCCACTCTGGAAATCTGCACCCTCAGCCTCCAAACTCTGTTTTTAATGACACTGCTGAGGTAACAGGAACGTTCCAATTCCAGTGGAGACTCCTGGCCACCACACTGAGGACAGCACTGAGCACAGATGCCAGTGAAGCTGTGCCCACCAAACAGCCTCCAGCACAGCTACTCAGTTCCTTTTGGGTATGGAGAGAATTGTTCCAGCCACCAGCCCTCAACCCTGGGCAGCACCCCAAGCAATCATCCCCCTGCCAAACCCACAGCCCTGGCAGCTCTAACAGGTTCATTCCTCTGGACTCTCTGACTGGGGGGTTTATTTCTTATCTGCCACTTGAGTCTCATACAAGTTTCCACACCACAATTTGTTGAATGGGATTTGTTAAATGAGGAAACGTGAAAGGGATTTTTCCATATTACTGAACTGTATGAAAATAAATAAACATTAAATTAATTTTTAAGGCTTGCTACTGAGATATTGCATTGATTAAAGGAAATACCAGCTCAGCCATAATGCCACCAGCTTTTCAGTAGCAGTTATTTCTTATGTTTCAGGAGAACTATTTCATTTCAAGGATTTATTTTTTTCCATAAAGTTATCTATTTACACTGATGTCAGCCTTAATAAAGCCAGCAGACATTAAAGTGTAAAACTATTGTTATTTCAGGGATCTACAAGATTTATTTGGAAGCAATATAACATACAGATAAAGTTTACTTCACTCAGTGGAGTATTGAATTGTTAGTCTTGAACAAAACTACTCCCCAAAGAACCTTTTACTCAATTCTCAATAACAAAAATCTAATAAGTGCTGTCCTGGTTTTGCAACCCACAAGAGAATCTCCCATATCCCAGTCAGGATTTTTAACAGAAAATTGTTCAGTCTTAACCCACAGACACAAAATTCCTACAGACAACTAGATTTTTGTAAAACACAAACTTCTGTGCTTCCTTTTAGAAATCTGGTCCATTTTCTAGGTTGTGTCAGAAATTTTTAGCTGCTTTCCTGAACTCCTCCTCATCTGAGCTGCTTACAGTCCTCAGGGAGCAGGTGGGAGCCTCAGCCAGGAGTGAGCTACCTTGTCCCACGGGAAAGAGACCCATCTCCCAGCACTCAGGAGCATAAACACTAAACTAAACCTCAGAGGGATCAAATCTGCTGCCACAGATTCCCGATCCACCCTCATCAGGGTGCTCTCCATTAACACAAGGTGCTACCATGACTTCTTTACAGGTCCATCTCCCACCTGCAAAGGCTATTCTTTATATGAATCATGAGGACTGTCTTTCCTACTTAAAAGTCATGTACTGAAGCTGTCGAGCAGTGAAGAACAGAGGAAAAGAGAAGGTATTCTTAAAAATGTCTGACTCATCTTCACAGGAGGGGAGAGGAAGCAATAATCATCCCACTTGCTTCCCTAACCCCAGCCAGGTTTTCCTACCCTGTACTAAAGCAACACCTTAGAGGATGAAGAGAATGGAGAAGAACAAGAGACAGATTTATTTAACATGATACACTAGTGAAAAACAAAGTGGAGAGCTCCTTACCAGCATACTGTTCTTGTTATCAGGACAATTCTCATCCTTCTCTGCTGGAATCTGCTCCTGACTTCCTGATTTTAGAAGGTTTTCAACTGGGTCTGTGTCTTTAAATTCAGCTTCTGAACCCTTCATTGCATCAGTTTCATCTTTTACAGTGAGAATATCAGACATCCTCATTAGAAAAGGTTATTTTAAAATTCTACAAGAAATATGGAACCTTTAGGACAAAGAAAAAGTGGATCATTGAGTCATTTAAAATGAATCAAAAAACCCCACCCATACCTAAACAGCTGCCCAAAATAAACACGATTTTGTTGCAAAAAGGATCTTTTTCCTGTCTTGTATTAGAGGAAGTGATTTCTTTTTAACCACTTTTATCAAGAGGCTTTAAGAGCAAACAAGAACTAAGGGCTGCACTATTGGATAGCACTCACAGATTTTTCTTTCTCTATTTTAAAAATAAACTAGGTTCCAACAGAAACAAGGGAAGATTTTCTGAAAGGAAAAGAGAATTACATATAGATTTATTTTAAGAGGGTTGAAAGTAATTAGATGAATCATAATTTCCCAAGTGTGCGAAAAATCATAAATTTCATTAAAACTTTTAAGTTTTATTGTTGCCAGATAGTTCCTGCATTCAGAACTTGTGCAGTTGGTATCTTATGTACTAAATACAGTAAAATTAGTCTTAATAAAATTAAGCATTTTCTCAAAAGCAACAAAGAAAGAGACAGATTTGGTAATTAAAATAATAATAACCATTATCAACAATTATATTTTATAATAATAATAATAATTTTTAAAACTCTATAAAATATGACTAAATGTTGTAACAGAATCACCTCAAATTTTCCCTAGAAAACAAGAAACACAAATTCTTGTCATTACTCAGCTACAGTGCAAGTAAAACCAAGAATTTCCCATTTCTTCAAAGAAATAAAGAGTAAGATCTGAATGCTTAAAATCATTCATAGGAAACAAATAACAATCAAAGAATATTGTAGAAGAGTCTTACTATCTGGTTCAGTACCTGATATGTCCTACAGTTTGGGGATTGAGGTCTTCCACGAAGATAAAACAGAATAATCTGAAGTTCCTTTTCACAGTTGTCAACCAGGATGTCAGCTGGAATGAACCATCTGGAATCTGGCAGGAGGAGTCCCATGTCCCTATCCCCAGTGTAGAGTCCTGGACAGAACTATGTGGTCTTGAATCAGCAGGAACATCCCTTTTGAGTGCCTGAAAACCGACAAAGGAAATACATTACACTTTTACTCGGTGTGGGAGGGGAGAGGGAATTTGGTGACACCCAAAAGCTTAAATAGTCATTTTAAGGAAGAAAATAAAAAATCAGAAGCCACAGAAGAAATCAGCTTTTGTCACACCCATTTTACTTGTCCTATTGAGCAGCAGTGACAGTTTTCCTTAGAACTCCAGACATTAGAGAGTTAACACTAGTCATAATAAACATTTTGCTGGCATTCCTGGTGACACTGTTCCTATAAACAAGCAGGTATCTTCCCAAAGAGGCAGAAATCCGCAGCCCAGCGGGTGTGGGGGAGTGACAGGCCATGGAAGCTCCCAAACCCCTGTCAGTGTAACAGCGATTTTCTCTTTGTTGTAGTTAATAATCTACATAATCCATATTTTAGGCAACTTGAATTACAGAAGACAGCTTTATTTTACTCAGCAAAATAAATGCCATCGGATGAGGATTTACACAGTTATACAAAACTGATAATGTTCCATCTTTCCTCTTTTTTCACATTTGCTTCTCTGAGAAAGAAGTAACCCCATCACCTCCAAGGCAGCGTTTGAGGTGGAAGGCAAGGGCACACCTCTCATGGCAAAGCAAAAGTAACTCCAAGATGGTTTTCCCAAACAATCCAGATGCAGATACTAAGATTTATGAAGAAGCTTAGGTTAACAACCTTCACTGTAAGCAGAACTTGAAGAGAGATGCTGTTTGACTTTGTTGCCTGATATATGATTTGTACTATATTTAGATAAGTGTTCAAAAATATTACATGCTGAAGACAGAAAAAAAAAATCATCAAAACTCAAAACATGTACGTCCAGTTGCAATTATAATATTGGAAAATAAGTGTTATTTAATTGATACTCCCTACACAAGTCACAAACATAGTAACTGCAATGAACACCTTGAAGTTTTCCCTTTAATCCCATCAAATTCACTAAGGGCTCCTGTCCTTTTGCAACAACATTTTCAAACGGTCTCAGCACCCTCAGTTACTAAAACTCCTGCTGCAAACATATTGCCTGCCTATGTCAATCCAGAAAACTGATGCACAGGAAAAATGTCCTTATATTTCCTACACCAACCTAACTACAAATCAGATGAGAACTTGTTCTGGACAGATTTTTCCTTGCAGACAGATTTAAAGCTGCAGATTTGGTGCTATGTAACCTATAGGGAAAGGGAGAGAGCTGAGGAAAAGCTCTATAGTTTCAACTCACACGTAAATATCTAGTTTTTGGATTCACAGAATGTGGCTATTTTGAGTCAACTGGAATCACCATATGTGCATCCACGAGTAAATGCTTCAGATTAAGAGCAAAACACACTTAATAGAAAAATGAATCTTTGCTTACCTGATTTTTTAAATAATAACAGCCACAGATTCACTGTAATTGATAATGCAACTTTGTGTTTGTGACACACAACTGTGAGATATAAGTAGTTGGGTAACAGTCCCTGAAGTTTCCTCTAATCCAGACAATTTTCATAGCTGAGATAATCTGGTTCTAGTTTCTAAAATGGCAGAGACTGGATTAAAAAAGACTTCAGGAATTTTATGTGCTTCAATCTGAGCGGGGGGGCAAATCACAGACCATCCTTATAAATCTCAGCTCTTTTACCTCCCCAGATAGTTGGATGTTAATTTACTGTGTCCTGTGAAGGACAGAAAAAAGGAGAAAAAAAGCAGGAAGGCTCCTAAGGAGCTGCTCTACTCTCTGGGGAGGAAATTGGTTCTAGTCAGCAAAGTGATTGACTGACACCAAATCCCAGCACTGGCCCTAGACTGGACTGCAATACTGACCAACATAAAATCTGCAGATTTTAATAAGAGGGACATGATACCTCTGCCCTAAAATTATCTGAACAGTGAGAGGACTGAGCATTACTTATAATATTAAAAGTTCAAACAGCTCACAACAGATCTTGTGAAAAAAGCCTTTCAATCTTACCATATTTTAGAGGTGACAAAAATAGGCATAGAGAGGAAGTACAAGGACTTGCATGTAAAAGTGGAGGATAATATGTCACACTTAGCTTCTTCACCCTCAGGGCTGCTGTCCCCATCTGAGTACTTGGTGCTGAAATGTATGTTTTTCCTCTTGTTCATCAGATTAGTAACACTATACACCCACCACTCATCTTAAAAGTCCAGTAATTCTCTTTCTGAAAAGTTGTAACCACTTTGTCTGTGCAACTGTTCTCCCCATTTCAGAGGGCAAATCGTAATTATGAGCTGTGAGTGAAGTCTAGTACTGCATAGGCATGTGCTTGTCAGTCAGCACATCATAAAAAGGTCAGTGCTGTGGTCTTACTGCTTTCTTTTGTACAACCTGTGACAAGACAGAAAAAAAAAAACAAATCCAGCAAAGCCATTCCTGAGTTTCATGATGGCAGCCTCCTGAATCCTGACACATGGAAAACCACCGGGTCCTTTGTGTCAGGTTCTGACTTCAAAATCATCATATGGAAACCCACTCAATTGACCTGTAATGAGTAGAGATATTTCTGGGAACAGGATCTACTCAATCCAATTTCTCTAATAGGCATCAAGAGTTCCATCTCCTTCTTGTGGGTGGTGTAGATGGAGATAGGAAGTTTTGCTCTGCCCATGATGGAAGAAATCCAGTCTTTTTCTTTTAAAAAGAAGGTAAAAGACAGAAGGTGATTTTTTGTTCTGTGTTAAAGTTACTATTAATATAATTGTTGTAAAAGACCCCAGGAACAGCTGTTAAAATAAATGATATCAAAATAAGGGCAAGAAATTGGATTAGAAGGGTGGGGGTTAAAAAATCCACGTTCAACACACAAAGTGGACACACTGTCAGTGGAGAGGTAAAATGAAAAATTATTTCTTAAACAAGCTTCTGTTCACCAATTCCTCAACAGAATTCCTGCACAGGCCTTAAGAGTACCCATGGTTGTGGACAAGATCCACCTTATTTTTACTATGAGTTTACCTCTAACCTGGTAGTCAAAATTTCGTGCTGAATTCTCAGTGGTTTGTTGCAAGTCATTCCAAAATCTCCAGGCTGTACCTTGGTTTAACTCCCAACATCTAGTTCCAAGCAAAGCTCCACTTCTCCTCAGAAGCTGCTTTAACTTTATGTGAAAACTCCCCTTTATGCCTGTACATACACCCAGAGGAAGCACAGCAGCAGGTTATTTTCTCTGCTATTTATCACATATTCCATTAAACTGATTATAGGGATAATCCTCCCTAGAGAGAGGAAATATCAGGAAGGGGAAAAAATGCATAAAAGCAGCTCTGCATTAAACAATTACCATTACTACAAAAAGGCTAGACTAGTAATATCCTCTTCAAAAGTAGCACTATCTACTTAAAGGGAACCTACAAATCCACTTGTTTTTTCATTTGGGAGACCCAAGTTTTGTCTAAGGCTCATGTTATTTCAAAAAAAATCTATTACAGAAGGAGCTGCATGAGAAAAAACACAAACCAACCCTGGCACAGCTGCTTATGGAGCGACTCCCCCCACGGCTCAAGGGGAGGAACAGACTGATGAACACAACAGTCTGTAGGACAGTCCTGCCTTACCCCTGGAATAACGGTGAGGCAAACTTTCCTGGGATGTGGAAGTGCTTTTTTTTTTTTTCTGAGAGAAGTCAGGACATTTCCTAGAAAACCACAGCTGTGAAGACTCAAACAAAACCCTTGCCACAGTAAGAGCTTTTTCCAGCTGTTTTTCACCTCAAGTATACAAACATATTTATATGAGCACCATAAACTCAGGGCTCCTGTGATTAGAACAAACACCGACTCTCCCCACCAACCAAAAACACTCATAAAGCTACAGATGTTCCTTTGTTAGGATGAAAGGGGAGAATGTTTATGCCTTAAGCAGAAAGATGTCAATCAAAATTATCTTACCATTACATTAACACAAGCTATGGGTATAACTAAAAGAGAATTACTGCATCCAGCTACTGCTCAGTTCTTGAGGACCACAATCCACACACAGTTCTTGGGAACAACTAACTTTGGCGAGTCAGACACCCAGACCAACAGAGAACTAACTCACCATTATCTGAGAGCCTGTAGATGAGTCCTGAGGCAAAAGATGGACAACATGACAAACACCTATATTTGGAACAGATTAGTTCCTCCTGGGAAACTTTCCTTTGGGGAGAGGTGGGAAAAGGACTGGAGGAAAACTGCCTGAGGTGACAAAGGAGAGGAAAGGAGAAGAAAAAACCAAAACAAACCTCCATCCCAACCCTGAAAATCCTGACTTGGAGAGCAAGGGAGGATTCCAGAGGGAGCAACAACTCTGCTGCTACAAACAGCCCAGGCTGTGCTCACAGATGCTCCAAGAGCCATAAGCCAAGGGCTGAAAACAGAATTTTGCTCTCCCTCTCTCAACTAGTGCTTCTGTGGCCCAGGCTGTTAAAAATCTACCACACAGGATCTATAAAACAGAGCAGCTGATTTTAAGATTGCCATTCATTTCACAGAAAATTCAAAGTAGATTTGTACAATTATGAGAAATAGAAGCTGGAATTATGCAGAGGCAGCTGTTCCCTTTTTCCAGAGAAGGCAACACCTGCTTTCTGCATGTTATCTTATGTCTAAAGTTTGAGACCCATTAAATGACTCACTAGGAAGACAAGAGTCCTGGCCTGCCCACTGCACTATGATATTGTGCAGGTCTGGTCTTAATTATACAATTATTAATAACAAATAAATGAGAAACTGATCCACTTTTGAAGTATGAATCAAAAAGATTCACTAATGTTGTTTAGATTTATGTACTAGAAAATGCTGTACGAGTGAATCCAGGCTGTATTGATTTAAATACACTTAAAACAGAGATTTATACTTTTCCAATGCTGCTATTTACCCAGGTTTGGAAGTTCTACATTAATCACTTAACAACTGAATGCTATTTACTGCATTAGCATTAGAAGATACTTCTTATTTGATTCAATTTACCAAGCTACTTAATAATCAGATTTTCAAAGAAGCAGTACAATGATAGATTAGAATAGAAACACACAATGTGCAGTTACTCTACCTCCTTCAAAATTAATTAAGGACTGAATGTATCCTCCTGTCTGTGCAAGTGATGTCCTACTACCAAGTGTAGGCATCATTTAAAAATTAACTGGACAGAAATAGCACCAAATTTAGCAGAAGACATTTGCAGACTTTCTTGAGAAAAATCCCTCCAATTAGGACAGAAAATCCCACAATTGTGAACCCAATAAAAGGCTCTCACAGGACTGCTCTGTAAGGAAGGACAGACTTAAAGCACCAGAACAAACCTGTCAAACACCCATTTCAGCCCTAAGCACACTCTGGTGTGCAGGTTATTATTTGTACAACAATAATGCTGCATATCAGAAAGAAAAAGTGAAACTTGCCCTTGGCCTTGTAGTTCATCACTTAAACACTCCTTTTCTTTACTGACACATTTTCATGCTACAACCTCTGCAATACTTTTAAAGAACAATACAGTGCCCTTCTCTGTCACACCTGGGGCCTAAGACAGAACACTACCACTGTTCATAGGATGGCTGACAGGCTTTTAAAGAGGACACCTTTCCCAGGAATAGGCATGTGAGAAGCCAAGGTGTATTATTAGTAACTATCCCTCCCCCTCCCTTTATAATTTAAATTCTGAGCAAGAATCTAAGGCTCTATAATCCTGCCTCACCTTCTCCTGTGAGTTCACTCCTGAATGCAATAGGAATGCTTAGCTGACAGTGACAAAAAATAACAAGATAATTCCTTCAGGAACGTAGCTGCATAAATGAGAATATGAATTTAACAACCAGCAAGACTAGAGCAGTCTTTTATTCTACATATTGATAGGAAACTGTAGCATTCAAGTACTTATGTAGAGTTTGTCGTAATTTTTTATTCACAAACTCAAAAAATAAAGCTTGAAATGTACACTGAATAAACTCTGCCACTGTAAAACACTTCTTCAGAGGAATCTGAAGGGTTGGCTATTCCACTCTGCACAAAGCACTGTCACTGCCCTGTGAATTCCCTTCCTGCACTTCAATTTGGACTTTTAGGATATGAACAATCAGAGCAGAGTACATCATAGGAATTAAAGGTTTCCTTGTGGAAAATGAAACAGTCCCCTGGATGTAATTCCTGCTACAACAGAACATGGCAAAGGGGTTATGCTCAGGTGCTTCCAGCTCACTATTAAATTTGGTAGGCTTCAGGTACTTTCCTTTTAACAATTTAGGAAAGGATTGGCATTCCAGGATACCCCTTAGGGAAAAAAAATCCCACCACAATCCTTGTTTTCACATGGGGAGCTACACATGAAGAACAACAGGAGTCCGAGTTCCAACAGATGCAGGGTTTCTGATGAAATTACAGTCCCAGCATTGAACAATCTGTGGTGGATGGAAACCAACTTGGCTTGCATTTGCATATTGTTATTACAAAGCCCAGCTCTGTGGCCAGGCCACTCTCATTAAGGTAACTATAATAATCTCAAATGGTTTATACACTATTTAAAGTTGTAGCTCCAATAGGATCTGTTCTCACTTTTTTTTTTTAAGCTTTAGGGAGAGAGGGGGAAAAAAATAATTTCCGAAACAGACTTTAAAACAGTTCCCTAAACGCAATTTTTTATATAATTGCCTCCTGGAGAGCATCTGCACAGGGCAGATGTACGTTGGCAGACAAAAGCCTGAACACTACTGCAGCATTAACCTTTCACAAATGCCAGCCCTCAGAGAGAGCTGAGCTTTAGGTTAGTGCAAAACACATCTGTGGAGTGGCTCAGCCTCCCCCCCCAGAGGACGTGCCTGTCCAAAGGCACGAGGGACGAACTAGTTCAAAAGCTCATGAAATCCAACATGATGTGTCTTTAGTTCTTGCCAGCACAGTGCTGTTGGCCTGGGAGGCGAAAAACGAATGCCCTCCTCACATGACATTGCTGGAGCAGCAAAAGCTCTGCAGAAACAACTGTGCTGACGAAGACTTTGTTGGCTTGGCTTTCATGATTCAGAGGAACCCGACTGACAGCACAAAAACTCCTCCTGGCTCTTGAGTTCCCACTCTGGGAGCTCTGTGGCTGATCCTCACCCAGCTCTGTGTCCCTGTGCCCACACCAGCACCTCCCACAGCTTCCAGCCATTTCATCTGTCAAGCAACCCCCAAACCTGCCCTTTCTATCCTCATGTTGTTTATATTCCATGCTCACCCATCATCCTTTATCAGCTCCTTTTGTCATCTTGCATATTTTTTCCCCCACAATTTTTTCATTTTCAACTCTATATTTAGAAAGCTCCCAACAATTCCAGGAAACACACTCTGTAATACCACACAGCACAAAACTCTGCATAAATCACCATATAATCTGTTTCATATTTATCTCTATGTATCTATCTAAGACCTTCAAGTCACAAAGTCAGTCAGGTGAAGGACCCAAAACTGAAGCATCTACCTGTTTTCAAATATCAAATAGTCAGTTGTCCTATTAAAAACAGCTCTTAGAAAGGGGAGAAGAATCAACTGTTAATAGATCATTCCCTGAAGCTTCATTTCTAGTGTTAAGGCCTTAAAATGGAATCGGAGAAAAGTAAAAATATGTTTTTTCTGTGGCAATTGGAAATAAATATTTTGGGAAAAAATAACTGGTTTTCCCTTTTATGAGGTTATTGACGCTTATTAAATGTCAGAGGGTTTATAGTACGATAAAGTATAGCCTGAGCTGCTTTAAAAACAACTAAATAAGAAAGATTAAAAACTTTTTAAATATTACCAAGCTGTAAGCTAACCAAAGGTATCTTCAAGTCTTTTCAGCTCAGCACTGATTAATTTTCCTATATTAGAAACAGGACAGAAGTAATAGTACATAAATATTTTCATTTCAGATACAGTAAAAAATCATCTTGCTACTTAAAACACTTCACAGAAAGCATGACAACCACTATAAGCAGAAAACACATAACACCAAATAAAGTCCATGCAATCTACATGTCCTCACGATACAGCAGTAAATTTAAAACCTCAAAATAGTCAAAGATTGATTTTTTTCCCCAGTTATTTTAAGTAAATAAACTGAAACGTTGCCTGAGACTATTTTCAGTGGATACCCTTCAAAGAGCAGCTTTCTTAAAAAGACACCAATTTCCATTTCATTTAGCAAAGAGCCACCCAGAGCTGCACACAACAGCTAAAATTTTTCTAGGCATAGTTCAGGTTTTATTCTTAGAATATGTAAGTTAACATTTTTCCATTGTATTTCCATCAATAACAACAGGGGAAAGTGTCTCCAGAAGTGACACACAAATTTCCACAGTGGTAGGAACAGACTCCTGGTGTCACCAGGACAGATTAAAGACTGTGTTCGGGGCCCTAAGATATGCTTTGATAGTGTAGAAACTTGGTAAAAATTAAATGACTAATCTTCATGGAATCAAGTGTTATCATTTTTAACAGTCATCAAAAACTAGTTGTTATCTCAACAAAAAGATATTTGCTCCACAACATAAGACAGTCACCAACATCCTGCATAGGAAAAAATCATGTAGCCTCCTGTAAATACTGTTGCTGTTTTGATTTGAAACCTATTTTTCAGTTCAAAACTTATCTTTATAAAAAAAAAAATTAATCTTGCTTGTACTTCCTCAATGGAATGGAGATAACAGCAACATTTAAAAAAAAAAATAATTAAGTCTTATTTCCCATTTAGGCTGCCTTGGGAAATTGTCTTGTTTTAGGAGAGCTATTCAGAATGGTTTCCCAAGCCCTGTACAAACAGAATACAAAGGAAATAAAAATTAGCAAGAACGCCATTATTAAATGAGAAGATACAAGAAAAAACCTTTTTCAAGTCAGTGATTAAAGAAAGAAGAGATTTAGGGATGCTAATGACCTCTGTTGATTGATTAGGCCTAAATAAACGCCTTTTGTGGGAAAAGAGAAACCAAATGCAAACTGCAATTTCCTACGGACATTTTCTGCTCCTCTCGGCCAGTGCTGGAACACCCCACTGCAGCACCCACAGACCTGCCTGGCACTGGCACTGCTCCACTGTGCCATCCCTGAGGATGTGCTTTCCATCCTCCTTCACCTGGGGCTCTGCCTGTGCCGCTGGAGCCCCATCCCAGGCACTGCCAGAGCCTCGGGGACAATGGCAAAGCCACAGCTGGGCACCGCTCTCACTGTCACCCAGGGAGGCACCACGGCTGTCCCTGCACTGCACAGCCACCCAGGGAGTGATGCTGTCACTGTCACTGTCACCCAGAGAGCCACCATGGCTGTCCCTGCACTGCACAGCCACCCAGGGAGTGATGCTGTCACTGTCACCCAGGGGGACACCACGGCTGTCCCTGCACTGCACAGCCACCCAGGGAGTGCCTCCTTAGCGAGTCACAGCCCTCCTGTGCCGGAAAATGGCTGTACAGATTTAATCGCTGCCCCCATTCACAGCCAGACCTCTCTCAAAATGAAAGTTTGTACCACACCCGGAGAAATTCTGCAGTGACACAGAAGTAGGGCAAAAGCATTCACACATTAAAGATATTAATTTCCTTCCTAGACAGTTTTACTTCTTCAGTTTGGCATTGTGAACACGACTCAAAAAGCCAGCACAGTCACTTCCCAGTGCCAGCAGACAAACGCCGCTGTCACCAGCACTATGAATGCCATGGTAATTTTCTGGACTGGCACATAACCACCATCAGAACCCAAATAAGGAAGAAAAATGTTTTATAAACAGAGGAGTAGAAAAAAAACCCTCCAGTTATATCATATTAATATCCAGTTAATTATCATACTTCCAAAATCTGTATCCAGACCAGGGGTCTACAACTTTCTTGCTTGTGAGAAACTGCTCTCCCTGCCCCACCTGCAGCATCCCCACAGCACTCAGCAGCACATGGAGAGCCCTTGTTGTACTTCTCTGAAGGATCCTGCACATCAAGGGAGGCTGGAAGGCAAACGGGGTAGGATTTTTAATCTGGGGGCTCCAAAGAGGGGAGATACAATCTTGGGAGGCTGCAATTCCTCACAAACAGGAATCAGGATCCTATATATTTGACAAGACTAAAAAATTCTTTATATTTATATATATATACCCATGTATATACACACTCATTTCTGTAATATAACAAACGGAAAACAATAAATCAAAACAACCATAGGAAGTTTTAGACCTGTCACAGACTGCAGCAGTCAATACCAAAATAGATTTTTATAAATATATATAAAAATATCTTTTGGTACTGAGACTGCTGCAGCCTGGAACAGATCTAAATCTTTCTATTCTTGCCATTCCCCTCTTCTGCCACCTCTGTGCTCCATCTTTAAAGCCTCCACTCTTGGTGCCCACACACAACAGTGGCACACTGACACTCAACACATCTTGGCTGTCATCCTTGACCTTTTCAAAAAGGATCAATCCTTGATCTTTTATGAAAAAAAAAAAAAGTACATTTTTTTCTTTTAGCTGAAGATGGCAGCTCTGGGAATACCAGGTACTTTTCTTGTGCATGGGGAGTTCAGTGTAACTGCTGGCTGTGCCTGTCCTCTGCACCACAGTTCCTCCCTCCCTCAGCACACGTGCTCCCCATTCCTGTGTCCCATCCCAAGCCATGGCTTCAGGGATGCAGATGGCAGCTCTTTTGATCGAGATCCGGTCCCACATGTTGCCCCATCCACACACCCAATTATCTCCCCAAGTCTGTAACAGCTCCAAGGAAATACACACAAAAGGCACAGTTCTGGGAGGCCCTTGATATTCTCAGAGAGGTTTCACCTCTTCTCTTTCAGCTGGTCTGCAACAGGAGCATTATTTGTCATGGAAAAGCTTCCTTTAGCAGGATTTTAGGAAAGAAAATTACTCTTATTGTTTTAATCATGCAATGAACACCTATGTGCACAAGCCACTCATTGCAGGGCCTGTGCTCTGCAAAGAGAAGAGTTTCTAATTTCTGGACACGTCACACAGGTGACATTAATATCAGAATAATCTGTTCAGCAGTCCCCTCACACGACACCAGGCAAACGTGTGTGTGTGCGTGTTCTGCCTGTTATAATCAGATTTGTACTCACACACCCCACAGCACCCAGGAGCATCTTTTTAATCACTAAGATCAGCAACAAGATGCAGCTAAACCCAAACAGGAAATAAAGTACTACCCAGAGAAATACGACTGAGCAATGAACTACTGTTATACCCTGTACTGCCCCTTAGAAAAATTTTGTTTATTCTTCTAAAACTCACACATTATAAAGAGTTGGGCTTTTATGAGCTTCTGTAACTCCTGTCCTGGAGACTCATCCTACAGGAGAGAAGAGATTGGTCTGGGTTTACTTTCTCATTAGCAAACCTTTTTCCCCTCCTCCACAAATGTATTGGTCTGCTCTGGCTGATGGATTATAAATGGGAATAGCTCTTGTTACCAGAAATGTTCCCACATCAGAAATGTACTCTGTAAATGTCCATCTGACGCTGTGGGCTCAGCTCTGGGAATGCCTTTATACAAAGATAATGCCAAAAGCAACTGTGTGCAAATGAACATAGAAATAACATGTGTGAAACAGGACAACCATTTGAACTGAATATTGTAATAATAATGCTTTGATGTATCTCTTACATTATTATTTCATTTTATAATATTATTATATTATTTTAATTATTAGTATGCTTAAGAGCAAAAAAACCTTATATCCTGGAAACAGGAGCTGGAGCACTCAGGGCTGGTTTACAGTTGCATAAGCAACCCTGACTTAGTGGATCTTCAACTCAAAACACACATAAATTGTCTCTGCTATCAAACACACACAGTTACCTTTGCTGAAATACCATCTAACAGAACAGGCATGGTAAGCTCAGCAATAGGTAAGCAAATAAAAAGTTTCGATTCAATTTAAATTTGAAAGCAATAGCACATATCAAACATGCAAGACAGATACTCAAGAGATAAGCAAAAAGCTGTCTAGAGAGCAATCAGATGCTTGCTAAGGGAGGAAGGATTCTAGGCTTGAGAAAAAAACAAAAAAAAGTGAAGATATGCAACACCACGTCTTCAAAACCATTTTCCTGAAAAACAATCCCCTCTGATAGTTGTACTGAAAGCTGCAGCAGGAATAAGTGATCATGGAAATGCTTCTTACCTTTCTTTCTTTTCTTTTTAACTCATAACAAACTTCCACCACTCATTAAGTGGCAAAAGTGCACCATCAGTAGTCTCCAAACCAGTATCTGACTCAGAGTAGAGGAGATTGGACTGTCCTAAAGGAAATTCTCTTTAGAACTTGAAAAGGAGTATTGACACAGGGACAGAAATCCAACCTGATAAAAAGCCTGCTCTGTGAGCCAGGGTATATTGGGAAGCAGGTGCTACTGGCTCTGCAATATCCAATCTCTTCAGGCACAAGTAACTCACAGCAAGATTTATGGGCTTGTACATTTTCAGGACAGAAAGGGCAGGACACAAACTCCTGGAGGAGGACACTCACAGCTCACAAACTGAAATGTTCTAACTAACAACAGCCTATCCTTTCAGAAGAGGGAAAAAGAGATGACAAAGAAAATCAGTTCTTTGAAGATTCATAGAGAACAAGCTGAAAAGCCTCTGGACCAACCATAAGACATTTAAGAAAAAGTTTAAGACATAAAGAGCTTAAAAAATACTAGAATGGGATACTTTAACTATTTCTCACAATTCCAAAATGAAGTTTATCTATAAACCTAAAGGAAATAGAGCAGCTTTTCTCAGTGATGTGAGAAAGAAAGACACCTAAACAGTGTCTGTCTTATAACAATGTACTACATGAAGTCACCTGTTGACTACACCAAGTTCCATCCACTCGACTGATCAAGACTGGTCTTATCTGAACTGCTCCTAAGTCTTAAACATTTGATTGAAGAGAAATATATTTATCTCTCCCCTTAAAGAAATTATGTAATTCCAGATTGGTCATGAATGCTTATTCTGTGTTTAGTTCATATCCACATAAAAATCTCTCAATTCCAAGAAGGCAGAAATGCTCCAGCACTGCAATTTCATTCCTTTGAGCCATAAACTCAGTTTAGACAGTATATAGTGATGAAGCAAAAATAAACAGCTTTCTCTGGTGCTTTTATTTTTGTTCTAAGAAATTAAATATATCCTCACTCTTACCAGTGTAAATGAAACAATTTCACTGCTGCCTAGAAACTAGTCACCATTCAGCCATGGTTACTATAAAGTGTTGTCCAGGTCTAAATACAGTAGACTTGAAGCTAAAGCCTGGAACTTAAACAATCCCAAAACACTGACTGTGCAAAGTAGCCTTAAAGACTAAATGCAAATACATTCTGGACCAAATGAACAAGTGTCTGCCTGATGGGTCCATTTGTAGGGCTGGCGGAATATGATTAACTTACTGTTAATTAAAAAGTCTGGACTAACAGTACAAAAGCAAGCTGAAAAATATACTTCTAGGATTCACAGAATTCCAGATTAAGGATCTCTTTACAAGTACTCATTATAGCAATCTACTAGAAAAATATCAAATGTACCTCTGGGTATAAGTAAACTTTTGGTGTTACCTGGAGTACAGAAATTCTAAATAATTAAAGAGGTGCAAAACATTCACATGACCAGACTTTGGGAAGGAAAAACAACCAACCAAACACTTGGCATCTCTCAAAGTTCATAAAAGCTATTGCTAAGAATGTGGAAGGGATGTTTTTGGGACCAGGTAAAGAAGCCAGAAGATACATTCTGTCCAGTTCTTCACCTCTTGAACAAGGCAACTCTAATCTCTTATTTTCTTCAAGGAGTGAAGAAGACTTAAGAGAAAGCACATTCTAGTAGGAAATGATCCTACAGTACTGAGGTAGCCATTCACTTCTTTATTATGGTCCTTACAGTCATGGTCAGTGAAGCAAAAAAACCTCAAACCACCAAACCTTTTCCTTTTCCTCTAGAAAGCACAGTAGAACACATTTTAAAAGGCCATATTTCTAATTTTCTGAGCACTAGATAATTGTGCTACACAAGAAAGGGAAAAGAAATACCATCAGGAGAAGCTCTGGCCTATCTCCATGGTCTGGAACAAGAACCACCCAGATTACACTCAACCACTGCCTGATTTTTGAGATCTACAGAAACCATTGCTGCTTAATAAATGAAACAAGGCTTTGCTTCTGCAGTCCAAGCAAAGAACTGAGGAGTGTCTCTTGCTAAATCAGGGAGTGAATATATCACAAAGCAAGACTAAAGATCAGTCACTCTGGTTCGTCAGATGTTTTATCACTGTAATTTCTGTCCTTCACCCCCAGCTGTTCCTATTACTGAGCATTCTCATTCACTCTTAAACTCACCTCTAAAAACTGAGCATATGACCCTTTCAAGACTTTCACATTTTCTCCACAGTCCAACCTACTTCATTATTAACAAAAATAAAAGGAAATGAAGATACGTAAATTTAGTCTCAAGACCATAAATTCATGCAAACCTAAAGAACACAGCATGTCTGGTTCTGCATTCATATCTTGATATTAACTTTTTCCTAAACTGCAGTTTAAATTCAGACTGTTCTAGACATTGTTTTATACAGAGTCATCTAAATGCCAAGCATTAGATAAGCAGACAATTAAACTACTGACAGGTTGGAGTTTAAGGTCATCCCCAGTGCCTGAAAGCAGAATGTGCAATATCCTCTCACCCACACAAGGATCATTGTGCTTTGGTTTTTAATGAAAAAGCAACTGTCTGAACACAAAATAACACCCCTGACAAATTTTCTCTGGGCTCCTCCACAGGTGATCCAGTGAGGGGACTGACACAGTGGGCCAGGCACATGCAGGTCCCACCTGCTGAACAGAAAACCTTTGCATGAGAACCAACACTCAGAACAAAGTTGTGTTGTCTACCTGGATATATTTTTCCATTTTTCTCCAAATAATTGTTTTCCCCATAAGCCAAACTTTATGGTCTCCACAAGGGTTGGGATATGCAAATATTGATTCTTTAGAATGTCCTGATTTTGAAGCCATGCTGTCCAACACCCAGGAGCAATTCACATGGAGCTGTCACACCTGGCAGGGGATGGGAATTTTTGGTACAGACACTATCAAGCAACCAAAAAAGCCAAGGTTTTGTCTATTCCAGCGAAAAGTCACAACGACCAGTAGTTCTGAGAACACAAAAATGAGAATAGAGAACTGTAAGAAACTGTTTATACGAAGCCAGAGTTATTTTCTGCAAAGAGACAGCTGAAGTACAGGTTCCCAAATAATATAAAGTCTACCTCCAAAATAACAAAAACCCAAACAATAATATTTAACTCATGTTTGCAAAATTCTGTGTTTTGGTAGCACAACAAACTGTGTTATCATTCCAAAAATTCTAAACTAGAGCATGGGAACAGCTCTTCAGTGGTAGGTGCCCAAAAGCAAGAAAAGAGAAGAGAAGGGGGCTTTGGGTAGAATCACAATGAGCAATTCAGTTCTAATCCCACATTTTTCCCTTCCTTCAGTTGTTCCTTGTCCTTCCCCACAACTTAACATTTACTATGTCACTAGTTAGCAGTTGCCAGGATTAAACACCCTTCAGATCACTATAAACCCAAAGTAGCCAGTTCTTGAAAATAACAATATTACCCCAGTCATCTGGAAAGCCTGGAATTTGCAGGCACAAAGAAACCCCCTCAGAAATCACAAACCTTCTCATTAATTAATTTCAACACTCAAGTACCTCAGAGGCAAAAGACTAAGGAGCACATTAGTTTAGACCAGGGGAGATGTAAGAGTCTGAACAAATCTGTATGTTCCTAGAGTGAAGTTTGGCTCCAGCTTGTTGATGTACCAGAGGTCTTTATTACTCTCTAGAACCCATAATATGAAAATCAACAGGTCAAATAAGACAAGAGTAGCAAATTTTCTCACAGCAGGTTATGTTTTACCTTCCACCCACACAGAAAGGAATGAGAGGAGCCCTAGGGTTGAGTCAAACAAAAGGCAGCACAACCCAGGAGGATCTGAACCACACAGGTCAGAGGGGTAGGAAAAGGGTTGGAGCTTTTCCCCTGCTTCAGGACAACAGAGAGGGTTTGGAAAGCAGGGTATTTTTAATGTTGTTTTTCAATGAATTTTTCTCTCTTGGAAAAATAAAATCCAGCTTACCAGTTTTACTCCTCTGTTTTGTTCTAAAAGTAAATCTTCTGAGATAAACATGTCCCAGCTAAAGCAAGTGAGCGCTGCAGTTGAGACTTCTGGGAGCTGTGGCACCAGCAGCTTCAAGGACTTTGTTACCTCCTGCCCCAAATTTGTCTCAGGTCAACTTCATAAGCACAAAGGAAGATCTTTTTAAATCCCAAAGTGTTTAAGGTTAAACAAGATCTGACTTTTCATGTAAAGTCAACAGGGGGAAGGAGAAAGGAGGGAGGAGAGACAGAGAGGGGTCCCAAAGAACACCAGGAGTCAACATGTGATTTTGGTTTAGTTTCTTGCATATCTGCACAGCCAAGCATCTCCAGTCAGATAATGCAATGGCATCAGCAAACCCTAAAGGGACTTTAAGCAAAATCAGCATCATATTTAATCATCTATGACTAGTTAGAAAAAAAAAAAGATAATAATTTTCAATTAATGTTACATAAAAGGAAATCATTATTTTTTAAACAGCCAGGGCTGGGACCTGGAGTCGTCACCGGAGATGCAGCCTGCAATAATCCAGATTGGATAGTGGGCTTTGCTAGACAAACAAAAGCTTTTTCATAGATGCAACACTAATTTTCAGAATGTTGCCAGGGCAACAGCAGACTGTAACAAGAATTTCTGAATAATGAGCAGGTGGCAATATACAAAGATCTTCGACTCCTGACTGAATTATTTATATGTAATCCTGAATGGTGAGATTTAGGAAAGCAATAGCCTTATTCCACCACCACAAATGGAAATACTACTTACCTAGTCTAGAATATTTATTAGAGTTCTAAACATGCACTGCTTTTTATTGTTTTAACATGAGATGTAAAGCAAGATCACTGGTCTGAACACAAAGGCTCACACCTCTACCTAAAGAGGCATAAAGTTATTTTGCATAAAATACTGTTACACAATCTAATAAAATAGTTTTTCTAAGCCAAAGCTAAATCTAATTTTCTATCCAGGATTCTCCTTGTACGGATTCAATAGCAATTCCAGAAGGACAGGAACAAATCCTGGTAATTACAAAGTAAGGATCAGACTAACTGAGAAGAACTGAACATGCTTTACCCATCACGTACATCCACAGCAGGGATTTTGCCAGATATAAAATGCTAGGGGAGGATATTTTATATGGACAGTCAAGAGATAGTCTATTATTGCATTTCAAGAGCAATGGCAGCAACATGTGGCAAGATTTTTGTTAATTTAAAATTTTTAACTCTGAGAAGTCAATATACTAACTAACATAAATTCCATCACCTGGCTTTCCAAACAAGTCTCTGATCAGCTGATCAGCAATGGTTTGAGTATCTGGACAAGGCCAGCTGGAACATTCTTCTTTTTGACAGAAAATAACTATTTTACCTTATTCTAGGACTGAACTGTTTCTCCCTGTGAGTTCCCTGAGACACTGTAAGATATGAAAAAAACCTGCCCCACCTTTGGGGCTTTTTGTCACAGATCTCTGTTTCAAATACCAACAAGTAAGATTTGTAGTTATTTTAAGCAAAGTTCCCAGTTTTTAAAGATTAACATGGTCTATGTATTGAGATATAAATTCACATGCCACCAGACAATTGTGCATTAATATTTGTAAGTACAAACTACAGAGCTGTTTTACAAACAGCTGACATTACCAATATAAGTTCCCAAAACACAGTGAAAGATGGATAATCTCATTTTTTGATATCATTTTGATAACTACTCTTTAATTCTCCATGAAGCCCCGCACTAGAAGAAAGACATCAAGGGGCTGGAGCGTGTCCAGAGAAGGGAAGGGTCTGGAGCACAAGTCCTGTGAGGAGCAGCTGAGGGGGCTCAGCCTGGAGAAGAGGAGGCTCAGCCTGGAGAAGAGGAGGCTCAGGGGGGACCTTTTCACTCTCTACAACTCCCTGACAGGAGGGTGTAGAAAGGTGGAAGTCCGGGCTCTGCTCCCAAGTGACAAGCAACAGGACAAGAGGAAATGGCCTCACAGTGCACCACGGGAGATTTAGGAAAACTTTTCTTCATGGAAAGGGTTGTGAAACCCTGGCACAGCTGCCCAGGAAACCTGGTGGAGCCACCATCCGTGGAGGGATTTAAAAGACATGCAGATGTGGCACCTGGGGACCTGGGTTAGTGGTGGCCTCGGCGGTGCTGGAGGAATGGTTGGACTCCATGATCTCAGAGGTCTTTTCCAATCCAAAAAATTCCATGATTCTGTTTTTTACTACATGCAATTGTTTCATGGATCTGATTTGAGGACAAGCCCTGGAATAAGTTACACGTTAAATTGTCTTGTCAGGACGTGTGACAGCTGGACAGATGTGAACACCCCCAGACAGCCAGACAG
This sequence comes from Manacus vitellinus, assembly GCF_001715985.3. Taxonomy (NCBI): domain Eukaryota; kingdom Metazoa; phylum Chordata; class Aves; order Passeriformes; family Pipridae; genus Manacus; species Manacus vitellinus. Next base: position 6,736,192 of record NW_021940560.1, read on the forward strand.
AACTGGGTTTAAACTGAAGTTCACCCAGGGAAATCTCACAACAGAAATTTGACATCTGGCCAAGTTTTACCATCGAAGTCTTCCATGTCAGCGAAGCTTCCTGAATCAGGTTATAGCTAAAGCAGTTTTCTGTGGAATCCATAATTGTTCAGTGGAACAGTCTAACTCACAGAGGATTAAAGTATCCAGTTCTTACAGCTGGTCTTCCTGCATTGTTTATAAATGAGCTTCTGTCCTCTGCAGCAGCTTCAGTCTAAACAGGTTTAACACCCAGTGCTGAGCAGTTCCCTGCATTGCAGCTGAATCCTGCAAATTCCTTTGTTCCTCCCTCTGGTCAGAGGGAGGTAAGAAGACAATCTACCTCACTCCCAGGATGGCTTCATGGAACAGCTGTTTAACCACGATCCTATAGCTCAGAACTGGAGATCCTGGCAACAAGGCAAACCAGAGCAAAAGGAGCATCCTTTTGAACACTTCTGAAAGCATGTGATCACCAGCAGAACAGCAGCTTCACTGCCTGGAACAAGGCACAAGGGACACTGGGAGCTGATTCCTCCTTTCCCCAACTAAAAAAACCTCACAGCATCACTTTGGTGCTCACACCCTGTAAAGATACTTCACCTTCTTAAGCAGCAGAGGGGTCAGTCAAGGAAGCAATGCCAACATTTACACCAAGTACCAACCTTTTGTGAGGGTATAATCACTGAAAAAAGAGGCTCTGCTTTTAAGAAACTTACCCAAATCAAATGCTGTCTCTCTCTTTGGAGGGGAGGGGAAAAGGAAAACTACACTTAATGAAGAATTTAATTAAAGAAAAAGTATAAACACAGGACAAATACTGCCACCAGGAAGCTTATATTCTGAAGCATCTCTGTAACTCAGTGTTCAGATGAGAAAGTAGTGTAGTGCCTTAGAACTTACTGAATTTATTTGAAAAGTTTCTGGAAAACTACTTTATGGACAAGTATAAAGGCATGAGGGAAATTAAAAATAAGCACCATTGTTTTCTTAAAAAATACCTCAAAGATTGCAAAGCCATTGCAAATTTGACAGGAGGAAAAAAACCCACCTTCAAAATACACCTACCAAATGCTCCATTCCCCAGCTGAGCACACCCAGCTCTGGGGGCACAAAGGTTTTGAGAGCTTAAAAGAACAGGAAAGAAAAACCTTTCTGAAAATCAGATTTTTCACATTTGAAGGGTGTTCATTTACAACCTGTATTAAGTTTTGCCCAACATATCCTGGAAGTGTGAGCAGAGCAGACAGCCAGTGCTGCAGTCATTCCCTGTGGTACCAAATGGGGGATAAGGAAAGAGGATGGTTTGAAGAGACAGCAAGTTTTAACTCTCTTCTACCACTGAACAAGTGGATCCTTAGGAGTATTATTCATGTAGTCAGAATATTCAAGCAAAGGCTTATTAATAATTAATGAACTATCCATTAATAAGTATTAGAATCCTGCACTTCTCTGAGCAGAAGGCTTTACTTTACAGGCAATTCAGGACAGGGACTTTGACATAGTCTTAGGCCACAACAATCCAGGGATTGAAGATAATCAGGCTGTCCTTGATGTATCACTTCCTTATACAGACATACAATATAGTTATATTAATATATATTAAAATAAGTTGCTGAATGTTAAGTAGGATTTAACAATGTTATGTGCTTAAGGAATCTTCTCTAAAATAACCACGGAACTTCCCTCACCAAGACACAGGGAGAAGAGGCTGGAAAGGAATGAAAGCCCTCTAAAAGGAATAACCACAAATTCAGCTGGAAGAATAAATGCAGAGGAAGGGGGGGAAAATCCCAACCAAACAACAACTGACAAACAAACAAAGCTGAAAATAAACCCCACCCCAAAATACACTGATCAACCACAAGGTAAGCCTTGGAAATCAGAAACAAAAGTTACCACTCCGAGTTAGAATGTGCTAAGAAAAGGTTCATTATCCATAGAAACAGAAAAAGTACACAGGAAAACCACTATAGTACATCTGAAAATGAATCTGAAAGAGTGCATTCAAAGGAAAAATAAGAATCACAAAGTAAGTGCTGAAGACACCATACCCACTAACTGCAGAAAATTAGAAATCTCTCATCAGATCAGAAACCCCAAAGTAGAGATTTTTTTTTCCAACAGTACAAAATGCATGATGGATCATTTGAAGTTAGAATGAAAAGCACAGAACTAAATATATGGAAAAAAATAACTGTATGCCTGACTTTTGAAGGAATTTTAAAGGAAAGGATGAATCTAAGGCACCAAAGTCAATGGAAAATGACAGAAAAACATGTGTAGCAGAGATTGTGCCAAACTGCTCTACTTAACAAAGTAATAGTTCCTAGAAAAAAATAAATGGAGTAGGCCTCATCTATTTGAATTATAGGTAGCATTACAAAGGAAATGGATAAAGTAGATGGAGATTAACAAAATGAAGATTAACAAACTTTAAATTTTAAAGATGTAACTACCATTCCATTTATTCTCAGAAAAGCTACAGAAGTATAAATGCCATTCTAATAAAGCCCTGGTGAGACCTTATATGGAAGATGGCATTTGCACTAGTACAAACTTGCATGGAAAACATCATTTCTTGTGGCTGTAGCAGATAACAGATGGGTAGAAGAGCTACTTAATCTAGAGGAAAATGTTGCCACAAAACCATGTGTCTCTAAGTTTTCCACAGTCAGCCAGGCTGAAGGCCAGTAGATATCACAGAACCAGATTTTACAACTGCTGTTCAGCAGGAAAGAAGATAGCTGGCAATTTAATTAACATTAAGATGGAGCATGACACAGTTATAAAAGCATGATTTCCTGTAACAAGAGGGGACTGAACTAAATGACCCACAGAGTCTCTCCTTTCAGTCTTCAGGTACATCCGTGCAGTGCACAGTGCATTCAGCTGCATCCTTGTCCACAAGCATTCCATTATTTTACTGATAATTACTGCTATTTAGTACCAAGGTACCTGGATGGCCCAGAGTCAGTGGTAACCAACTGAAAATCTTTTTGTTCAATCAGCCTGTTACAAAGCCTTCTCAGCATCAGCAAGAATTTTGTCTTAGAATCAAAAGAAACTGGAGCAAGTCCACTTACCTGTACTTTATTTCCAAAAATTTCAAAGAATAATTTAAAACCGATTTTATGTCCTCCTACATTTTATATGGGAGTCTGTCTTATCAGACATATGTGAGAATCCATCTTCCTTATGGAAGTCATGCCTACACTTCACCTATATGTAATCCACAGGCACTCTGAGTCCAAAAGTCTTAGAATCACTGCTATTAGAACATGTAACTGCAGCATATGTAGACATGAATAAAATATGGATCCAGAGAACAACTCCTGGTGCTGCAAACACCAGAGTCCCAAGGTTAATAAGTTAAGAGCAGCATTACAGCTGAAAGCCTGGTAACGTCACACACGGGGACTTTCTGCCTTGTCCTATCAGGAGCCACTCAGTTCATCAGATACAGACACCCAGCCAGGGCAGGAACCATCTGCAGGACACTCTGCTGCCTTTCTGGAGCAGGGAGACAAAAAATAACTAAGAACCCATCAGATCCACTCTGATCTCAGTCAACATTGTCACCACTGACCTCAAACACGGCTGAATTCACACATAGTCTCACCAGAGCTGAAAAATCTTGTCAAAGTCTCCCATTCCCAATCATTCCATGTGTTAAAAATGGACTAAACTGTTTCCTGCTTAAAATTAGCCTATTTTTCATTGCATACTGAAAAACAGGATTAAAAATTAACATGAAACAAACAAACAGATAAACAAAAAACAAAACTCAAAGAATACCTACACATTTACATTTCTTGATCTTTATGGAACACAGAAATTTTAAGCCTTCACACTGCTATGACCAAGGAAGACACACAAATCCTGTTTTAACACTGGCCAGATAAAAAGCTGATTGTGTTCTGAGCTGGGACAGCTTCCACTACTGTTTGGATATGCAAGTCTTAATAAGGACTCCTGCTCTTTGTGCTTTTCCAATCAAACTTTGCAGTGTCAGTAAGCACAAAGTTGAGGAGCAGCTATGGGATGTCATCACACCAATGATGGACAGCCAACTGCTGGAATACCAGACACTGCAATAACTGCATTAGCCCAGTAACATCATTTATTCTTTTCATACCACTGTCCTAAGAATTCAGTCTAATGGTACCATTTGGAGCTCAGACATCTTCCTCAAAACACAGTATTGCTTATTACCCTGGATGAAGGCTCTTCTATCATTACTAGATAAGCTCAGTGTGGACTCAGTTGCTTTTCCCAGCAGCAAGGATGCCCACATAAATACAGGTGTTCCTCTCCAGAAACCAATATTCAAAGTCAGAGGGAAACAAAACACTACCACACAAAGTATTAGGATGAAAATCATAACATTCTTATAAATTAACACAACGGTTTGTGTGGAAGATTCATATCCTACTTGTTAGAGCACAAGTCTAGGCAGAAGGCAGTAGCATTCCTATGGCAGCTTCCATAAAGTAACTGAATGGCTTTCTAGTCCTGGACATACCACAAGGATGACACCTCAACCAACACTGGCACTAGTTTGTGGTACAACTACAAGCCCTGGAAAGAGTAGTTTATTTTTCCATGATAATAATGCAATGTGCAACCAAACACACCTCGAATGCATCTGAGAGATTATTTCCATGAAAATACACTAAAGATCACTTTGATGTGCTTAAAACTTAAAAAGAAGAAACCACAACATCCAAACTAGGAGACTAATAATTTGTAATCTTCATTTTGAGTAAAAATCCAGGACTTGTTACAGTCAATTCTACCAGTAAAACTACTGTGAGCAGATACACAGTACCCAGTTGTCACTAACACAAGAAAATCTATTGGTTTCCCTTGGCTTTCCCTTGGAAAGCCATCAGGCAAAAGTTTTTGTTCAGGTATAGTCTGACTTCCCCAGTGGACAAAGATAAGGATCCATCAACTCAAAAAGGCAAGCCAGGTCTTATTTTGAGTCACAGTACTGACCTTGTGTGTAGCTTTGCTAATCAATGGAGCTACTTCTGAGGGAAGACAAAAACTGGCGAGGGTTTGGTTCTTGCTCAAAGTTATGGAATGGATTATAAAAGAAAGGGAGAAAAAGAATCTAATCCTTGCAGCAAATTTTATTCTTTCAACAGCTACAGAGCACGTTGAACCTGAAATGTAGCTCTTCATCCAAAAGATTGAGAGATTAACAATGCTTTAAAGGAAAAAGGCTTTTTTCTGTACCTGCTGTTGAAATGTTCCAAATCCCGCTGTGATAACATGGACAAGAATTCCCCACAAACTGATTTACTCATTTTGCTACTGCAGCATTTGGGTGCAAAACCTGAGTTTTTGATCAAAGCCTAAGTTATAAGGGCCAGCAATTTTCCAATGCCTCTCAGAACTCCTACAGTATCTCCACAAGAACATCCAGAATTCTTCTGAGCTCGCTTAGAACATGAAAACAGATGGAAATCTGCTCATGGATCCAGCCTTGGTCAATGGTGCAACTGCTTCCGAATACTCACCACCAGCAGGAGGCTTTTGTGCCCAGAGCTTTGCCATGGGGAAGCACTGTGAGCACACTCCCCAATCTGCTGTTGGCAGGAACACTCCAACTGGTTTGAACTTCACTCCCCAGCTGCACAACCAACAGCCTCTTCCAGATTCAGCTGTGCTAAAGAAGTCACTGATCTCACTGGAAGTGAGATCTCCTCCATCTACCAGTTAAAACTGCTCCTCCAAGTCTCCCAATACATGTTTCAATTTGACAGACTAAGAGACCTACATCTTACACGGCTAAAAGTTGGGAAATTCGTCCCAGTAACAGCTCATTTATCAGAGGAGAGGAGGTGACAGAGGGCATGAACAAAAAGCCAAGGCTGTGACACCACGATGGCCTCTTTCACAAGGGCAGGTATTTGCCAGGAGTGCATCTGTTTATGTCCTGCTTCAGAGTAATGTAAACTAAAATGCTTTAGTTGGACACCTACAGAGAGCTGTCACACCTCAGCCCTTGTACCGAAAAACACAAAACTCAGCACCAGACCTTTGCTAAACCAAATCCAACAACACCTTCTGCATTTACACCTTTTAGAGGTTATTTTTTGACCCAGTAAGGAAAGTTATCCAAAACTATGCTTTCAAAATGAAGGAACAACTATGCTATGCTGTTTAGCCATAGTTTTAATGATATTTGGGACACTTGCCCTGACAAGCTTCAGCCTTCAGACCATTTATCCACTACGGGACAAAGAGTTTTCACACATTGCAGCACAAACTGGATAACAAACCCGGGGAGGGGGTAGAGGAGAGAGATGAGCGTTAAACAAAGGACAGAATTCCATTTCACACACAAATTTGAGTTACAGATTAAAGAATAAAAAGAATTGATGTTGGGAAGGAGAGAAATAACGGCAACTTAGCAGCAGATGAAAAAAGAGCAATGAACAATGTAGCATGTTTAAGGAGAAATCAGTGGCTGCTAAGAAATAATGGCCCTATGAGATAATGGCCCATTCCCTTCCAGAGATCCAAGATAAAGAGTAGAAAAGAAACCCTGGAATAAGCATTCCCCAGCCATCCCACTTTGCTGCAGTAGTCTGGATAGGAACACACAATAATCAAATTTAATATTCTTGGAAATTTAATTCTATATATTGGAGAAGAGAGCATATCATAAAATGACACGTTGACAGGATTCTCATAATACATACACTGAACTGCAGGAGACTCATTTATGCACAAGAGTAGCAGTGCAGGCTGTTCTGTAATTAAGGCTGCTGCACTTCCATAAATCTGGTTTCAGACATTCTTTCCTCAAAAAGTTACGAAATCAAAATGAGATTATAGGCAGGCCGAAAGTGACGTTTTCCCAACAACAGTCAATCATAATCTGTTGCTGACTTATGATCTCCTAGAAATAGAGCTTCCCAACACCACCTTCAAAAATCTCTTAACATTGTCACAGCACATCAGTCCATCACCTCAAAGAAAAGTCAACGAAGAAACAGAAAGAAACACATAAAACCTACTTTAATGGGCTTGCAAAGATGCTTCCCATCATCCAGAGTGAGCACCACATTAAGGCATTCCCAGAGATCCTTCTTGCCTAAAGAATACGATGTGAATGACCTTATTATCCAGGTCTTGCCCCGCCAAACGACTCATCTTTCCATCACTAAAAGGCGCAGTTTGGAATGCAGCCGTCAACAAAAGCCCCTGGGCCACTCCTATCTGGCCATTAGCAGGTGGGATGAACCCGGGAAAGCTCCCAACACTTCTGCAGTCCTTGAGCCCAGCGGTGCCAGGATTACAGGATACTCTCCCACTCCTATGGAAAGCTCCTCAGCTGTCACACCCCTGAATTACAGCACTTTTTATTCACCGGCTGCTTCTTAACTCTGCTCGTACCTGTGAAAGAAGAACTCGAGTGTGCCGAAAAATTTCAGAACTAATACACTTCAGCTAATCAGGACACCCAAAGCTGTTGCTATTTTTATGCAGATGGTAAAAGTTAGAGCACTGAGTTGTTCAGCTCACCAAAACTGAGCCGTGCTGTCAATATACATTAAAATACGTTTATAAGAATGCACTGCATGCTACATTGCAGCCAAGTCAAAGTTTATACTGATCCCATTACCTGACAACTCACTCGTTGGGAACACGGTGTCAGAAGGCCCATTTTCCCCAGAGTCCCCGGAAATGCAACTGTATCAACTACTTTTAAAAGCCTGGAATACAACAGCACCTTGAAACTTTAAACATAGAATTGTATTTAAAAAAATACGGCGCTACACCTCTTAAAGTCAAATTAACTCTGAGGAGAAGTAAATGTGGGAAAATGGTGATACAAAGACATGGACTTGAATTAAAAGAGGCTGCTGCAGCAAAGTGATAGCACCTTTCAACTGAAAGAACCCAAAACTGTGGAATTTGTGTGTTATACTCAGAGCTGTGCCTAAAGCACCTGACCTAGGAACGGTGTGAAGCAGTTTCACAGACAGACTTTAAGCAAGAAATATAAAATAAGTAAGACTGCGATGTAAGGCAAATATATTGAAACTTGACAAGAAATGAAAACCAAAAACTTAACATAAGCTAAAAGAAGAAAAAAAGACATAGACAGAATTACGCTTAAGAGGAGAAAGAGCAAAGTAGTAGTAGCAGTCTCCTCAAATTTTCCTTTATTCCTCTTAACAGAGACACAAAATTTAAAATATAAACAGAGGAGCACTGCAACAGATTAGAGTGACTGACCCTTCCCAAATCTTTAACAAATATTTTCTGGAAAACTGCTACCAAACCTAACCCAGTACACTGCACACCCCTCAGTAATACTGGTATTTAGTCAATCCTAAGTGGTAGTTGATCTTGATAGCAAAATACAGCCTGTAAAATAAAAAATGACTGAGCAATGCAGTCACAAGTACTACATTTTTCACCTTCCAAGATTTAAAGACATGAGTGTTGACATTATCTTTACCACTGGGACTTCTCTAAATTGAGGAGTACAATCTATAAATTCCTAGAAAAAACTCAACCACTTGACATCACACTACTTGCTGTGGAACAAATGCTTAATTTTAAGTGCATGCCAATGTTATAATTTCTAACAAGCCAACGGAAGACTGCCAAAAAAAAATCATGTTTCCATTGCCATTTGTTTCTCCTGAATAGCAAATTGTTTGAATATTTTGAAAAATAACTTCAGAACTTCACTGTTGCTTTCACTTCGACAGTAAATACATACTCCTAATCTAACATTCACAAGACATGTTGCCCTGTAAGATTGCTCCTTAATGTTCAGGCAAAAAAAGCAAGGTCTCAAAGACATTACTCCTTGTAGAAGACAAGGCATGAAAAAGCAACGCCGTTAAAATCTGCAGGTTAATATCTCAATGTAAAAAGGCCAATGTAAGACACTGCAAGGGAAAAAAACCTGACACATTCCCTGATCTGCAATGGGGCACACAAGCTCTCTCCAGCTTCAGGTTAACGAGAAAGAGGCACCAAAATTAAGAATTAAGACTATTAACAAACCCACCCCAAAAAACCAAACACTGTGGTAGGTTAGACCATCTGGCCATGCCCCCTAAGCAAAGTGTGCACCACTCTTTTGAGGATTTTTTTTTTCCATCACCTTCCTAATCCAGCTTTCTACAGACATCACACAAATCCACCAACATGTAGGTTGTGTGCAAATCTCTTAAGGTGAATAATCTGAATAATTCTTAGGCTCCATGCAAGAAACAGCGATGCCTCGCTCCTTTTTCTGTCTCAGCCCGTCTTCCTCATAAAGCGAAACCATCCAGTGCTGAAAACTCATTTTAAAAACGTTATTAAGAGATGGCAAAAACCCAGCCTGTGACGTAGTTTGCTCCCGAGTCCACTCACACTTTGGATTATAACATGGTAGATACATCCACACGCAGCATTGCCCAACATGCAGCAGAAATTAAAAAAAAAATAATAAATAAATAAAATAATAAATAAATTAATTAATATCGAATAATGCACCGCGATACCAGCGCTCTGTGCGCTCCCGGCCGATACACTTAGTGAGTAGACCGGCCATGTGCGCTCGCTGTGATGACGCTAACACAACAGCCTGTTTCTTACCATACCGCGTGCTTCCTCCTCTCAGCTCGCTTGCCCCGCTCTGCGCACTGCGCCGCGGCCCCCCCGCCCTCGCTCCCTCCTCAGCGCACGCGACCCCCGCGCGGCAGCGCCTTCTCCGGGCGGGACCCGCGGCTCCTCACCGGGGCGGAGCGCTCGTTCCCCGGCCCTTCCTGCTCCCTCCCGGCCGCGGCGCCACGGCGGGCGGCTTCCTTCTGCTCACACACGCGGGTGGCGCGATCGCAGCGCCGCGCGCCGCCCGGGTTGCTCCTGCTGCTGCCGCTGCTGCGCGGCGGGAGAGGACCGCCCCCGGCGCGCCGCCGCCAATGCCGACGTTGGACGCCGATGATGGGCAAGCGGCGGCGGACAATGAGCTGCGCTCCGCCTCCCCGGCTGCCGCGGAGATTGGTGCGCTCCGCGCTGAACGCGATGGAGAGCCGCCCGGAGCCTCAATGACCACTGGAAGTGGCTCTGTTCGCCTTTGACGGACAGTCACGAAAACCAATGAGGAGCGCGCACCGGCACCGCAAGGCCCAGCCCGCCTGCGCGCCGCTGGATGCGCGGCCGGAGCGGGGGCGATCCCGACACGGCTGTGCGGCGTGTGGGTTCCTTTGCTGCGTTTCTGCGTCCTCCCGGGCCCGGGCCGATCCCCTTTCGCCCGCGTCCTTCCCCTCCCGCGGGTGTGCTGTGCGTTCTGGCAGCAGCGCCCTGCCCCGCCAAGGTGCCCCGCCAGCCCTCCCGCACCGCAGGCGGGGCAGGCTGGGAGCTGTAGTCGGGTCTTGCCCTCTCCCCTTCTCGCCCTGCTGGCGCCTCACCCCGGCTCTCACCACTCTTACCTACGCCGAGAGCCGGCGGGGTGAGCCCCGTCCAGCCCGGCCCTCAGCGCCATCCCCGCTCCCCCTTCCCGCCACCCGCTCCCTCAGCCGCCCGCGCTCCTTCAATCCGGCGGGACAGCGGCCGGGGCGAGGCAACGCCGGGCGGGAGCACGATTTTTAACTCCGCTCGCGGAAGCGGGGCGGTGGGAAGGGAGAAGGGATGGGGAGGGCAGAAAAAAATAAGGAAAAGCGGTTCCCGGGCCCCAAAACGCTTCCCGTCCGTGACCCCCCGGCCGTGCGTCACTTCCCGGCGGCCGTTCGAGCGCGGAGCCCGCGAGGTGAGGGGGGACGGGGCGGCTCCGTCGGTGTCGCCAGCCAGGGACGAGCTGCCCGCTGACTCCTGTTCCAGCCCGTGCCTGTGCCAGGAGATCCCTCTGGTTGTGTTCTGGTGCTGCCGGTGCCGGCTCATCGCAGATAGTTCTGCGATTGCAGCTGCGGGGAGTTGCGTAAGTAAAATCAAAAAACTCGCCTCCAGGCAGGTGCTGAGGTGTCTGTTTTCCTCAAGCCCGACACGCCGGCCTGTGGAAAAACTGTTCTGTGCTCTGCCTGATTTGCTTTTTAATGCTGTGTTCTATTGGCTCGGGTAGATGTTGAGTTCTTTATTATCCCTCTGGTGGCTCCTCAGGACAAGAAAGACAAGGAGCTGCTGGAGAGGGTCCAGCAGAGGCCACGAAGATGATGAGGGGTCTGGAGCATCTCTCTTATGAGGAGAGAGTGCGGGAGCTGGGTCTGTTTAGTCTGCAGAAGAGAAGGCCGAGAGACGATGTCATTAATACGTATAAATATCCCAAACGTGGATGCCAAGAGAACAGTGCCAGACTCTTCAGTGGAGCCCCGTGACAGGATGAGGAGCAATGGCCATAAACTAAAACAAGAAGTTTCACCTCAACATGAGGAAGAACTTCTTGACATTGGCAGAGCATTGGGAGGTTGTGGAGTCTCCCTGTCTGGAGACATTCCAAACCGACCTGGATGTGTTCCTGTGTCACCTGCTCCAGGTGACCCTTCCTTGGCAGGGAGGTTTGACTGAATGATCTCCAAAAGTCCCTTCCAACCCTGACAATTCTATGATTCTGTGAAATCGTTCATTAATCAATCAGCCAAGGTCCCATGATGTTCTTTGAGCCTGGAATTCCCTATTAACTTTTACTGAACACACAGTCACAGAGCAGTTAAGGCCATCAAGTGGAAATTTATGAAGCAAAACCCTTAATGGAAAGACTTTTTTTTTTAAGCATCTGCTGCTGAGCTGCATTAGAAGGCTATACTTAGTGACCTATAAAAGAAAAAAAGCAGTGGGCTTATATTATGTAATCAGCTTGTGTTGACAAACAGCTATTGGAAAACTTAAAATAGTCCTTGAAGTTGTCATCAGTCTTGCACCCAACTTTCCAACACAGAAACATGTCACCTGGGGTAATATTCTCAACAAGCTTGGGTTTCAGTTGCTACCTCCAGAAGGATGATAGTCTATGGTGAAACGCAGTGTAGCAGTAGCAGTGACAGAAAGATTTCCAAGGTTGGGGGTTTTTTTCAAATTTTATTTTATTTTACTAGTATTTGCACTGCCCTTATTCCTCAGTAGTTACTTACTTTTCGAGATCAGTTATGATTCTTTGAACATAATAGAAGTTGGAGCACATTACTTGGAAATATTGCTGAAATTGTTTCTCTCATGTATGAACAGTCTACTTGCTTGAATTTAAAAAAAAACATGTTTCAGGTTTCCTTAAAAGTTCGAGGGACATTCTCAAAAGTTTTCTTGGAGATTACAATTACTGCACAAATATGTCTATAAAACCTAGTCTCTTTTAATGTAGTATTGAAGAATGGTGTGAACTGGAGTGCATCAAATTGTCTATAGGTACATTGTTGTAGAGCCCCTTCAAAAGAACTTCAGCAGACTGGAAAGGTAAGACTCACCTTTACAAAACACACGGTGACTCATCAAATACTTGCATTTATCCTGGTGTTCACAAACCCTCCAGTTCATAATTTTTACTGGTTTTTATGCCCTATGAATGAATCATGCTGTAGGTCCATGAGTCTTCCTCATTCCTGCTTTTAGAAGCTGGGGTCATTTACCACTAGCTAGTGCTGAGATACATAAGCAATTTTAGATAAATAGTTATTGGGTTTATCAATTCAGCTGTTTCATCCTTGATTTCCTTTAAAACACTGGAATAAATACAATACAGTTTGGGGTTTTTTAACTCATGAAACCTGTGCAGTTGAATGAACTCTCTGAGTGAAAAGCTGGGTCTCCACACCAAACCTTTTAGGTCTATTTTGTCTGGAAAAATGCGAGTTCCAGAGCTTGTGATCTAGAGGAATGAGAAGGGCGATAGGATGGATGTTACAACAAATTGGGGACACAGAAACAAATGAAATATTGTAGTTAAAGAATATATGCACTAGTCTTACTCTCTCCTCTGAGATCTTCTGAGACTGCAATGGGTAGAACAACAACAGATACAAACTGGTCTTCTTGCTACACTGACTAGATTTTTTTTTTAAAAGGTTATTTTTATTTTTTAACATTACCACAATGCTGTCTGTAATTGACTGTCTCAAAACAAACCATAAATGACCACCACTGCCAAAGTCATTGTGTATGTTTTTATAATAGTCATTGTTCACTGCATGGAGTTCTCTAATTAATCACCTGGTCTATAATTAGTCACCCAGTAATAAACTAAACAAAATTTTATGCATATCTGGTAGCTGGTGCTTGCTGTGTTGCTGCCTTTCAAGATGGATCTCCAAAGTCAGTTTTAACCTCGTTAATGACTGATAGAGAAACGTTTTTCCTGGTAGTATTGCTGTGTACTGATGACTAATATGTGCCTCCTCTAATTCAGATTTATGCTTCTAAAGCTGCATTGTTCCTGTTCAGTGTCTCAGTGAAAGAATCTTGTCGTGAGCTCGTTCAACAGCAAGTTAATTGTGTTACCGTTTCATTCTCATATTGTCACTCACAACAAGCTATGGAGCAAAGCTGATCAGAAGGTGTATCATTATCTCTGCTTTTATAGAATAGAAAATTATCACAGAAAATGAGTCACAAATTTCCTTTGGAGGTGAATCACAGAACTGAGCGTTGAACAGGTTTGTTGGGTCCGCCAATCCTGCAGTGTTCGTGTTCAAGCTCGGCTCTCCAGAAATGTTTGGTGTTTGTTTTTTCACCACCAGCCTTGAAGTACCTTAATCAACTTTTAAAAGAATTAAATACTCTGTGGAAAATATTGTGATAGAACTATTGAAGGGATTATGGTTGCTTTCCCAACAGTTAGAGCTGAAACATTTCTGTTTGCTCAACTGAGAGCTAAAGTGGGTGTTTACTGGAGCTTTATAAGTTCTGTGAAATGCATCTCTTGGGCAAGCCAGAGGTTTTCCATCTCCTGTTAAAAAAAGTTCAGTGGTAGACATGCATCAGAGAGCCTTGGTGCTGATTACAGTACTTATATCTGCTGCTGAACGTTGCAGAGGCCCAGGGTACAAGAATATTTAAAGAATATGTTTCTTTAAAGATACATGAAAGATTCCACTTGTAAAAATGGGGAGGAAAAATTGCCATAGTCAATAATGCAATTCCAACCAGATGGCACAGAATGCCTGGTTTGCGAAAGAAGTCTGGGTTTCCTTTCTCTATAACTGGTTATTTCATTGCCATTCAGAAGGTGACTCATCAGATAGTCACCATTTGTCTTTGGACAGGTTATGTTCCAGGTCTTCAGTCAGAGCTCTGCATCAGGAGTATGTGCAGCAGCACTGGGCTTGTCTCAGTAGTTTAGCACCTCGAGGGCACTCCTGATAGGAGTGTAGGGAAGAAAGGTCCTGTCTTTCTGCTGATAGTACCAGACTTACGTGAGAACTGGGCTTTCTGTACCTTGATCCTGCTGTTGGAAGCACAACATCAACCTCCCTCCAGCCGTGGAGTTCTTCCTGCTCTGTGAATCGCTTGCACTCGTCTGGTGAGGAACAGCAGGTGCTCAGACCCCTGAGGTCCATGTTTTTGAGAGCAGTGCTGTGACCATGTTTATGCAGAAGTCCTGCAGTGTGTGCATACACACACACACCCCTAGCTGTGATTCCAGGTAGGATTGTTGCTTTCATATGTGAGCAATAACATTCCTAGGGCTTTATATGTGGGACAAAGGATACCTCTTCAAGAATATGCTTCTTAGAAAAGATTATCTAGCAGCTAAGTAATTTAACACAAAATAGAACAGAATCCACAGCAATGGTAAATACAACCCTTATGCCTCAAATTTGAGTGTTGATCAGTATTTAAATTTGAATTCACTCTGTTCCCTCACTGCCCAGCAGAATGGTACATCCAAGCAGCTGTGGTTACACAGCCCTTCATTGCAGAAGTGGTAATAGATGCCCAAGAAGGAATGCAGGAATGAACTGGAAGTTCTCCAGTTCAATTCTTTCACAATGAGAATGTCATGGAACTTGCCTGTAGGCTCATGCACAGCACTTTCTTCACATTCCCCTGACTGTAATGCATATCTTGATAGACATGCCTGTAATTCATCCTATAACCAGAAAAAAAGCACTTACTCATTTTCTGTCTGCATGAATGTCATTAGTCTGACTGGCAATGCTGGTGACAGATCTTTCAAAATCCTCATTTTTCGATGTTTCTGCAACAGCTAGTGGACTTGCAGAACATTCAGGTCCTGTTCTTTTCCCTATCCTTCTCCCTTTTCCCACTGTTGTCAACAGTAGTGGGAGTTCCTTTTTATTTTTCTCCAGATGTGGCAAATTCCCCACAACTTATATTTGCTGTAGTCTGTTCATTCCTTTTTAATTTGTATCTCCCTGATTTTAAGACTATATTAAGTGTCTAACAAGACAGGACCTGGCTTACTGGGCCACATGGGAGGTGCAGAGCAGAGGGTCAGCGAATCCCACTCTGGAATCTCCTCTCCACACCACAGGTAGGGGCTCCACGTGCTATGACCAAGCTGCCACTGGGAGAAGCTCTGTGGAGAGGGGTCTCTCGGGGACTGGGATCTCCCACTGATCTTGGAAAATGTCCAGTAGCAACCCCTGTGCTCATCCCAGTGGAAATTATTTCTCAATTTTGGTCTAATGTGGGAGATGGAGCGTTGGGAAATAGAGTTCTGATAGAACAACCATTTGCAGTGTCCCCAGGTCTGTCTTACCCTGTAAGGAGTGTAAAACAGCAGGTTCCTTAGTCCTGCAGGTCCTTGAAGAGAATGATCATTTAGCTCAGCACGTTTCTGCCTGTGAATGTAATGGCTCATCCCACACATTTCTTCTGACTTCTTTCGAGTTGCTTCAGAAATAAGTCAGGATCAAAAACCCCGAGTGTACCATGTTCAGGATTTTGCTCTCAAACCTGGAGATACTGTTAACAGTGTAGGAACTGTATTTTGGCTGATGTTCCTTGTTCCTATGGTAATCCAGCTCCTCACACAGGCTTTGAATCCAAAATAATTAGGTAATGTTTTGATGTAAAGGTTTGCCGCTTTCTTCATGTTCGGTCAGTGCACTGCTGCTGAGCTTTATAACCTTTTGGTTGGTTGCTTAAAGTCTACTGAAGTTAAAAGAGAGTTAAAAATATTTCTTTTCTACCCCTGTCCCTTGGACAAAAATGAATGAAGAATCTACATTTTTAATCTGAAGCACACTATGAGAATTTTTGTTGATTAGTTATGTCGTTCAATGTTGTTTCTTTCTGAGGGAGATAAAATTCCTTACTGTTTTTTTTTATTATTATTATTATTTATTCTTTTTTCCCCCCTTCCCCCAAAGTGGGTGTATTTTCCTCTTTTTTCTGATTTGATTATTAGAATTAAAAATTTTAAAGGACTGTTAGTTCCATCCTCAGAAGGTTAAATAGCCTATATTTTTTCCTAGAACTCTTCTGAAAAATATTTGCTAAAAGAGTTCCATTTCAATGCCCATGAACAAGCGCTATTTGAATGGCCAGTAACTTTCATTCATGAACAGGAAACTTCCTTACATAATGATTTCATATTTTAAAGGAAGTGATACATCCTGACCTCTTCATCTTAGAGTATTTTATTGGTACTGAGGTGGTGGACTCTTCCTCCAGCATGTGCATTATTTTGTGCTTTCCAGAGAGAATTCTCAAGAATTCTGGAGAAAAGTTGCGTAGATATTGAATATTTTGAGATGAAATGATTAGTATTGTTCCATGAAGCTTTATTTTTTAATGCATTGCAGACCTGTCCTGCAGGTAAAGCATCTTTTTTTTTTGTTTTCATTTCCCTCAGGTTCAACATGAGTGCACTCCAGGAAACACCTACACTTGAAGCTTCTCATTCAGAAAATGTTGATGCTGAGCTGTCCTTTCTACCTGAAAGACTGAGAAAGAAGCTGCTTCCTTTTCAGGAAAAAGGCATCATATTTGCACTTCAAAGAAGTGGCAGGTAAAATCCTTTTTGTATCACATGCTAAAAATAATTATTTTAGGTAAAGAAATTAATTTTTATTTATTCAATACCAGCAGCTCTTAGCTGAGCTATTACAGAAATCTTTCATAAACTAGAAGATAACCTGGTTTAAAATGAGGAGTTGTGGGTTTTTTTTCCACAGAGGATGAAAAATGTTTAATAATGCATTCTGCAAAAGAGAACTGTAGTACCGAAGTGATATCAACCTCCTCATGTAAAAGGAGGTTGATGTCAGCAGGACCACAATTTTTGTTATGTTAATAGAGAATTCTTAAAATAAGTTAATTCACATTTGATTCTTCAGTTCTTAATGGCGTGGTAGAGCTGTTAAGGGAGTGACTAACAGATCCTGATGCATCTGTGTGTTAATTCTATTTTAAACTTGGTACCATTCTGGCATGTAACCAGGGTGTTCTGGAGCTCCCTGAGCTGCAGCAGCAGAGCAGAAGGAGCCCTGCAGAGAGCTCAGCAAGTGCAGCAGCTGATAGGAGAGGCATTCAACAGTTAAGTACCTGATAAATCCAAAAAAATGGTTTGTACAGCACAGGCTGGAAATATTTTGCTGAGTAAGAGCCAGTTACTGAGTTACACGGACAAAGCGGAGGGAGGGAAGTGCTACTTCCACATTTATAAAATTTAGGGAACGCAGGCAATTGCAACCTAAAGCCATGAAACTACTGTGTGCTGTTCTTTTGGAAAGTAATGGTGTTTGAGAGGACTGGCACAAGGGGAATTACAATGGAAGTGGTTGTAAAGATGGATGAAGTTAATTTCTGATCATTTTATCATCTCACTTAGAGCAAGAGGCTTAGGGCCTAAATTTGAATATAATAAATGGAAAGCCCTTGGCTACCATGTCTTAGTTGATCTGATTTTAATAAAGGGAAGTGGAGTTTATAGAATATGCAATTGAGGTACATTTGCATATACAAATAGTGAAGTAACAGAAGCCATTAACATTGAAGAAACTATACCCATTTAATTAGTGTAGGCTAGTGGATGTGTTTGAAAGGGGCATTATCTTTTGCAGCCTATTATATAATGCAGAGGTTCCTCAGGAAGCAGCTTAACTGTAGGACTAGATCCATTTTAATCAGATATTTCTTTATTCTCTTTGTTGAAGAAGTAACAATTGCCTGCAATAAGTAATCTGGAAAAGTTTGGAACTAGGCTAATGACTCTGTCAAGGAGGGAATTATATTATATTAGTTTCATTAGGGTTATGGGATTTATGATTGTTTTCTTTTTTTCTTGAAGCCCTTCATTAACAAGACTTTTGCATAATATGGCCCTGATGGTTTTGATGTGGCCTGCATATGGAAATATGTTCATCATGATTGCAAGGAACCTCTTTCCTTGGCACACCAAATCCTGTGTTTTAGCTGGGTCAAACTGGGGCATTGTGTGCCCACTCTCAGTCAGCTTCTATCAGAATTAAAATGTATTAAGTCAAAACTTTCCCAAGGAGTGTTTTTCAATCTGTCCCTTGCTCATGCAGATCTATTTCTCTTTCTGTCCCAAAACAGAGAACAAAAGCCTCTGGTGCTTGCAGCTGAATTTTCTCATTAGTTTGTGAGCCCTTGGCTCACCCAAGTCCTTCCCTTTTGTGTACTCCATAATGATTTAAATCTTTTTTCAGTATCCCCAGGGGTATATTTTAGCAGGGTCTGGTGCTTTCCTGTAGAAGTGTCTTTTCTAGTTTTAAAAAATATATAAACACAGGTTTTGAAGTCAGCAATATGTGCATCTCAGCTCATCTCTCTTCTCTCCCCCAGGCTATGCCCTCCTTGCAGTCATCACTTAATCCAGGCTTTGCTGGAGTGGAAGGAAACTGGTGTAGAGCAAGTGCTCTCCTGTAGGCTGAAGAGATTCAATTAATTAATCTTATCTTAGGTTAGACAAGCACCCAGCCTGAAAAAGGAACTTATTATTGGAACAAACTTTTATTTCTTGCGTGAAAGAGGCTGGGAGTGAACTATTAATTCCCTTATCTGTTCCCAGGGTATGAAATAAATATACTGTTGTGGTTTGTGCTTTTGCTTCATTAGTAAATGAATCAAAGGCTTTTCCAGCAGATGCTCCAAGGGCATCATCTGGACTGACAGACACTGCCCAACCCTTTTCTAGGAATTGATAATTCTCGAGCCAACGAGGCAGCGTATGGTTCAACATATGCTAAGATACCTTTTACCTCACAAACATGCCATAAAGGGAAATAACTGCAGGGCTACTTACTCCTTCCTAGATTTTATTCTTCAGAAATGCACTTGGGAATGGCTACTTAAGGATGGATACAACATACAGTCTTTATTTATAACCTCAGACATTAATGTGCAGAAAAGATGGGTGCACACAAATTATGTCTTTGAAGACTATTTTATTTCTATTATTTTTGTTCAGTAAAGATCTAAGTTACTTTTAAAAGCAGCAATAATATGTATTTATTTATTTCTATGTGCTTTAAACTGTCTCTTAAATAAAAAAAAAACAGCAAACTTGTCCCTTCTAGGAACATAAATTCTTAGCAATGGGCTTAGGAAATCCTGAGGAGTCACCACGTGGTGAAGAGGAGGTGGCAGTGTCTGAGCACAGTACTCTGGAAAAGTGGTAGATACATGGGCAAATGATTGATAGCAGTGATAAGGATTGTATTCAACCTCCTTTGAGCCCACATCTCTCTTTGAATACTATTGATTTTTACTGCTGCTGTTCACTAATGTAGCACTTGGAGACTCACAATCTCTTTTTACCATGTTTTCTTGGTTTGTATCCTCTCTTTACAGAAGTGTGGGACATCTGCCTCGTAATACAAACAGCTTGTTCTCCTAACTGCACTATAAAAGTCAGAGGTGTGCTGTTTGGAAGTTAGTCCTTGTGCTCCTGGGTGGCATGTGTTCACCATATCACTAAATGCCTTATCAGGCTTCGTCATAAAAGCTGTCAGCATGGCATCTGCAAACATCATTAGTTAGTATTGCTTGCCTAGTTGATGGTATCTGCAAAAGATGCCTTCAGACACACAGATATCTTTCCTCCTAGACATGCTGGCAGAACAATTTGTTTAAGCTGTCTTGCTTGTGGATGCAAAAGAGGATTTGGAGATATTTACCAGCCATGAAAATGAGCTTTTCAATTGTAACTGTGTGCTCAAACTGTTTTACTGGGCTAATCTTGTTTCCTCTTTAACTTTTAGAGGTACTACATTAACATATATTCTGGAGAGTGATTTTTAGTTTCCCATACATGCTGGCTCAATGTTGTTTATTGAGTACAGACACAGTAAAAAAGGTAAATGACCATGGATGGCAGTATCAGGATATGCAGAGTTCATATCTGGCGTTAAGTTTTAATGAAAGGATATTGGTTTTGTTAGGCAGTCCCTTTCTAGAGTAAGAAAAAGTTGTGTAGTGTTTAATATTGTTTTTGGTGGTAGGGTACAGAGGACCATTGTGACAGTGAGCTGATTAGAGAATGGAGCGTCAGTGTCCTCTATTAAAATATCAAATCAGTTGCCTGCACTTCAAAATAGTACATTTTTTCCCACTGAGTGTGTCTCTGATCTCTAGCAGGCTACAGAGAAGAAACACATAGTTAGTTCTTTGTTAATTAGAACAGACTTTTACTTCAAAGACTTTATCAGTCTTTGTAGAAATTAATTCCCCCCTTCCACCCTCAGAGTAGACCAAAAAAAACCAGAGGTTCAAATAAAAATTTCCTCAAACCTTATGAACACAGGAAGGTTCTTCACTGCTAATGTAGGGCACACATAGTCTGCTGAGGTTTTAGTAGCTGAACCATAGAAAAGTAGCTCTTGGGCAGGAAGCAAATAGAAATGTTTAGAATTCCCAGGCACAGCCCATTGTAGGGCCAGGAATTTCTGATATGTGATATTTAAATTCTTGGGTGAATTTCTACACAAATTTCTTCAGCTTTCTAGGGTGTATTAGTCATTGGGTAGTATGAAAGGTTTAATTTCCACTTGAGTTGGGTGTCTAAGGGAGTCATAGATTTTGGAAACTGATACAGGAAGAGAAAATACATTCAGTCCCTGCACTTCCGTGCACATTTTAGTTTGTGCTGGAGCAGTGGGGCCTTTTGTCTTACACTTTTATTTAACTATTTTTCACTTTCACTGTTATTTTTGTCATTATTACTGAGTTTGCTTCTGATTTTTATGTTGTCTATTAATCTTTCTTTGTCCTTCTGTACAATGCCATTGTTGCTTTCTGTCTTGTGTTGCCCTTTTAAGTTACCAAGGCTTTGTTTCACTTTGCTTTTATCTTTACCATTTTCCATCCGAGATTACTGATTGTTTTGCTTTTTCAGTGTGTTTCTTTTCTTCAGTCTCTTATCTTTGATAGTAGGTATGAATAAGAAAATAGCTTTGTCTTCCATTTTCATTTTGAAGCACTAAGCCCAGTTCCATGTCCATGTATCTGTTACTGTCTGATTTTTCTGTCCTTTGTTTGAAAGGTCACAGGTTGCTGCAAGAGCAGCTGCTTTTTGCCATTATCTAAATTTCTTTTTGGTTTCTTTAGAATCAGCTACGTGGTTTAAAGGAACACCTCTAAAAATATTTTATTTTTATAGGCTACAGGCTACTGTTGAATTTTTCCCCAGTGTTATTTATTAGTATTTCTCTCCTGGGAGACATGTCATAGTTATTTTCAGTGGAATTTTACTTTACTGTTTTCATCTAAGTCCTCACAACACTAGTTTCTATTAGTTTACTTAAATGTCCTAGTTTAATTTAAACAAGAAGCACACAATTTCATTTATACAGTGAAAACATTACCCATCAATTTCTAAACAAAGAAAAATGTAACAGAAATGGTTGGCACAGAGAGTTAGTATTTAATGGAGCTGTAGGTGTTTGATAATTCTCAGTGTATTATCACTATTTATACTGATAACGGTATTTATACTGATAATTACCAGTATTTATACTGATAATTACCAGTATTTAGGGAGAACACTTATATATAGTGTATATATATATAATAAGAGGAATTTTTCTTCAACTTTTATTCATATTGGGCCATTTTGTGCTCAATAAGTTTCTGAAAATCTTAGTGAGCATTCTGGCTATTTCCTTAATAGCACATGACAGTGAGTATTTATCATTCTTACATGCTGCAGGGAAGGATGTAGGACTGGTGTCAGTACCAAACAGAACATCCTTCAATGACTCCAAACTTTGTAGTATCATTGTTGGGGAGACTGGAGTTAATTTGAATTTTTGTTATTAAACTCATGACCAATTTGATCTTAAGATGGAGAACTCAGAGTTCAGCAGGAAGAAGATAAATTCACAGACAAGATGAAGTTAATCATCTTTTCTTTTGGAAAATCTACTTATTCTTTTTGGTTTTGCCATACTGATGTAGACGGAAGCCAAATTAATTAAATTTGCATGTTAGAAAATGAAATTCCCCTCACATTTGGGTTTGTTTTTTAGTCATGTCTAGGAATATTTCTTTGAATGTTTTATTTTTATTTTAATTTGTACTTGGTAGCTTGCAGCATCAAGTGCCATCAACAAGTGTCTCCGTTATTTGAAGATCTTCAGGTCAGAGAGAACTGGGAATAAAAATAAAATTGTAACTTTATGTGATTTCTGTTTCTAGTTCTAGTAATTTGTGGTTAGATAGCCTGAGAGAGAGATTTGAAACAAGGCACAAGTCTTTGCTAGAATAAGAAAGAAATCTTCTTTTATTCCAATATATTCAGCAACCCAGATATATAAAACTATTATAATTTTGTGATAAATGAGTCCTTGAACCCTGCATAATAACAGGTGAGCAGTTGTTTCCAGTATTAGAAAACAAGACACAGAAGTAACCCCTGGGGAAATAGAATGGAATGGCTGTTTATTGAATTTGTAGAGGATCAAACAGTTGATATATTCCAGCTCTGAGTGTCCTGTGTTTTTAATGAAAGATGTCTCTTTTTCTTTAAGAGGTTTGTAATGTTTCAGAGAACATCTCACATCTGAGAAGTGCTAAAGAAGAGAGAGATGATTAAATGAAGCTGCTGGCTCACAGAATGAGGTTCAGATGCAGGAAGTATGAATGAGAGACTGAGCCAAGTTCTGCAGAGCTCTCATAGCCAGGGAAGCTTGTTTGGAAGTGATGCTGGAGGAACTGGGGAAGCAATTCAGATGGGACAAAAAATGCATTGTCAGTAAGTGAATGTAGAATATAATTCAGGAGAGGAACTGTGTGGGGTTAAAAAAATAGGACTTAAGAACATAGAAAAACCAATGGTAGTAATCTAAGTATTTGCCTGGGCTTAAATGTGGACTTGTAGCAACAGGAGTAGAGTAGAAAATACAGATTTTCAAAATACAGGGCACAATTTGTTAGAATGGAAGAGGAGAACCAAGTGAGATAGAGACAAGTGCAGGTAATAGGGTGCCAGCAGTGATGGAGAGAGGGGGAAGGGGAGATGAATTTCCTGTTAGTTGTGTGCACTGGAAGTTTGCAGAGTGAGAATCCACGAGGAAAGGTCAGAGTGGTCAACTAAAAGCATCAGGGAGAGGGAAGAATGGGAGTGCTCAGGTTGGAGTATGTGAGACAAGTGGCTTTAATGCAAGTGAGAAGAAGTAAAGTGTTAAACAAGTATGAGTCACTTCTGACTGACTTAATGGAAGTTGGAAGAGGAGGAATAACATAAGCAGAAAGAAAAGCTACCCCAAGGGTGACTGGGTAGGCAATTTAATTCCACATGTTCTCTGATGGCTTTGGGTTGTGTTGACGGGGGGACAAGTTGGAGTAGAGGAGATAAATCAACGTAGGAAAGATCAGCAGAACTGCTTAGTTCAGAGATGTATGTCAGAAAAGAAGTGGGATATTCTGTCAACAGCTGAATGGATAGTTGTTTTGAAGCATTTGGAATGTATAAAAGTAATTTGAAGGATTGCTATGGAGGAGGAACCAAGTGTAGGAGAAAACACTGGTCTTAAGAGCTTGGGGTACTGGAGAAAAAAAAGACACTGACTCTGGGAACTGTGAGAGACTAGTGATGAGATTTTTCTAGATAATTCTTTTCCCTATTGTACGATTCAACTGAGTTTACAGGAGAAAGATGTGAAGAGAGTACTTCTGCAGCTCTTCCAGTGCAGATAAATGCAGAGGGAGAGTCACTTGGGAATGCAGAGGTCATTGGGAAAATCATGACAAGTACCTGAATTTCATGGAAAGTCTGCATACTGGAGAAGACCTGCTGCTCACAGGTATTTCAGTCATGCCAGGTAACAGCAAGGTTAAGTTTGCAGCCTGGATTATCAGGAGTTGAAATTCGTTGATGTTATTCCAGCTGTTCCAATGAAGTGAAGTCAGTTTTCCTTGCACCGAGTCAGCTGGAGAACCAATTTGGCTCTGCAGCCAGTGACTGAATAGGTGAGGAGTTTTCACTGTCACTGTTTGGTGTCTCCCTGACTGGAGTTTTCTTCTGTTAACAGTTCAGCTAATATAACCTAAAAACTTCTTGATGTGTCTGAGCTTAACCTTCAAGTTGGCCACTCTGATATGTGCTATTCCACACATCTCTGTCAAACCTAAAATACTAGAATATGTGGTCTGAGAGCTTTCAAATGTTAATAAAGCACTTTGGGTGGGTTTTTCAGTCACATGTTGAGGAGTGTTGGAGGAAAGCACAAGACAAGCACAACCATTCTCCTCTACACTCCTTTTGAGAACCAGCAGCACTGCAGATGTGGCAATTTAGTGCTTCTTATGTTAAATAAAAGGTCGTTTCTTTATGATTTAGGGGTTTTTAAAATAGTGTAGTTCAGTAGCAAGGGTACAGCCTATCTTACATCTCCTGGAGCACTATTTTTGGTGAAACAACCTTGATGATTTCTGCAAGGAAGTCAGCTCTTGGTTGCAGTTTTGGGGCTGTGCTGTGATTACTGACACACAAATGGAACGCCTGCTTGCGCAGTTTTATATAAAAATGTTCTAAGTTCAGATTCCTTAAATAACCCTGGGATAAGATGTTAGTGTTAAAGTGTTGGCCTGTGAGTAGGAGGCAAATTATATGTTGTAGCGTTATATAAAACTGACTCACATGAGTAGGTGAGAATCCCAAGAATATCAGGACACCCACACTGGTGAAAGAAAGACGTGAGCTTCCTCTGTACAACATGTTCCAAAGCCTGCATTAACAAAAAACAGCTTTCATTGGCTTCAGTAGTAACAAAATTTTTCAGTGTTTTAAAAAATTAAGTGCTACTGCTTGGAGTGTTTGCCTTGGAAAATGCGTTTAAAAGGAAGGAGTTTGTTCTGACAAAGCTACCTGCAGTTCTAACTACTGTTTTTTCTGGATAAATAGGTGTTAAAAATCAGTCAAGGAGTTAAATTATCCCCACAAGCAGGCAATAGGTGTATTGGATTGCTGTGCCCCTTTGGCTTTTAGTCCTCCATATGAGGAAGCACAAGTGTCTAGTTTAGAAAGGATATGAGTGCAAAAGATTTCTGTAGTTACAAGAAACCTTTATCACCAACTGTATGATTTAGTGGGATCCTTGGTTATACAGACCTTATACTTGTGCTAGTGTGGTGTTAGTCGATATTCCTTCAAGAGCAAAGTTCAAAATGAGATTCTTTCTCTTTATGAAGATCCCTTGCTGAAGTAGCCATAATTAATATTAGAGACTTTGCCTGTATTCTTTGCTTGGTTAATAGTGCTGACATTTCAAAAAGAGTGACCTGAATGTAACCTAGACGCACAGAAATAGAAATGACTTTCATTTAAACATTTGTTCTTCCCTGAAACTCATTTTATGAAACTCTTTGAGCGTTCCCCTCTCTCTGATGTAGTCTATTTTTGTGTGCCTATATGGCATATGCCACAGGAGCTTAACCTCAGTTTCCTCCTGCTTCTCCAATGAGCTCATCTGCATAAAATTTTCAAGATCTGTTTCTCCTTCTGCTTTGCAAAGTTGATTCCAATCTTCTTGACATCAACACAACCAGGAGCTTTTCCTGGGCTCTTTGAGGTTTGAGAAATTACTCTTTTTGTCCTTCCAGAGACAGAACTTTACTGATGAGAGCTTTCAGAGGGCTCAGGTTTGGGTTTCTTTCTTAGTTCCTTCACCTGTTTTATGCTTACTTCTGGTTTCTCTCCAGGGTTTGGCAGTAAAAATCTGTAAGTGCACCTTTGCTTGGTGCTCAATACCTTTACAAGACTGTTCTGTGACAATCTGGTTCTGACTCATCCAGCTTTGTGTGGTCCCTTAAATTAAGGGATTCTCTACATTTAGAAGAAATCTTCACACACAGTGATGGGTTTTGTGTGTAACCTCAGGCACTTGCATTTGTTCTGTTCAGGGTGGGGATCAGCAGCAGGGTTTTGGAGCTCTGTGCACCTGGGGTGAACCAGCACATAGACCTTGCTCTCTGCACGTGTGTTCGCTCACCAGCGTACTGCCTGTGGCTCTTTGAGTTTGCATTTTAAAGGAAAATGTAGTTTTATTTTGGAGATAATACATCTCAGAATGAAAGGACTATTAAATCCTAGTAGAGACCAAACTATGGTTCCCTTCTGTTTATGCAAGATACTCCTGTGTCCAAATGTGTCCTGTGTCCATTGCTGACCCTACAACTGCAGAAGGGTTGTGAATAGTAGGAAGCAGTGCATCCCAATGAGATCCTGGGGCTTTCTGCTAGGAAAAAATAGTAGATTTCCTTGATGAATGGACAGAGATTCAAGTAAAAGCCACAGGATTCGCTCTGAAGAAGGGAAACCTTTGAAAATGAAATGGGAACGAATCTGAAAGAATTTGCCATTGACTGTGGTGCTTTTTGCAGGGTTGGGCTTTGCTGCTGAGAGTAAGTGCAACTGAGACATCTAAAATGCTTTTTTTCCATGCTTTTCTGAAACTTTTGCCCATGTGGGCTGAGCTTATAACAGGATATGAATGTGTGTATCATAGCTCTGATTTATATTCTTGGATGGAGCTATTATTAAGGTGTCATATGAACAGATGGGACATGAATGATGAAGCTCAGATTGGGTAACTACCAGTTGAGAGGAAATGACTAATTGAACTTCAGAGAACAAGAAGTCTGTCTTCCTGCAGTCAAAATATGCGAAACAAAAATACATATTTGTCCCTTCAGTGTAGCTGAAGGTCTGTTTCTTCTGCTTTGACAGCACAGAACCTTTCTGTCCGTGCTGGCAGCTTGTCTGACTGCAATAATAGAGATTGTACTCAGGGTTGGTTTAAATAGAGGCTGCATATTTCTAAGATTATGTAAAATATTGCTTGTTAACAGCTTAATGCAATTATTAGACACCTTGTGAGTTCTGTGAGATGTGGGCTCTGATGATGGGCAAGTTTTTTACATTTCAAATCTAATTGTTGTGATAATAAACTGGGAACACTTGATGATTTCCCTCACGGTAATATAAGCTATTTGTTATTGCCCTAGAATTGAATGGAAAAAAATCTGGACTTAGCTTTTGTAACTACATTAAGCATCTTTGGGATTCTTATTTTTGAGCTGTGAAAGCTACACAAGATGAATGCTCTAAAATGCATTATGTCATAAAATAAATCGAATACCCTCCATTTCGATTTCCACTTACATTAGTTTTATTAACTCCTAGCTGTATCATAAACTCAACCTGGTGTGCCTTGTCAAAATTTTATCAAGTGTGTCAATAATGTTAATTAATTGGCATAAATTAGCAGTTTAAAACCCGTAGCACTTCAGGAATTCGGGTGTGAAGAGTGTGGATCAAAGCAGTGATTCATGTTGCTAAGTGTATCATAACAGAGGGCTTGACACCTTCAGATACTTTAACTGGAGCTTTAAAAAGTTTTGCTGCTGCTACATAAGTTTCACTTCAGACATATTAAGTGGAAGTTAATAACCATGAAGACAGAAGATACTCTGTAGCACCAAAGGTTTTATGGGTGCAGTCTGAAAATGAGGGCAGAAAGAAAACCAGAACAATTTCTTAGTCGTCAGCAGATACTCAAGTCATGGAAGCTTAAGTGGCTACAGATCACCCTAATGAAAAAATCTAGTTTTATGGAAAAAAAAAAAATCTGTGCCTGTGGTTGACCTAATTCTAAAGCTTTTTGTTTTATTTGCTATTCAGCTTCTAATTGTCAGAGTGATTTGTAAATCGCTCTGAATTTCTTCACTGTAGACAGTTATCCTGAAATTGAAAAAGGAGGGTCCAAATCATTCCCATGTGCCAAAGAACAGTGTAATAGGATCTTATGTATTCTCACTTCGATTTGTGTGTCTGAACTGGCATCATTAACATTACATTATTTATGCAATTCTACTGAAATTTAAGTTGATGTGCTGAGAAATCCAGTATTTGTCAGCACAAGTTGGCAAGGAATGTTTGTGTTCCTGTCCTCTTTTCCATATTTCCTTACAACAGATGCTACTTGGTTATTGCTATATTTGTACTTTTGCCCTGGTATCCTTATATTAAATAATTTTTATTCAAGAAGTTCTGTGGTTTATTCTTGAGGTGCCTCTACTCTGTGTCTAACTGTTGTAGTCTCACTCATTTTCTGTGTTTGTGTAAGAAGTACAACTGCAACAGTAGGTTATTGTGAATTCCAATTGACTTCAGGCCTCAAACTGTTTTTAAAAAACATGATTAATGTACTGAAAGCACATTAATGTTGTTGGCCTCAAAGAATCTGCAGAAAGAAAGACTCGTTTTGTAAACTTCAGCTTAAGCAACTAACAATGAGTATTTAATGGAAAAAAAATCAGTCGGAGCAAAACCTGCCATTTTAAAATTAGAATTGTGTCTTAGTTGTCTGCAAGTAAATGTCTTTGCCCAGCTGCAAATCACAGGCATTAACGCCCCAGACTCAGGAGTTGCCACTAAAAATAGTTCTCTTCCTGCTTTTTTTCCCTTTGGAAATCTGCAGACTTGGGGGCTTTTTCTCGTTGTGTTTTCTTCCTTTGTTTTCATTGCTCCATCCCCAACAGCTGGGGAGGAGGGGGTTGCAAAGCAATTGCAAATACATAGTTTGTTATTTATAAAGAATTGAGTTGTAGAAGAATTAATTTTTAATTCATTTTTTTACCTCAGTTGAAAGAAACTGGGGAAATGGGTAGACACTGGAATTTACACTGGCAGACAGAGGGTACACATAGAATCACAGAATGGTTTGGGTTGGGAGGGACCTTAAAGATCATCAAGTTCCAGGATGATGAAGAAGCTTTCATGGGCTAGAAACATTTAAGGTCCCTAGAGCATCTTTGAGTTAAAAATGTACACAATAAACTAAGTAACATAAAGCACCTTTTGAGAAATTCATATCAAAGATGGCATTTCATGTTTAGAAAATGTAAATTTACAGAATTTACCAGTTTAGGCTGGAGACTTGGAATTGTCTTTGTCTTTGCGTGGAGGAGTTATCAAGTGACTCCAAAATGGGCAAAAAATCAAATTCATTTTCTAATACTTTAGCTGGTACAATTGGTGGGGGAGAGGGAGTGTCTGCTTCTATTTTCAAACAAATATGACAGCTCTGGAAAGCAGATTTTTAAAATCAGTCTGACATATAAATAATCCTTAATCATGAAGCAGCAAAAGCACTGTTGTTTCTGAAAGACAAAACAACCCTGAAGATGCACTTCCTGCCTTGAAAATGTCTCCTAAGATTACAATTAATGTGTCATTAGACCTAAGCAGCAATTGCAAGTTCTCCAGTAATGCTCACAAATTGAATGTACATTTCTAGAACAATTGGCATCCTTTCAAATTCAGACCAAATTCCCTTTTTTTAGTTGACACGTGGAGGAGTGAAGTCACCTTTTTTCCTTTCATTGGTTCTGCAAATCCACAAATTAAATTTATAGTAATCCATTTGTAAGTATTGTTTTATTTGTTATATTTAGTATTAATTTCTGCTTTTCCCCCCTCTCTTTTCATTTCTTTTTCAGGTGTATGATTGCTGATGAGGTAAGTGATGTTCCTGTTCCTCTAACACCATTTTGTGTTAACATTCTTCATGCAGAGGTGACTTTTTGTGTTTGAGAGATGTGGGCAGAAAGGCTGGTAATGAAAGCAACCTAATTCCTGTGATAGTCAGCAGATATTCTGGAAATACCTAACTGAGGAAAAAATTGAATCCTGACATGAGTTTAAAAGAATGTTTGAGAAAACTTAGAAAGTTCCTTTTAGCTGCATTTAGGTGGGTTAAATCTCTTGAATTCTTAAATCTTAAAAACTTTAATTCAGGTGATTTCTTTTAAGCACTTTATAATTGCATTCTTAATGGACTAGTGGACATTCTTGGTCCAAAGAGATTTTTAACAGATATGGTTTCCAAAGATGAATTTTCTTAAAACCACTGATCAAGTAGTTGATAGTGAAATTCATTGCTTCCATACGTTTGAAAATTCACATTGTATTCCCTAGTAGGGAAATCTGAGTCCAGCATTTCTTCCCGCAGATAAAACATTTTTGTAATAATGCTCTTGCTGTGTTGTCAGTATAAAACCTTTCTGAAAGAGTGGTAATATTTGGGGATTGATGTATTCTCCCTATTCTAATTTGGGTTTTCTTGGCACACCAGGAGGGAGAGAGAGATGGATTACTGGGATTTAAGCATCTCCTCATACTAGAAAAATCTCATTACAACTGGAGATAAACTGGCATAGAATGTGAAATTTCTGCAAGCCTTGAAGAATACAAAAGTATTCAGGGGAAGAGAAAAGGGAAGCTTGGGAAAAATCAAAATACCAGCAGTATATTTGTTTATTAAAAAAAAAATTCTTATTTCCCTCCTTGAATGAGAAAATGAGCTCTGTGTAATTATGTGAGCAATAAAAAGTCCTGCAAGATATATTTATTGCAAAGTAAATAATGTATATTTTGTAATGACAATAGGTCTGGCACTGGAGGAGGTATTGAGCAGTGGGATATCCTGAACTTTTTGACTATCTCTAAAATAAGAGAATATTGGGGAAAGAAAATATCAGTATTGTGAGTTTGTATACAAAGAGAAGCTATGTATGAAAACTGGAGATCTTAGAATTACTGTACATATACCTGCATTGTGTAACTATGTAAAGTTAAAGTAATATGAGTGTTTTTGAGAGGTATTCTAAAAATACATTTCCATTCTTCCCTGCAGTGAGGACAGATGTTTTTCCCTCAAAATTTCAGCTTTTTTTGTGTCATCCATTTCCATGATGGAGAAAGATAAGTTTAAATTAAAAAACAAGGCCATAATCTATGGTCATGGGTGCACTGATGCCAAGAGCCCTGCTTTTACTCCTTGCTCTTTTCAGCTCAGTTGTCTGGATCATCACCAGGGGCTGGGCAGTCTGAGTTAGGGACACAACTGTGGCAACAACTACAAATTAAAGTTATTTTGTTGGGTTTTTTTCTTTCACTGGGATTTGTTTTCAGCTGGCCTGAGAACTCCTGGTGACACAAGGGGAGCTTTCAGGAAAATTTTAATGAAAACTTGGCAATTTTGAACAAAAACTTAGTATCATAGCAGCTCTGATTATTTTTATTTCTAGTAATAGTAGAAAGATTGGTTATATTTTCTTCTATACCTGGGAAATCCCTCCATTATATCATTACATCAGTCCACTTAAATTCAATACTGTTGTTTTGTATCTCTGCTGTGAGCAGTTGGACAGGAGCAAATGAACTCCAATATCCACTGGACTCCGTGGAAAACCTGCACAGAGTATTTTAAGGCCAGTCTCTGCTTTGGTGTTTAACAGGAGTCTGTAACTATCTCTCGCCATGTGAACAAACCCCTAAATTCTGGATATTATATTCATCTGTTGCTGTCTGTGGTCATAACTCATGGGCAGTGTTCCTACCGTGACAGTATGAACCAAGTACTTTCTTGTTATATACATATATTGAATCATTCCCCTTCACCTTGTCTGTAAATGTGAATTCTGACTATGTGGACTTCCCACTCTGTGTTCCAGACCAAAGAGAACCCATTAGCTCTGGTGAATGAGAGCAGTCCTTTTTGTTGACCTGCTGGTTCAAAACCAGAGTTGTTCACAGAGACCCTTGTTTGTTCTCCAGTTGCCTCTGCAACTAAGAACAAAGTTGTTTTTATGTTACAAAAGCATCCTATGTTCTTCTTTCCTTTGCATAATCTTTAAAAAAATGGGGTTTGTACCTTAACATGTTAAAGAGTTTGGTCTTTTTTTGGTCTATACTATTAAGAACCTGAACTGAAAATCTTCTGAAAAGAATGGAAATGCTTCTTTTGACTTTAATGAGCAAACCAGATATAACAAATGTATTAATCCATTTTAACAGAAACATCTTGTTTCATGAAGGATGATCTGTGGTAGCAAGTGATAATTAAACAGGTGATTAATTAAACTATGTGATGAGCTCTTTGACTTGGTTTCCTTTAGCTGGCTCTGTCTTTGCAAATTCTTTTTAGCTCTTCTGAGTGGAAGATGCTTTCTGAGCTGAGACTTCTGTGTGTAATCTTGTTCTTTTCTTTTCCCAGATGGGGCTGGGTAAAACCATCCAAGCAATTGCCATTTCATATTACTACAAAAATGAATGGCCTCTCCTGATTGTGGTGCCTTCCTCTCTGAGATACCCTTGGGTTGATGAGATGGAGAAGTGGATTCCAGAGCTCTCTCCAGACGACATTACCATCATCCAGAACAAAACTGATGTCGGGTGAGTAAAATTGGTTGTTCTTCTGTGGAAAGCCTTGTTCTCTACCCCCTGCTCAAGGAGGGCCACCCTCTGGGATGTCAGATAAACCCCCTGGAATATCAGATATAGCCTTTGGGATATCAACCACTCCTCCCAATTTTGTGTAATTTTTTTTTACTAGTTACTCATTGTCTTTGAAGTTGAGAGATCTTTTTTTTTGCAAAGTAGCAAGTGCTTGTCTGCTGAAAATTAGATGCCTTCAGTGTGTCTCAGATTGAACATACACAGTTATTTCTCAACTCTGATGAATTCATTAGCTTCTGTAAAACATTTTTTGAAAACTTCTGGTTACATTACAAAACGAGGAGGTAATTACTGTTAAAATTCTGTTTAGTGCACTGAGAAAATCTGTAAGTTAGAATAAGTAATCCCTACATAACTGAAAAGGTCATCGTGACCTAGGCTTTCTATCTTTAGACTTAACAGCATGAATTCATCAGAGAGACTAAGTGTGGTGTGTTGGTAGAATAACTCCCCTGTAACCCCGAATTACAAGGGTTTTTTAGTCTGCTTTACTGTAAATGACTTGGGTGGTTTCATGGTAATGTTTGGGTGTTGTTCTAAAACTTCAGTATGAGGGAGACTGATCTTCTTGTGGTCTGGGGAGCATCAGAAAGTGACTTGACCACCAGGATGTGCCACTTGGAACCTTCCTTGTGGGAACCACAGAAATCCAACTGAAAAGAGGTTGGAGCTTAATTGCCGCTGATAGTCAAGATTTAAGTTTATCATTGGAATATGAGAACTAAAATGAGCCTTTTTTTTAAGCTATTTAACTAAAAGGCACTTAATGATTACAGTACTGAATGTAGAAAGGGGAAATGTGGAGTAAGAAAAATGATGGCAAAATTAAATGGCAAACAAAATCCTGTTCATTTTATATTTAAGAGTTTTTTCAATGAGTACACCTTAACCATTATCACTTTTATTCAACAACAAGGAAAGATGAAAACTTGGGTTTCTACTTTTTTGAACTTAATCCCCCTGAGGCTTCCTAGCCACAAGTGAGGTTGTGTTGAACTAATTAATATTTTAACATTAGAAAGTGTTTTATGCATTTGCAAGAAAATGCAAAAATACAACTGCCAAAGTAGGTTTAGCATTTTGTTCCATTCTGCTTCCATATGTTCAGCTTTGATTTCTCTCAGTTCAATCCTTTGCTTTTCTTCAAAACTTCAGCAAGTAAATTTTTTGTTTGAGTGTTGTTTGACTTTTTGATTTAAATGGGTTAAAATATACCTAGGCATCAATTAAGGTTCTGGTAATTTCTAGCTAAATTTGAAATTGGATGTTTCTTGAATAAATTGGTTCCACTAAGAATAAATAGATTTATTTGTAAATTTTTATACACTTCACAAAGGGATAGAGGATATTCTTGTTTTCCTGGTTGCTCCATTTCTCAGTACAGAACAGCCAGAGTCTGTGGTGCAGTGACCACAGTGCTCCAACCATTGCCTCTTCCATAGCCAGCAGCATCAGTGTGCACATGCACATACTCCCTTCCTCTTAAATGCTCAAGGAAACTTCAGCTCAGTTTTTTGATCTCTTGCTACTGAAGAAAAGACAAAAATCATGCCAGCAGAGCATTGGTGCCTGACAGATGGGTACACCAGCTCTGACCCTCGTTCTGATGATTTCTGTCAAACAGCTTTCAGTCCCTGTGCTGCTCAAAGGCTCCTGAAGGGCCACAGTGCTCTCTAGTGATTTTAAAATCAGTTTGTGGACCTATATACATCCCTACATGTATTATGATGAGTTCATTTCCAATTAAATACTAATTTTTCATCTTGTGCCTTGTTGGTTCCCTGCTTCCAGGTTTTTTGTTTTCTTCATGTTCTGTTTGAGCAAAAACGCTGGATAGAGAGCTCTGGCAGGAATGTTTTCTCCACATGGTTGAGGTTCAGGCCAGACTGTACTTTTACAGTGCCCAGATACTCAGGGACAGCCTAGACAGTCATCTTAGGATGCTGTACCCAGAGCAGTAGAGGGCTTGCACAGAGACATTGTTGCTTCAGGTGTTCAGGTGCTGATACTGTGTGTAACTTGTTATCCAGAAAGTGGATTTGTCCCATGTGATACTGTGGGCACAGGTTGAAGCAATACAGCCAGATACGTGAAAGTTCTTTTAAATGCAATTTATGGCTTCTGAAAATGATGGTGAAATGTGTGTGTGAAAAGTGTGAGACATTTTAAACCCAAAAACCAAAGTTAATTGTTCACCTGACAGCCCACTAGTCAATCAATCCAAAAAGAGACATACATACCTTCCTAAATTAATTTTTTATCATTTCTTTGCCATATTACTTTTCCTACAATGAAAATCTACCAAGAAAGCTTGTGGATTTTCTCTTTTAGGGGAATATCAACCAGCAAAGTAACGATTCTGGGGTATGGCCTGTTAACTTCTGATGCACAGACTTTGATAGACACTTTGTACAGGCAGAACTTCAAGGTGGTTGTGGTTGATGAGTCCCACTACATGAAATCCAGAAACGCCACCCGCAGCAAGATCTTACTGCCAATTGTGCAGAAAGCTCTGAGAGCTGTGCTTCTTACTGGGACTCCTGCTCTGGGAAGACCTGAAGAGGTATTTGATGTCCTGTGTTGTGTTTTGGGGCTTTTATAAGGGTGGTGTCAGTAATAACTGAAGAGTTCTGTAGTTTTCTTGAGTATATACAATTACGTGCATTGTGACACCCAGAAGTGCACTGGCTGCGTTGAGAGGCACAAGTACAAGAAACTAAACCAATGTATTTTTGTTTCAGTTGGTTTTACAAACTTATTTCAAGCTTGTGCACAGGTGACTTGAGACAGTGCTTCTTGTAAGAAATTAATCTCACAGGTAACAGAGTGTTGGGGGAAATAGAAAATAAAGACCCTGAGTAGAGAACTGTTTGTTTCCTCTGGGTAGGAGAGTCTTTGGTAGACAAGAACTTGTATTGAATCTTCTACTTCATCATCTGATGTAGGAAGTCCTTGGTTTTTTGCTGAATATTCCTTATGTTCATTTAAGTGGCAAAAATATATCCTGTGCTTGTCACAGTCCAGAAAGACAAATTTTCTCTTGAAGGAAGTTCAGTTTATGGAGTTAGGGAGGAGCAGAGAGGAAACCAGAAAACACTTGGGTTTTTTACTGAACCCAGGAAAACTGCCTTTTTTTATCAAGTGTAGAAATAAATTAAATATAAGAGCTGATTTGTATCCAGAGAACCTATAAGAGTTATATAAATACTACTTTACATTTTAGAGTTTCTTGCTGTGTAAATAGAACTTACGCCAAGACCCTTTAATAATTTAATTTGTTCGGCAAGCTTATAACTGGAGAATGATATCCACTGTATGGAAAAGGGCTTGTTATATCATGAATGTTTGCTTAAAATTTGAAAACAAATATTTGTATCTCCGGGTGTGGATAATTATGAAACTTCCTGCACGGGTACCGAAGACATTGAACCAACCCTGGACAGAGAACTGAAGTTAGAATGTGTAATACCTTTGTATAGTTCAGTGATTCGGTTTTTTGAAGTAAAATTTAAGAATAAGTAGGTTTTTCACATATTTTAAGAAGCAGACTACTCAAACAGTACCTGCACTGAAGTTTTGCAGAAGCCCATGTACCTGGCAAATGATAAAAGCTGTATTTCTAGGAATAGCATCTTAGCATTCATGTTTTCTTGTTCAATATAAATCTTTCCCAAGCCATCAGTGCTGTGTTATGGTGCTCAGGGTGCTCTGTTCTCTGAGGATTTCCCACAATTGTCCTGTCTGAAGGCACATGTACTCCCATGGAATTGTGCTCGTGGGCCAAGCTGTGTATTTTTGTGCAACTATAGAATGTAGACTTAACACAATAATCAGTTAGTAATTATTTCTGAATAGTCTTACATTTGCAGGCAAGTTTTAATTTTTCACCATTGCTATTTTTTTTAATACAGCTTTTCATGCAGATTGAGGCACTATTTCCAGGAAGATTTGGAACTTGGAGTGAATATGCTAAAAAATACTGCAATGCTCGTGTCAGGTATTACTAGAATTGCTTATTTATTTTCTTATATCTTTGATTATTATTTCTGTGATTTTTCTTGCCATGTGAAGTGAGATAATCAGTAGATAGTACCTCTACTGCTGTAACACACCATCTTGCTTGGAAACCCAGGGTGAGGTACCATCTCCTCCATCTAAGAGGAGGATTACATTTATTAAATTGATAAATTCCACTTTTATTAAATAAAAGTAAAAGCTGTTAAAGTTTGAAATACAGTTTAAGTGCCAGCATTCTCTTAAGTAAAATTATTTACACATTTACTTTTGTTATTGTGAAGTGTGTAGGTTTTACCTTTAGACCTGGAGTTTTTGACTCTCAGTCTTATGTTCATGTAGTAATTTATATCTCCCTTTATTGTGGGATCCAGGTTTTTTGTTATCCCCCCATACCTGAGTGGAAAAAAAAAGTCCAATACTTGTCTCTTTATTTTACAGCTTTACTGAATAAAAGTAAGTGAATAAAACTCCCCAAAGCACAGTAGTGTTTGTAATTCTGTTTGAGGGATCCAATGTAGCCACTGCAATTCCTGTCCACCCCTCTGCCTCCAATTTGTGTAGTGACACTGCTCATTACACACTTTTCCCCACATGTAACTCATGAATTTTAACCCATTTTTCTCTCTTGCATCTTTCATGAGTTTATATGTTTCATGTGCTTTGAGTTATTAGTTTAAGGAGGATTCATTTCCCTCTGACTTGCCTCCCTCAGCTTTATTTTAATGATGGTTTCTCTAGCTATGATCTAAAGCAGAGGGGATAGAAGCAGCTCCAATTTAAAATGCTTGCTTTTACCCATCTGACTCCATGTTACAATCTGGAATGTGAGAAGTTACAAGAAGGGAAGAACCTTTAAAAAATTTCTTAGCTAAAAAATTTCGTATCTCCAACTTTACATGTATTCAAAATAACAGATTTTTGTCAAGTAAATTAGCTGGCAGTTAGGTTTAATTTTTACAGTAATAATGACATAGTTTCATTTTCATAAAACTTGTTTTCCTCCCTCCATCATACACATTTTATCAGTATTTAATTTCAAATACCATGGAAGAGCACTGTCTAATTTTCAGACGGAGAAATGCTATTTTTTCCATGGTGTTTTGACTGAATGCATCTGTAATTTTCACACCACAAGTGTGTGTGGGCACAGCCTGGTGTAGCTACTCAATCAGAGACGATTAACTTATTTTTGGAATACCATAAATGTAATAAAAGTGAAGTTCAGGGTTTGGCAGGCTTCAGAGGAATAACTTTTTCTTCATGACTTGGCTGAAACAAAACATCCTGTGGTAATAAACTCCATAGATTTATTTTGTGCATATATTTTATGTTGTGGGTGGTTTTCACTGAGGTGTCCATAGACACCTGTTTGAAAAGTGAGGTCCAAACTATTCCTGGGAGGATTTGCATCCATTTCTGTTATATCCCCAGTGAGGATGGAGGGAGGAGACCTTTACAAGGACAGCCATACAAACAGAAAAGAAGGGATATGAGCAGGAGGCGTTGCAGCATTCCCAGTGTGTTGTGCCAATACTTCACCAGTCAGAAGTGATTCCCTCAGCCACTTTCCCAAGTTACTGTAGTCAATTAGAACACTGGTGATAAGCTCAGTAAGACTTCAAATTATCTAATCTTTTTTTTTTAGATTTTTTAAAATAAAAATTACATGCTTGCAACACACTCCCCTGGCTCTGGAAAATGCTAGCTGGGCTCTTCTCCAAAGGCACCAAAATCTCTCATTTTCATTATTTCATTACCTCCTGGCAATGTTGACAGTGCAAAGCTGCTGTTCCTGCTGCAACCCTTCCTTAAAAACAGCAAAGAAAGAATAAGGAAAACTGAGTTAATAAAGTCTTTCTCTTTTCAACCTTTAGCTTTTTAACATTAAACCTACTTCCTCTTGTAACCATGCTCGTTAAATAGTATTACATGTAAAGACAGTACCTTAAGCTTTAAATCCTCTGACAGTAACTAGGAAGGAATTCTCAGGGAGGGAAACAAAGGGATATTAATGGTGATACTTTTAGTTTTTGTGGTGACTTTCCTGCCTATAATGTAATAAAGAATATTCTCATGGTAGTACATTCTTCTTATGAAACAAGAGTTCCAAAATCATACCTGAAACTTCTGCTTCCTGTGGGCACGGCAGTGCAGTGAGATTAGGCAGAGGATTGTGTGCAGCTGATGGATGGTAATTCCTGCTGGCAGTGGGGTCTGTTGGGAAGTGGTAGCAGCTCTGACTTCAGCACTGGAAGGAATCAGAGAGAAAACAATCACCTCTCTGGCACAAACAGGAGCTCCA
Source organism: Manacus vitellinus (assembly GCF_001715985.3). NCBI lineage: Eukaryota > Metazoa > Chordata > Aves > Passeriformes > Pipridae > Manacus > Manacus vitellinus. Next base: position 6,775,209 of record NW_021940560.1, read on the forward strand.
GGGGTTGTTACCCAGCACACTTTCATATCTAATAGCCTGTCTTAAAATTAATTACATACTGAAGTTTTCCACTGAATGTGGAAGATCTAGTGTTGATTTTTTTCATTTCCAGGTTTTTTGGGAAAAGAGCTCAATGGGACTGTAGAGGGGCTTCAAATTTAGAAGAACTACATCAACTTTTAAGTGCAATAATGATCAGAAGACTGAAGAATGATGTTCTAACTCAGCTGCCACCCAAAGTCAGGCAGCGCATTCCCTTTGACCTCCCTCAGGCCGCAGCAAAGGTACATTTTTGCCACATTTTTGGTACACTTTTGCTACAAACACATTTGTTAGGAAGGAATATCTGTGTATCCATCTGCATTTCTATGTGTGCATGTGTGTTATGTGCAGTTACAAAGACTGAGTGACTATAAAGCATGGTGTGTCTGTTATTCTCTTTAAAATATAACACAAAGAACGTTACAAAGCAATTTTTTTTGCATCAAAGATAAAATTTGTCCTCATTTTAGTACAATCCTTTTTTCTGTCTTCTTTTCCCATAGATTTTGAATCCTACAGTTACTTTTAGCCAGATTTGACAGAGTTCTCAAAAGCACTCAGTTCCCAAACATTTCATACTTGGAATGTGCATGTTGAGGTAGAACGTGCTTTGTACTGTGTGTGTAACCACTGGTCTCTTCTGCCTACTAGAATTTGAATGCCACTTTTGCAGAGTGGGAGAAATTAATGAGAAACCTGAATCCAGATGCCACTGAAAGCCACTTCTCTCAGGTCATGAATCTGATCACACGGATGTACAAAGAAACAGCCATTGCCAAGGTGAGTGTGGAAGGCTTTTCTTAATAAAAGAAACACTCTGTTTTGCTCTGCATGTTTATGGAACAGGCAGAACCCCATTCTAATGGAAAAAGGGAAATCTGAAGGCTGCTGCAGTGGGTATTGCATTAACTGATCACTGATAAGTTTTGTTATTAACTGTCATCATTACTTTAATAGTTTTTGTAAAAGATATTGAAAATTGCATTTGACACAATAGAAGTCTATGAATGCTTAAATAGAGCAATGTTTTATGATTATGGTATCATGAAAGTATCAGAATTATTCTTTCAGTTTTGATGTATGGTTTTATGTGGGTGCAGATGCAGAAGTTCTGATTAAACATTACCTTGTCCCTTTGAAATATGTTTGGTTTTTTCCAAATATGGATTAAAACATCAGATAAATGTAATTAAAAAGGGGTTTATCTACATCTTAGTCGGAAGACGTGCCGTGTAATTATGTGATGTTTCCAGGATAATTTTTTCCTCTCTGAAGGAATGAGTTGGGTTTCTCAAAGGCACCAAGTGATGGCATTTTTTTAAATCTGAATCATTTTATACTTAGCAACGTTAGAGTTTGATAAAGTCTTAACGTGGATAACAAAAGGTATGGAAATTTACCTTTTTCTATTCCAAGGGATCAAAAGACCTTAAAATAAACTGTCTATTTGAACATAATAATGTTCAAAAGAAATACACTCTCTTACTCCAGGCAGGAGCAGTGAAGGATTACATCAAAATGATGCTTGAGAATGACAAGCTGAAGTTCCTTGTCTTTGCCCACCACCTGAGCATGCTGCAGGCCTGCACAGAGGCTGTCATAGAAAACAAGGTAAGGAGTGAACCACTGTGCTCACAGATTTAACTTCAGATGTACAAATACATGTGAGCTGTGTTTGAACTCAGGAGAACTGCACATGACTACAGGAGTTTAGGATTTTACATGTATACAGATCACTTGGTTAAAAGGGATCATGTGGTTTAATGTAAATACACTCTGGTGTGATACTTTATTATTATTAAATCAATGCTGTAGGCAGTTGTTTTCCAACCTTTTCTACCAAAGTGCCTCTGTCTACTGTTTTTGGGTTTTAACAGCACATTGTCATCTCACCTGAGTGTTTCATTCAAAGCAGTAAAACTGTTGGCAGACAACTGTCACATTTCTCTGATCATGGACTCTCAGCTGTTGCTAGCAATGGTGGCTAACTTTGCTTTTTTATATTGTTATTATTTTTTAAATACTTGGAACTTTAATAAAGCGTGTCAGGGCAATTCCAGTTTCTTCTGTGGAATATTCCATGTTAAGATCCCTCGTTTGTTCTGTCTTCTACTTTTGTAACAAGGGAACACTAAACCTACACTTCTCTAGATGGAGGCTTAATTGTAACTCCAAGGGCAAATGAGTGTAGATGTATCCCAGGAATAGAACAGTTGTTCTCATGTTTTTCAGGGGGGACAGAGGGGGATTGGGTCCAAACCAGACCCTGACAGTGTCATTTTGTGTCTGCTCTGATGTTCCAGGTTCGCTACATTCGGATAGATGGGAGTGTCCCCTCTGCAGAGAGGATTCACCTTGTCAATCAATTCCAGAAGGATCCTGAAACCAGGGTTGCTATTTTGAGTATTCAGGCAGCTGGGCAGGTAGGAAAAAAAAGAAAATATGGTGAATAATGTACTTGAGGGTTATAGGTGCTGAAGTCATTGGTGACTGAAGTGATTTAATGAAGGCATTTATCTTCATGCAATTTGTCTTTTGCAGACTCAGGTATTCATTTCTTTGCACTAATCACATTCACTGTTTTAAGCTGCTGTTGGAATTACTTGGGAAAAATGATGATAAGCAGCAGCATCTCATTCTTGAATAATCAGGAAAAACTCTATTTCACTAAAAATGCCAGATTAATAAGAAATAAGTGTTACTTCTATAATGAAAACTAATATGCAGTCTTTGAAGTATTTTTTTTATCTTACTTATCCCTATCTGAGGCCCAAGGTAGAAATCAGTATAACAAGCCCATCTGCTATCGAGGTGGCCCCTCTTCCTTCCATATAAAAATGTCCTGTACAACCTTTAGCTTTCTTTTGCTTCAGTTGTTTGTGTGTGGAACCTTTTTTCTAAGATGCATCTACCTATTTTGCTTAGGGTTTAACCTTCACTGCTGCCACTCACGTGGTGTTTGCTGAACTGTATTGGGATCCAGGCCACATAAAACAAGCAGAGGACAGAGCACACAGGATTGGGCAGAGCAGCTCTGTGAACATCCACTTCCTCATTGCCAAGGGGACCATGGACACCCTCATGTGGGCAATGCTGAACCGCAAGGTGGGTGTGGGGTGGAACCAGGGGATCAGGAACTCCCTGTGGTTCAGGGAGCACTCTGCCAAGGTGAATGGGATGGTTCACATCTACAGGAGGTGGTGGTTTTATCTTCCAGCCTTTCATTGCTCTGGTTGTTCAGTTTGCAATTTTATGGTGTTCTGCTCACTCATAACAACTGGAATTTGTTATGGCTTTTCTTTTAACTGAATGAGTGTTGTGCCAAGATTACACTGATCTGATCTTCTGTTGCCATTTTCCACTGGTATTACCCAGTGGTTGTTAGGAACTTTAGAACCATAGAATGATTTGGGTTGGAAGGGATCCTAAAGCTCCTCCTGTTCCACCCCCTGCCATGGGCAGGGACACCTTTCTTTTAGACCATGTTGCTCAGAGCTCCATCCAGCCTGGCCTTGGACACTTCCAGGGATGGGGCAGCCACAGCTTCTCTGAGTAACCTGTGCCAGAGCCTCTCCACCCTCACAGAGAAGAATTTCTTCCTAATATCCCATCTAACCCTGCCCTCTGTCAGTTTAAAGCTAGGATAGTTCCAGTCTGCTTTTTTTTCCTTACTGGGAAGATCTTGGACAGTTCACAGGACTAAGAAAAATAATTTGACTGTTTTGCTTCTGTGACCTTTTGTGACCTTTGGTACCACTCATTAGTGTCTTGTCTTGGTAACTGAGGTGTGTCAGTGCTCTGTGTTCTGTGAGCTCTTGTGTTCTGACACTGCCCCAAGTGTCACTGTGGAAGGAACTGCCTTTTAAGCACCAGGTCTCAGAATCATTTGGGTCTGTGATTACACAGGGTTTATTCTGATGGAAATGTCAACTCATGGTTGTGGGTCCTGCCTTTGGCTGCCCCTGTATTGCTGTGGTTCTGTTGGTTTGTTCTCCACTGGTACCCATTTGTTTGCCAGTATATACCTCTTCTTCAGAAAAATAACCACTGCTTAAAGAATCCAGGTACTGCAAACTGTACTTGACATTCAGTTGGGGTATGAAATTCTGTGTTCTACTTCTTGGAGGTACCTCTGAAAAAATCTGTCAGTCTGGTGCATTATGAGTCTCTTTAAACATGGCACAGATGGGTCTCAGTAATTCAACAGCAATTTACCTTGCAAGTTCTGTCGCTGAACTGCTGCTTTCAATTAATTCTGCCTTTGTTTGTCTCCACATGCTAAGCAGAACAATAATAAGACTGTTAGAGATGTACACAACCATATATTCTCTTTGAAGTTAATAAACACTGACATTTTGTGTACAACATACTACTCATAGTATGCCAAATACAGGACTTGGCATTACTCTTGCACAAATGGATGTTGAAAGAAGAATAGGTTTAATCACTTATTTTTAATTACAGCAGTTTATCCCATTGCAAATGCTGAATTAGGTTTGCAAGGGAAGCAAATTGAGTGGTTATAGGTCAATAAATTTTCCCCAACACATGAATTCCTTGGAAACTTTCTGCAGTTGTCTTTCTGCAGGCCAAAGTCACAGGCAGCACCTTGAATGGCAGGAAAGAGAAGATGCAGGCTGAAGAAGGGGATAAAGAGAAATGGGATTTTTTGAGTTTTGCTGAGACTTGGACCCCAAATGAGAGTCTAGAAGATCCCAAAAATGAACTTTTATTTACACATGTAAGACTTGGAAATTATGTTCTTCTGTTTTATTTAATTTTTAAAATTTCTAACTCTTGTTTGCTTGAGCTTTCTGTGCACTTCAGACTTACTAAGAGAGAAACACTAAATAAGTAGGAAAAAGTAATGTAAATTCCATTTAAAACCTTTTGTGAAGTTGGGAAAAGTGCTCTGCTGGGAATAAGTGTCAGCTACAGGCTTCTGAGGGGTCCTTGTGTTATGTTTAGATGACAGACCCACCAAATAATTTCTGTTTAAATTACATCTTTATTACCTGTTCTGAATTTAATTGACTGTTATTTAAAACAGTGTTTAAAAGCCTTTCCTTGTAATGGGCACCTTCCAAAAAGGCACATATATATATATATATATACACAGTATATATAATATACCAGTCCTGTGGTAATGCTATTTCAGAATTTTCCTGAGAATTATGAAAATACTTTTCACAGAACAGGAGAGAAATGTTGAATTGCTTTTTCTGCTCACAGTTTGATCTTTTGTTTCTGTCCTCAAAGCAAAACCAGCTATTTGTATTAGAGGGTAATATTAATGGACAAAATGAATAATTTTAACACCACCTGATGCAGTGACAAGTGGGGTTAAGAGGTCTTTTCCAAACCTACATGATTCTATAATTCTCTATTTCTTTCCTAGTTTGAGAAGGAAAAGCAGCACGACATTCGTTCCTTCTTTTCCCCAAAATCCTCCACGGAGAAGAAACGCAAAAGATTTTCTGGCAGTGAATTGTTACAGAGTGATACAGAATCTAATGAAGTCACAAAAGAAGAGGATGAAAACCTGGATTCCACACCAGTAGATGCTGGGGATCCAGTTTGCCCTGAAAGCACCTGTGAACATGAAGCCAAAAGAGCCAGAAGCACGAGTGGATCTACCCCAGGCAGCTGCAGGGATAAAAAGAAAACATCTCTGACTGGAGAACAGCCCTCCTTGTTTTCAGAAAAAAACAGTGAACTCCCTCCTTGTGGCTTAAACACTTCCAGCAAAAGCAGAGCTGTAAACCAGGTTTGGCACTGCAGGGTTTGCACTTACACCAACCACGACCTGCTGCCTTACTGTGAGATGTGTGGGTGCCCTCAGAGCAGCAGTGGTGAGTGATGGGGCACAGAAAACCAGGCATTTCTCATTCCAGATGTGATTCATCTTGGAAAATACAGACCTTTGGAGCATGTGGCTGTTTAGAAGTCCAGGCAAAATATGAAAAATTGTGCCTTTACATGAAAAGATACCTGCCCAGGGATCCTTCCTAATCTTGCCTTTCCCGGGGATCTTTTATACGAGTCCAATTTGAAACAAGTGGAAAATTCACATAAATGTTAACAGGATATAAATTCCATAAGGAAGAGTATAAGCTCAGTTTTCTTTGCAGAAAATGGAGCTCTCCTTTTCCTCGAGGTTTTTGAGTATTCTGAATACAATTAAGAGGCAAACTTTTTCTTTACCTTTCAAAACTTAGCAACATGGTATCAGTGTTTTATTAACTTTATCACGTATATTTGTCATGAGAGACATTATCTGCAAAATATGGCTTTTCATTCTCCAACAGGTGACAGTAGATTACTTGTACTAAATTTTTTTTGAAGCTATCTGGAAAATTGATGGAACATTTTTATAAATCCATGCCCATATTTGTCATTTCAGTTGTAAATGAAGGAGTAAGGTTCTTTTTACTTATTTATTTGTTACATTTAAATCTTTGTACTTCTTCAAGTAAGGACAGCTTCTGAATTTCCCAGGTATAAATCAATGCCTGGAAAACTGCTTTGTGTGTTTGTGGTATACAATGGCTGTATATAATATAGAATTGCTGTTTGGATTATTTATTATATGTGTTTTGACATTAAGTTGGGGGTGTGAGATTGAGAAATGAAAAGCTTTGTTCCATGTGTTTACTTCCTTAGTACTAAAGTTATCTCCAGTTTTTGTGGTTGCACCACAGTAATATTAAAGAATAAAATGCCATTTCTTTGTATTTCAGTGACATGATCCTGTCTCCAGAGGGGTGTTGATGAGGTACCTGTACAGGCAACATAAATCCTCACTTTTCTGGTTTCTTCATCTTTAGTTGAGAGAATCTGTGAAGCTCCCACGAGCCAAACTGAGGAAGATGTGTCAGAGAGCCCCAGGAGAAGTGAGGAGAGAGCAGAGTGCAGTGCTGAGGATGGGAGAGAAGGTTTGGGGGAAGTGGAGAATGGAGAAAGTGAAAAAAAGTGTGGAGAAGGTAAAGTGGGGCTCCTGTGAAAGACTGGTTGTGTCCTGCTGTGAAACTGAATTAAATGCCTGTGGCATCAAAGAGAGCTTTTAAATAAAACTTACACCTCTGAAACACAGACAGAAGGACAGACACTGCCACAGGACTGTCTTGGTGTAGCCTGGGACATATATTGAATTTTGATGGTGGATGAACCCAGCCTTTCCATACACATCCTGGAGCAACACAGCTCTGGCTGCTTAAGAACTGTGCCAAACTACCAACTCTGAATCTGTGTAGTTTTATTGGAACTGAGGGCATTTCCTTGTGCTCTGGACAGCACAGGCAGAACAGATAATAGGTAATCCAGGAGAAACAGAAAAACAAAATGCACAAACACCTTAATTCCTTGCTGCTTGAGCTGTGCATCTTCTGTTGTTCTGGAATTAGGTACATGTGTAATATTAGTTTTAGTGTCTGAGTAAAATGAATGAAATGAAGAAAAAACTTTTTAATGTCAACATTTTTTCTCTTTACAGGGGATGAAGATAAATCAGACACATTCCAAATATATGATGGCCTTATGTTTTGTGCAAGTAGGAATACTGACAGAATCCACCTGTATACAAAGGTAAACCTGCAATATGCATGTTTATTGTCATTTTAAAATTACAAAGTGAAATGCTGCCCACTGAAATGTGCCTGTATACTTTCATTTGTTACAATTGATGTAAAAAGATCAGTATTTTTGCATTAGCTGAAATGTACAAAAATTAGGTAGTTTATCATTCCAGTTCTTTTTCTGAATGGAATTAAGTAATTATTATTATTAATTAATTAATAATTTCCTAGATACATAACTTCTAACACTTGTCTTACAAAATTGGGCTAATACATTAGATCATTGTTAGAAATGCCACTGATAGTTGTTTAAGTTTCCTTTTTTATTATTAGTGTCTTATCACAAAATAATTTTAATAGAATACCGTTCAAGAGTTAAAATAAAAATTACAGTGAACCCTGACAAACCAAGTAAATAAAATACTGTCACCACATTTTCAGAAAGCTCAGCATTGGTGCTGTAAGTCAGTAACTCCCTGAATAAAGCACATTCTCATTAATTTGCAGTGGTGATGGGAACACAGAAACCAGCAGTCGGGAATTTTCCAGGTCATTATTCAAGGGAGACTCAGGACTTTCCAATTCCTTCTATTTTGTGATAGTAAAGTTCACTGGGAAGATTTCTTCAAATTACAGAGTGAGTCAGTGTGTTCAGGTGCAACTGCAAAGCAGCCCAGATAACTGAGGGCAAAGCTCTGAGAAAACACATTTTTATTAGGCTGATACAACTTATTGCTTTAAAAATTAAGTGGAGAACTTTTTCAGACATTAAAAAGAAAAAAAGTTGAATATAATAAACAATGCCTGAAAATCCTGATTTTAAATTGTAATGAAGTGACATTTTCAGTCTACAGTCATTCATTTCACCTGGAAAATTCAGTCAAGAGGATTGTAATTTCAGTTTCTTAGTGTAAGGCAATTTGTGTGTCTGAACTGTTTGCAAAGAAAAAAGTCAGATATATTAAAAATTAAATTTTTCAGCCCTTTTACTTTTAGGTATGTTGATGTGCATCTTATTTCTTGCATTTGTGCTGTTATCATTCCTCTGTGCCTTATTGTTTGTTTTGACCTTGAGGCACTAAATTTAGTAGGAAGGGAGGATAATTCACTTGAAACAGATTATTTTTCTCCTAGATTGTGCTACATTGCATCTGTAAACAAAACTGTTTGCTTGTCTAGGATGGGGAGCCCCTGAATCATAACTTCATTCCATTGGACATTCAGCTGGATAACTGGGAAGATTTACCAGAGACTTTCCAGCATAAAAAAAATCGTGCACTGGTAAGAACAAGTTCCACTGGCACAGCAATATCATATTTAATACAGAGGAATTTTACTGACTTCTTAAAAAATAAATGCAGAACACTTCCAGGCCTTGGGATCAAGGCACAGTTTCATCCCAGCAAGCAGATCTTAGGGATGCTGATGTGAATATTAATTATGCAGTCTGGTACTAGGCAAATTATCTTGCCTCCTGTTCACATGTCATAGGGGGAATCAACCAGGGAATCTAATTTCTCCTTTACAGGATTAGTAACCAACATTCAAAAGTCGACAAAACAGCTTTATAAAGGTTCTGAATGGAGTACACTAGGAACAAGAATGTTCTAGATTGTCCCAGGGATGCAGTTCTGAGCAGGCTCCACTCTCACCTTCCTTTGGTCTATAACAATTCCCAAAGCAGTGTCAGGCCCAGCTCCACTGACACATTCAGGTAAATCTGGACTAAAGATCCCATTGATAATGGGGTTTCAGGAGAACAGTAACACTGCAAACCCCAGTACTCAAGGAAGGAAATCCAGATTGAAACTGGATGTGAAATATTATCTGCTTCACTTAGTTTCCTGTTTGGAAAATCAGATTCTGTTGTGTAGGAACAAGCAGGTTCTCCAACAAGGTTGGAACTTCAATTTGTCAAAGGGACACGTGGCTGATTAAACCAGCTGTTCTGTGAGGCAGCAAATGAGTGGGATACACAAATGTTGCCAAGGGATTTCAAAGCCATTTGTTAGACTGAAAACATGGGGTAAGAATTCCAGGGGCAGTGGGTGGCACTTATGGATCTTCCTGTCCCTCAGCCTTCTGCTCTAGATTAGAAGATCCATATGAGTAAATGTTCCTAAAAAGAATCAAGGAAATACTTTCTTGTTTCTGTTTCCATGGTGTCCTGCTGTTCCACTGACTTCTTTGTTGCTGCTCCAGCTCTGAGGAACTGAGAGTCTTCTGTGCACTTTTACATTTGCCATGGAAAAATACTCCAAGGAGAAAAAGAAAATCGTTGTCATCTTGAAATATGGAAGTTTGTTCCTGGGTGTAGCTGAAGTCACAACTAAGTCCATACTGCCCAATGTATTTATTCTTCCCATGCTTGTGTTCACAAACAGCCTGACCCTGAATGTGGTAGGCAGTTGCTCCTCAGTGGGGAACAGAGTGGAAAAATGGAAAGGGAAAAAACCTACCAAACCACTTGTTCACTTGCCATATTGTTACTCCCATTTATTTTGTATTGTAGAAATGAGAATGGGATTAATTCATTTTTCCTCTACATGCACTCTAAAGCAAACAGCCACGTTAGAAATTCTAAATTCCTACGTAGGCCAGTTTTCCACTCAGTCCCTCACTGTTCTGTGATTATTGAAGAAATCCATTAATCAGTCATTCCAGTCCTGCCAGTTTACAGTTTCCGAGGTTTGGGGGCTTTTTGTGGTTTCCCAACCTGTAAGAAAACTACTTTATTCGGTACCAGAAATGAAGTTCCTCTGAGCCCCTTTATTTTATTATACTTTCAAATTCTAAATGCAGAACAAGGAAAGGGGACCAATATCATGCTCCAGTCATTCTGAAATACTTTGTTAAGCAGTTCATCAGTTTTTTCTCAGGATCGTGGTCGTGTCAATTTGAGATTTCTGTGAAAGATGAAGGGCAGGTTAAATTGCTCAAACTGCTCAAACTGTTGCCCTTTGACTGTTTCAGCAGGTGAGGGAGAGGGTTGCAGTTTGTATGAAGAATGACTTGCAGGGACCTTCTCTGACTATGCCAGCTGTTTTCAGCCAGTGTTGAACACATTAATCCCAGCACTCTTCAGTGGAATTATGTCTGTGTAATGCCTGTCATGCTGCTGACAATCATGTTCTCTGCCAGATCCTGAAGTTTGTAAAAGAATGGACTCAGCTGACAGCAATGAAGCAGAAGATTGTCAGAAAAAGTGGTCAGATATTTTACAGTCCTATTCATGCTGCAGAGGAGTTGTCTAAAAAGCAGTCTGTTGGCAGCAGCACAAAAAGGTATGTGGGGTTTAGTTTTAATTCTGCTAACTAATTGCTGCAGGAAGTTCATTAAATTGTCCAAGTGTTTCTTAACTTCTTGATTGTCTCCTTCCATAAAATGTAGGAAAAATCTGTGAAGGGTGTTAGAAAACCTACCAGGACCTACAGCAGCCTTCTGAGGTGTGTGTAGGGCCTGGCACATGTGTAGTACAGAGAGGGACTCAGGAGGAGTTCTCTGCATAGTGGTTTCTGGAATAATGATCAGAGTGAAGTGACTTAAAAGGTTTTACTTTAGAGCAGTTGTGTTTTGTGTGGTTTCACTTGGAAATGAAGGAGTGAGTTCAAACATAGCTAACAGAGCAAAGGGTCCTCCAGAGCTTGTAAAGATTCCAGGATTATCCAGAGTGTCACTGAGACTTCACCTAACTGGAACAAAGTGCCTGTCATTTTTAAAGGACAATATCAAATTGCTGTCATTTTTAATTGTTACACACAAAACAAGTTAGCTGTTTGCTGGTTAGAATTCAGGTTTAGAAAAAGATATTTCATTTAATTCAGAAGTACGGTGAAGTACGTTCTCCCAAACTTTATTCATTTTTCCTCCAGAAAATGAGGAATGTTTCAAGAGAATATGCTGTACCAATCTTGCAGCCAAGAGTGAACACTCTTTGAGGGAGGTGGCTCCCTTTGTGACAGTGTTGGTCATTCCCAGGTATGTGACCAGGGAGGATGTGGCAGCAGCCTCGCTCTCCAAAGCCGCCAGCACCGGGGGCAGCGTCCGCCTCATCTCCAGGGAAAGTGGGGTTTGTCCCAAGAAAGAAAATGCTCCTGTTGAACAATCCACAAAGTAAGTTTATTAATGCAATAAGGTGATTAAGCTCTTTTTCCACAGTAAAATTATTTGCTGAGTGTCTGCCTTGATGAAGTGCAGTAGTTACATGAGAAACTTACTGTAGTGCTAATAAGATGTGCTTTGTTTTTATAACAATTTAGATAATATCTGATGTCTGCAGACATAGCTGCTAATTAACTGAGGCTGATTAAAACAGAACAATGATTCAGCTAAAGAAAAAAAAAAAGTTAGCTCAGCCTCCTTGTGAGGTCAACAGCAAATTGGGCACACCAAATTTTCTTCTATTTGGCCTCAAAATTTAGAAAAAGAGAAACTAGTATAAAAATTCTAGACAGAAATTACCCTTTAAAAAAATTTTATTTAACAAGCAGTGTGTATCCTGCCTTGTTTGGAATAGGAAATCAATAGGCAGCCATGGAGATTGCAAAGAGAAACCAGGATGTTTCCTTTGACTTTTTTTACTTCTATTAAAGAGGGGGCTGAAACATTTTACCTTTATATGTGTATGTGCCTGATAAAACCCACCCTTTCTTTATGAATACAGCATAATATCAGCTAATAATTCAGAGTACATGTGTAAACGTAGTGAGATATGCAGAAGAAAAATCTGCCTTGTTATATTGTCAAATGTTGTCTAAGTGGAGATGTAAACCAAGTGGAGGGTTTGCAGTGTGCAGGTGTCAGTCTGAGCAAGGTATTATTTCAGCTAAAGTTGCTATTTCAGAGCACAGAAGATATGTGATGGAGAGACAGTGCATAAAACCCCACTGAACCGTGGGGCTGAATCCCTCCTTTATCACCAGCTGGGCTTTGTTTTCTGCCAACAGGTTGCTTTCAGACACCGGAGGAGGTCCCTCAGCCCTTCATGCCGAGCAGGGTGAAGGCTCCCCCCTGCCCAAAGGGTATTTGCAGGCCCTGGACAGCCAGGGGACCCCGCTGTGCCTGAGCTGTCAGCAGCCCACGGCACAGCTCCCGCCCGGCAGCCACGCCTGGGACACGCGGTTCTGCTCCCACGCCTGCCAGGAGGATTTCTCCATCCGCTCCAGTCAGAGCTACCTCAGGACCAAAGTGTTTGAAGTAGAACACGGGGTTTGCCAGTTCTGTCACCAAAACGCGCAGGAGCTTTATCTCAGCGTCAGAGACGCCCCCAGGAGTCGGCGCAAGGAACTGCTGGAGAACTCCTGGATGTCCCACCTCCCACTGGGGCAGGTAATTGTGTGCAGTTACAGCTGATCTGGCTACAGACAGTTCAGAGAAACCCAAAGATGTTCTTACAGATTTAAGATAGAAAGTTAACCCAGCATCAACAACAGAACAAGAAAAAACAAGTCCTTAAAAACAATCAAACTAAATGCCTTTGACTTCTTGATTTTTCTATCCCACTGTCTTTTAACAGATTTTTCATCTCCAAAAGGCACAGGCATCAAAGCTCTGACTCTGTAGGGGTGAATGTAAATACCAGGGCTGGTTGTACAGTTCAGGCTGGGTGAAAACATGCCAACTGCTTACACTTCTTTGCTTGTCAGGTGGGAGTAGCTAAAAAATGCTAATGCTGGCTTTGTTTATCCTGATGAGAACTATAAATAGCTACTCCCCTGAATGTCCTTGTTCTGATGGCAGTGTGCACATGTAGCTCAGGAGGAGTGCCTCACACATCCCGTGCCCTGTCCTGTGTTTGCTGCAGCTGAACGAGATGATCCGGAGCCCCACGGAGGGGCAGTTCTGGCAGGTGGATCACATCCAGCCCGTGTACAGCGGAGGAGGACAGTGCTCCCTGGACAACCTGCAGACCCTGTGCACAGCCTGCCACAGGGAGGTCAGTGTGCTGGGGCCAGGAATCCTGGCCCTCTCCCCTGGAACAGCAGCAGGAGCCTGAAGTCAGGCTCCTCCTCAGCCCTGCAGAACCCCTGTGCCCTCAGCGTCTCCCTCCCACACGGCACAGGTGGAAATGCAGCATTAAACTATTATGGCAGTTTTCTCAGGATTTGGGAAAATGCCACCTTAATAAACATCTGCATTTTATTATGCTGTGTACTGCAAAATCAGACTGGAGTTCAGCTGTGGGCTAATGCTGTCCCTGGGCAGAGTTGCCAAGTCTCAACACTCACTGAACAGACCCATGTCTCTCTTTTGCAGAGAACTGCCAAGCAGGCCAAGGAAAGAAGCCAACTGAAGAGAAGGTCTTTGGCTACAAAGTACGGCTGTGACATCACCAAATTTCTTGTGAAAATGTAAAATGCAAAATCCCTTCAGGTATAATGTAACACTAAATCCAATACAGTTATATAGTTTTCCTCATGCACTGATTTAACAGGAATCTCTGTCGCCCATCAATGCTGCTGGTAGAGAGGAGAAAATATGGAATTAAAGCCAAGGAATCATTTGTAACACTGATGGTCAGAGGGCATCCAAGGTACTTGATTATGGTCATGTTTTTATGACCCTGTGGTTTAAAGCTAAATTTCTGCATGTAACCTTACTGCACTGAGCCTGACTTACAGGACTCTGGCATTTAGAACTGATGGCAGTTGAATTCTGTTTTTACTTAAAGCAGCTTGTATTAAAATTTTATTTATGATAAGGAACACCAGATATTACCAATTATGTCATCAAAGGTAGTTTCTGGGAAATGCTACAGTCACATTTTCATTAACAAGATTGCTGGTTATTTTGGACTGCTTACCTGGCTTTCTTTACAGTTACTTTAAATAAATACAGTTCTTTTTCGTGGTGATTTTTTTCTCTGTCTCTCCTCACCCCTTGAATGCTGGAAGGCAGTTGTAAGCTCATAAAGCACATCTCCAGGAAGGACGTGGCTGAAATTTCAACTACATCTAGTTACAATAAGCTGTAAAGTTATCCTGCTCAGAAAAATTCTTAGAAGTTATAAATCTTTTACTGAGAAAAAGAATGTTTAAGACAAGGTAGTTGCATAACTGCACCATTTTCTGTAGAGCCAAACTCACTGGACATTTCCAGCAAAGATGCTTTCAGGTAATAAAGATAACCTTTAGGTAACACCTGAAAAAAATGTTGGATGATGTTTGTGGTGCCTGAGTATAATAAAGGAATCATCTCTCCAGCAGTTTAAAGGACCAAGTAAGAATAGCCTGGGAACTAAGTGTGAGGGATTTTTAAGTTTATACAGCCTTTACAAGAGCCCACACTGCAGTGTAAAATTTCATTAGAGAGGAGGAAACCAAGAGTATCAGGGAAGACACTTAAGTTAAAATTTACTTAATCAGTAATTAGCCCAGTGCACTTTCTTTTAAAGAAGCTACCCATTTAAACAGCAGCTACATTGGTCTTTATCTTACTTACCCCTTGGCCAGAGGAATTTCTCTCACACAAACAATCTAGAGAACAAATTCCGTGACAATACTTTCCTTGAAGAAAATTAACTCTTCTTCATCCTGAAAAATGCACTTCTACTTGCTAGAGCTTTATCTGAAGAAAACACTCTGACCCCTGTCCCCTCCAAGGAGCTTTAGGGCAACACCTGGGACCCTACTGTCAGCAGAACTCAACTCTCTACACATCATGTAGTTACAGTCATAAACAATGCCCTTCCTGGGTCAGATCATGCAAGGAGGGAATGGAAAAGCACAGGAATATGAGAGCCAATAATAAATTCATATTTATTGAGTAATGTCCACAATACTGTAGCTGTTTGTACATTTCATTGTGTAAAGTGGTGCTGACTTTTTGCTGATTCTCATTAAACACACGAAGGTCACTGTGAAGCAACATTGGCACGAACACGTCGGTGTCTGATGGTACCAGTGGGGTGAGGGGCCAGCAGGTGATAGAATGTTCCATCCTCACAGCAAAGACACGGGGCAGGCAAACAGCCTCTGGAAATACCAGCAAGTTGCTCACAGTGAAACACCTCTGCAGCTGTCATTTCACACAGCTTTGGCCCTTGCACCAGGGAAGGGGATAAAGTACCCCAAACCATCAGTGCCAGCTCTCAGGCTCACTGTCCAGTTCTAGCCCCAAATGTCATTTTTTTCTATTTGGGAGAAGGGACAAGATCTTTTTGGACAATGACTGCAATGCCAGGAGGGCTTGGCATGAACTAGAGTGTACTGTATACTTTAAATAAAAATAAGGATATTTTAGAAGTACTTGAAATTTAGTGATTAACCAAAACATACTGGGCTCTGTAATTATGATTAGCAATAAATATAAATTACTTATGTTTATATGTCAATTTAGTTAGACTAATGTCACTTGATAAAGTTTGATCCAGAAGTGTAGAGCAGCACATTCTGTAGGAATTTCAACATGAATATTTGCACACAGCCCATTCACGTCCATAATTAACCAAGCTAATGCAAAGAAAAGAAAAGATGCTCCCTTTGGGCAGAAAGGAGGTTGCTACATTTTCTTTCCCGAAGATCTGACTGAAACTACTTGTGAAGCCGTTCCAAACCTCCAAGGTGAGTTGCTGCAGACATCCCTCAAGGCTGCCAACGCCAGTCCTCGGGAATGGTGCACGCGGTGTCTCCTCAGCACAGTCAGTCCATCCGCAGCATTCCTTCCCTTCCCGCGGGACGTGAGCCCCGCGCTGCTGTGAGGACACGGAAGATGGTCGGGGCCGGTGGCTCAGAAGAAGGTGGTGTCGGCGGAGAAGGCCCCCGCCAGGCGGAAATCCTCCCTGGTGAGGACGCTGTACATGCGCTGCGGCAGCGCCTTGGAGTAGGGCGCGGGCCGGGGCACGGCCGAGCGCAGGATCACCTCCCGGCCCGTGGGCGGAGGGAACTCCGACTGCACCCCCTGCCTGCGCTCCTCCGCACCGCCCGAGCGCCGCAGCTCCTCCTCCAGCGGCGGCACCGCCGAAACCTTGGGAGAGAGCACAGGCACAGTGACAGGCACGGCTGCTGCCTAACGGGACTCACGAAATATTTCTGAAGAGAGGCAGAGGAAGATCAGAAATGGCAACACGTCAGGAGGCTTTACGTGCACGCAGAGCGGGGCGCTGATGGGATGCCGAGAAACAAAGCGCACGTAACCAGATGGAAGAACCTGCACGTGTGGGTGGTGAAGCTCAGCCCGGATTAAGCTCCTGATGTTCCGGCAGTGTGAGTGAGGGTTGTGAGCAGTGGAAACGGCCCCTCCTCAGGCAGGGCTCTCTCCTCGGCTCCCTGCGGAGGGCAGGCCAGCCTCCTCTCAAAATCATCCATGCCACTACTGCAGTCCTGACAGTCACCTGCCTCTTCAGACACACAGGGCTGTGGTGGGCGCTGTTCATGCTGGGAGTGCAGTGCAGAGCAAGGGAGGATCTACACCACCTCTGCCGGTGCTCAGTGCCTCGGGCAGTGAACAGCAACACTGACCGTGGACACTGGAACAAGGGCTGGCCTGCCCAGTAAACATTCCCTAATCACATATACCTCTGGATACACACATCCCCACCAGTACCCCAAAAGGGTCCTGCCCAATTTCAGCAGGCACAGCTCCAGCTTGGCACTGTCACTGAGGTGTGGCAGAACCCTCTGGATGACCCTCACGGTCCCTCTGATCCGCCCCTCTGCTCCCCACCCTCGCCCACACTCACTCCCAGGAGCTGGGGGAGCCTGGCACCACTTGCTTCTGCAGTTTGTGCCACAGAATTCACCGTGGACAAGCACCACTTGTTCCCACAAAAACAGCTCTAGCAAACCAGAGGATGGTCCCTGTGCTACACTTTATGGAATTACCCCAGTTCTTCCCCAGATATCACTGTCCAAAATATTCCATAGTTTCAGTAAATCCTGGTATCAAGAATGCAAAATCCAGGGACTGTCCATCCCCCCAAAACATCTGTCTGCTCAACAAATAGTGATGGTAACAGAGAATATAAAGAATGGCCACATATTTCAGCATCAGAAAACATCAATATTCACTTGAAGAAATGTTTTTTGTTTGGGTTTTTTGTTTGTTTGTTTTGGGAGGGGTTTTGGTTGTTTGGGGGGGTTTTTTTGGTTTTTTGGGATTTTGTTGTTGTTGTTGTTGTTTTTGGGGGGAGTGTTTTGGTTTGGTTTGGTTTTTTATTATTGAAGATTTCTCTCTCTTTTCACTACCTGTTATTATGCTCTAGAAATAAAGTCTGTGAATGCAGAAAAACCATTCTGGAAACACAAAGTTATTTTTGTGCTTAATATGTGAACAACAGTACAAACTAAATCTAGCTGCTGTACTATCTCTACCAGAAGGTTCAACTCTATGCAGCTTGGGAAGATGAGTGGGAAAGGAGGGACAAAGTTGGTTACCTCATCAGAAGATTCAGTCAGCTTGGAAAGGGATGAGAAAAGAACCAGTGATGAAAGACAGAAACAAAGGCAAGTCAGAGATGACTTACAAGAGGTTAGGAGACTGTAGGTTTAAGAGACATCATGCACTCTACTTCCAAGAGCATGCACTGGCTATCAGAATTTCCCTGAGAAAATTTGAGAACATACACATTAAACACAACTCAGAGAGGAGTCCAGGACTGAAAGGCAATGAACAAGGAATTCATTCAACTTCTATTTACCAAACAGCTCTCTACCCAAATAACTCATGGGAGATCAAACACAAAGGGGGCTCCTGTTGCCCTAAGACATCCTAATTAACAGTGACCAGCTACTGGGGGAAGTATCTGTAACCCTACTTTAGTTACTGGTGTTTCAAAAGAAACAAAGCCCTAGAAATGTGCACAGGTCTTTATCAAACACTAACCTAGAAACCTACTGAGCTTTGAAAACCCTGCCTCAGTGTTAGAGGCAAGCGCACACTTGTGCAGGCACTGACAGGGCACAGCCTTGGCCTTTACAGGAGGGGCTGTAAGTCAGGCTGGTTGGCACGTTGAGATTTCAAACTAGATCTTCCCTAGAGACTGGAAGGATAAAACAAATGCTCTGATTTTCATCCCTCACACTAACCACAGTCTGTTTTCAGAATGGTCCTTTTTATGCTGTGTTGCAAAATACAGTTTATTACAAAATCATCCATACCTTAGAAGTGTTAAACACTCAATCACAGAGTTTTCCCAGCACTTTTTCCCAAATGAAATTTCAGGCTTTAAGATGTCTGCAATACTGTGCTACCTTGCTATTTAAATTTTAGTTAGAAAACTTGATGCTATGAGCAGGTGTAATTCTGACAGAAACTGAAGGGTGACTGCAGTCCATGAGGTTTGGAAATCAATACTTTAAGGCTTATTATTACAAACACTCCTTCAGATAAAAAGGCAATATTTGCATCAATATCAGCAAGAGAAGGGGCTCCAGAAAACAGATGCAACACTGGTAATAAGTAACTAAATGTAGAGTCCTACTGAAAAAGAGCTGACACTTCCTCAGCATGCCACTTTCCACAGAAGAAGTCTTGAGTATTCCAAGTATATCCCAAGTATCCCCATTCTAAAAAGTTACTCCTTCTAAAATATTTAATATTTTGACCTGTTTCTCTACATTCCTATGTGAAACAATCAACACTTGATTGTTCTTGCTGAGACAGAAATCTGTGCCATAACAGCATTACTGGTTACCATTTGAAGTACATCAGCCATTAATGACACCTCTGTCTACCCAGCTGGCTTCAATTGTTTAACATCCCAGATCACTGACTCTTCCTTTGTCTTGCAAGGTTCTGTTATTGCCAAAATCACGTTGAACATCCCAAAAAACACCTCAAGGACGTTTATGACAACACATGCACGTATGCAGACAAAATACACTGGCATCATATGATAAGTCATTGCTTCGTTCTGCTTAAATCACAAGTGTCTGCAAAGCAACCCAGAGCTCCCTCTTACCCTCTGAGCATTCACAAACAGCTTGTGAATGATGCTGCCAGCAGGTCCTCTTCCTGCACCCACAACTGACACCTCTGGCTGCTCCAGGAGACAGTTTACAAATCTGGTGGAACAAATCATTGCAAAGGAAAAGGGAATGTTTAATCCGTGGCTGTATCTGGTTTGCTAATCCAAACCCCAGAGCTGTTTCCTGGCAGGAGGCCTCCACTGAGCATCATTTGCACAGGGTGAGAACTGGCAGCTACTCTCAGTTCTCCATTCTAAAAGTCTGAGGAAAAAATCTCCTCAGTTATCTAAGAATGGAACTCAGGCTCCTGATGCAGAGGTGTTAATTCAACACAAAAAGCCTTCATGGTGTTGGCCACACACCATGGGATGGATATTTTTGAGCACAAAGATAATGCTTTGGTCACATATCACACCCCTGAACCCCCAACACATCCTACAAAAACATCATCTCTTCCTCCCAGCACAGCAGCAACAAGCTAATGTGGATTTTTTCAACATGACTTATTAGTCATCTTGAGTGCTAAGTAAATAATCTGCCAGCAGGCAGTGATGCAAGGAAACTGCCTTGTCACTTCCTATTCACAGCTCCTCAGTGACTGGTTTCACATCAGTAAGGAGACAAGAACAAGAAAATATAACTTTGGAGAAGAGTATTTCATTCCATAATATTTACAGAAAATACTAAATTTCTAGTCCTACTTTTACCTCTGTTGTGACAGAATTCATCAAATACACCTTTTGCATACACAAAAAGCAGATGAAATTCCCAGTACTATCAAGATAAAACCAAACTCCAGCAAAATAACCTGTATCACATGTTTTCAAAGAGCTGCACATTCAGAGGAGCATTTAGGGTATCTACACAACATCCATAGTCTCAGGACAGGGACACCTAAATATGATTCCTTAGTATTTCTGTATCCATCTGTCCTAAATTTTGAAAGTACAAAAAAAGGGCATCAGAGGAAAAACAAAAGAACATCATCAGTCACCTTTGTAGATCTTCTTTCTCCTCCTCATTTTCACACTTCTCTACCCCAAATTTTGCTTTCAGAGACCTTGCCCTGGCAATGATCGCTTCCACACTCATAATCTGAGCGATGATCTCCTGCAAGAGTTGGATAAAAGTGAAATTTAAAAACATGGGGTTTCAGCACTCCCATGAACAGTGCAAAAGTCTATCAGTTTTCAGCCCCAGCCAGTACAAAAGCCTTACTTCCAACTTCTTGTCCTCTGGATTGGGGAACCGTAGTACTTTGCTGGAATGAGATATTATCTGCTTGATTATCTTCTTGACTGAAGAGATATCTTCTAGTGCTTCTGTTAGAAGGAAAGAACCAGAATTGTAATTATTGCATCACTGCTCACCCCAAAATATCTTAATTTATTAAACATTATTTACCTTCATCCTTTACCTTGAGTACAGCTGCATGGATGATGCAAGGCAGGAGGTGCCTTGCAAGGTCAGCTGGTTTCTGAACTGCAAGGTAATGAAGCACCTACAACATTAGAAAACTTAATATATTAGTGATCAAAACTACTTCCCAAAGATAAGGTTAGCTAGGAAAGAGGAAAGAATGGAACACTTCTGTAAGACAGGACTTGGTAGGCAGTTTTACATCAGTCCAGTCCCAACAGGTTAGAATGAAACTAAAATAATTATGTGTTAGGAAACTAAAGTGTTCTTAACACATACATGCAGGTAAAAATCTGGTTTATTTACTAATAATTCAAAGTACCACCTCAGTAACACAGTCTGTGGAGTCATGTTTCACACACTCATTACTTCAGGTACTTCACACACTGTTGTAGGGCAGCAGGAATTTCCAACTAACCCTCAGCCAGGCACAGAGCAGTTCAGTAACTCCAAGGACATAGTGCAAGGACCAGTCTGTGTTTCAATGTTGCAGGAGGAAGGAGGAAGGGCATTACCTGTAGCATTACAGGTCAGATGTCACCAGCACTGAGCTCTCACCTTCTCTGCCTCCCTGGTGTCATCGAAAAGTCTCTTCTGCCTCCGTGCTGGGATGGGCTTTGCTGTCTCCCAGGCCTCCACCCACATGTTGCTGGGAATCTTCATCCGGGCGCTCAGCTCACCCTTGATGATTTTATTCCCCTTCTCATCCACCACCTCCTCCTCGATGTAATCCCGAGGGGAGTACCACCTCACAAAGTCCTCCAGGCAACAGCCGGGATTCGCTGCCTGAGTGAGGAGAGCAGAGAAAATTCGTTCCTGAAAATCCTGTAACAATGACAGCCTGGGTAGGAAACACGATGTGGTTTAGTGGGTAGACCATAGCAGAGGAGAAAGCACTCGGGGAATTCTGTCCACAGGCACCAAACTGTACCATAGGACAGAGACCTAGGAGGGTGAGGGAATAAAGCATTAACCAAGAAAATGGCAAGGGGTAAAACCCACATCATCAACAACAAAAAAATCCTTTCTTATCACCCACAAAATGTACGTTCATCAGCTCAAAAATCACACTGTTCAGTTAAACTTCCACCTGGTACCTGATACATGCAATAAATAGGAATTTTCACAAATTCCTTTATGTATAAGCTTATACCATAAAAGACCTGGAGGAAAACAGCCCAAGCCTAAAAGAATCACTGGCTGCATAAATATGCTTTCAGCACTGACTTTCCAGCTTTTAACACTCCAGTGAAAAAATTCACCTTTTCTTCCTCTTTTACAAAGGAAATTAAAAAAAAATCTGCCCCAAACAAAAATAGCTTCGTTTTTCATAGATGCAATGTCAACACTAATAAATACATCCATATCCAGAACATAAAGAAAAACTCAGTTCACTATTCAATGTACCGACCAAGAGTGCACTTGTGCTTCAAATTATGGTTCTATATTTTTGAGTTTTCAGATCATTTGGACCACAGAAATAAAACTTCTACATATACCTAATATGCCATGACTCACTGCTAATAACTGATGTTGATATGTTATACATACTCTACAGTACATCTGTATGCTTTTGTTATGAACATTGCAATAATTAAAATACATATATAGCTATTTCATTACAAAATCTCTAATCCTTTTAGCTTTCAGCTCCTCTGATGACAGCAGTGTATGTGCTCTTAGCTCCCTCTGCAGAGCTCAGACAAGAAATGAGACAAACTGCCCAAAACCACAGCTAGTCCAGTCCCAATCTGATGAACAACTGCTTTAATTCCCAATTTATCAACTGTATGTTTTCTGTGTTTTTTCCCTTCTTACAGACATTGTGCAAATTTTCTGGGACGTTACATTGTCACAGATTTTGATGTGTTCCAAGAGTTTTAGCAGTAGGGTTTTATTTTCAGCTTGAAATTATTTTGAAACTGTTTTGTGGAGAAAAAAAAGAAACTTGTCAGAAAACCCTTCAAAATTGTTCAACCTAAGCAAGAGGGACAGTTTAATTAAGGAGAGGAAAGCAGTCTCACAGAATTCTCCAAGCAGCAGTACCTTAAAAGACTCCATGTCTGAGAGCAGACAGGCACTCTGCATCCGTGCCCGGAGGTGAGCACCTTCTGCTGAGGTTCCCAGCTTTGCCAGCACCTCAGACTGCTCCTCCAGCAAATCCTCAGTCATGGGTGCTGGTTCCTGCAACATGGAAAAAGACAGGGTTACAAACAGCCTCTCCTCAGCTCAGCCCTTCCCAAGGAAGGAGAAGGAAAAAGCTCCCTATCACCAAAAGTCCATTCTGCTTCATTTGTACTCAGTCAGAACTTTCTACTGTTTAAACTGTTCAGCCAAGCTGTGCATGTGAATATGACACTAACAAAGAGAACCTAAACAGAAAATAACCTGAGAATGAAGGAATGATATAAGGATATATTGTTAAAACACCAAAATCCAAATGAACTCTGGCAAGTGTTTGACTGACACTATTTTGTTGAGATGGATTAAAATCGACCTAAAAGCAACACAGAATTTTTGCCTTTGGTAGTATCACCACATAATTAATTGAGAACAGTTTGCCTGACTACACTCTGCTCATATGTTTTACTCAAGCAAAGCAACATTAATTAAAAATAATTTCTCTCAAGAGAAAGAAAAACACTGTACTTTTCATGCATGGCTGGTTGCAAACTGCTTCCTGTGGCACCACTGCTGCCTATTTCATCCCCAGCCACCCTGCAGGAAAGCCTGGGGATATCAGGGAACATTTCTAATTGTTTGCTGATAAACCTGCTGTAGAGAACGGCACTAAAACTGACTCTGGTCTTTTAGATATGAGCAGAGAAATGAAAGAAGAAAAGAAAAAAACATAGCAGCAAAATTGATCCTTATTCTGCTCAGTCAGCTAGAAATCTCCATGGTGGTAGGAAAGAAAGTAAGGAGGGGATGGAAGATGCCTCAGGAACTAGTAATTAAAAAAACCCAAATTTAAGGTAGGCAAGACAGTTTAATTCTTATTTAAAAAACTTGTTTGGAGTGAAATTTTGTAAGGAGACTCACTCTCAAATAAAACAAGGAGCATGTGAGATTTCAGCTTAACGGCCTCATCGAGTTTTAAAAATGAAAAACACTCAGGATTTTAACAACAGGTAAGGCTGTAACCTGCAAATATACCCAGTTTCACAATCCCAGGTAGGAGCCCTGTTGTGTGAGAGCTGTGCTGCACATCTGGCTCAGCTCCTGCTCCCTGACCTGTGTTATTGGAACGTAGAGAGGCTCTCCAGGATGCAGCAGCATCAGCTTCCCGTGTGGATGCAGACGACCTTCTGGTTTTAAGTTCACAGGCTCTTTGCTGCCTTCTTTTGCTCCTCCTTTCTTTCCATTTTCCTGTCCATTTCCTTTGAGGTCTTCTGTGTCACTCAGACATTCAAAAAATTCATCTTCACTGTCACTCCATGATTCCCAAGACTTGCCAAACTCCTTTTCCTTATCAGGGTTATCTGCAGAGTGTTCTGCTCCTTTTGCACCATCACCAGAAGCCCCAGGTGAACGATCAGACATGCTCCCCCTTTTCCCCTCATCTCTTGCTTTCTTCCTTTCAATGCAACAATTTAACATCTAGTAAGTTAAAGGAACAAAAAAATAATTGTTTAGTAATTACTTCTCTTACAGAAACAGTCATACAGAAAAACTTGGGAGAATCCCTGAAAACATCTTACAATTCTAAAAGATAACAACTCCATTGAAATTGTTGCTATAACAAAGATTTTTCCCAACAAATGAATTCCACACCCAAAAATACAAGCATAACTAAATCTACAACAACAATATATTTAGCTAATAACTGCTTTAATTTTGACAGTTTCCTTAGGAGAAAAATCATTCTTAAATTTGGGATATTTACCTGGAGTTTCTGATGCAGTAAACAACATCTCAGATCTGGAGAGCCATTAGCTAATCTAACAAAAGGTAGAAGTGTAACCATTATCAATTATAAAGTTGAATCTTTCACATATGTGGTCTTAAATCATATGAAATCTAAAAGAGGGGCAAATACCCACATTAAACCCACCCCCACCATTTCAACTACACAGCTCTTCTGTAGTCTCAGGAGACAAGTCCAGAATTTAAACTATATTTATTTCCTAGAGGTCATTTTAGAAGCTCAGAGGTCATTCACACTAGTATGAGAGAGACACCCTGCATTTCCTGGCCAGTTTTCCATTTGGAAGTTAAAAGGGTAACTGTTCACAAACAGAAATTAAGCACCTTTGACTTGCTTTAAAACTGCAATAAGTTGGAGTGGTTGCTGTGTATTTTAATTCTATTTTATCTGGTAATGTAACCGTTTCAAAGTACAAATCAGTGAATAAATGGCCAGTTCACCCCATTAACAAAAAAACCCAAACAAATCAACCACAAGAAACCACAACCCCAAAAGTAGGATATATTATTGCTCTGCATTGATACCTCATCTTCACAGAGCCCTTCATTAGGTCTGCAACAAGCTCTGCTGCAGCAGACAAAGGCTGGAAGGGTTGGAATACCTGAAAAGGCAGGAACTTGGAACAGTTTCCTCAGAAAAGTGGTTGAAACTACACCACAAAGCAAAGGTGCTTCTCCCTGTATCAGCTCCTTCATGTTTCTCTAATAGATGAACTGGGAGCCAAGCATTCCTTGAAGTTTTTTTACCCACCCTCATTCACACAGTGGAGGGATCTCTAAGCTGAGCTTCCACAGACATCTTGAAGTTTTCAAAGGAGGGCACAGATGCTTTTCTACTCCCTGCCCTTTCTTGCACTAAGGAAGTAGGGTAATAAAAATAAAGGATAGGATTTGCAATTAAAAAACCCAAACCAGTATGTTTCAAATTCACAGTGGACTCTCTTCCTGGAATAAAGAACATTTTCTACAACAAAGGAATGACAATAAAAGCAAATCTTACCCTGGAATGAGGTAGTTGTTCTCCCATCTGTAGCGCATTTCCAACACAAACTCTTGCCAAAGATGTGCCACCCCTTTTACTCCTCCATGGTAGAAGTTTATCATACAAAGACACAAAGCTAATTTGTAGGTCAGACTGTCAGAGGGAGCAGATTTAAACTGACTGAAGAGATTCTAGGCAAGAAACAAAAGAAAGCAAGAAATACAGGAACGATGGTATTTTTTCCCAAACTATGTAATCTCTTTAGCAGTACAAGTGGTTAACCACATTTTAAGCCTGTAAGTATAAGATATCAAAAATTACAGTCTTCGAAAGAAAAAGAAATTGCAAGGAAAAAGAAATGATCACTACTTTTACTTAGAGATTCCACAAAGATAAGTTCCTCTTTCCAAAAGTTACCTATTACAAGATGTAGGGCAACCACAAAGTCTGTATGAACACACACACTCAAAACTGCTTTCTCTCTCCTGAGTGTCAGTCAGTAAAACTTACATAATCTTCATTCTCTGGAGGAGGATTGTTTCCTGCTGAAGTGTTGGCTCTGCTTTCAAATCCATCTGCAAGTTTGTCAGCAGCATCAGGAAACAAGAACTTAAAGAAAAAAAAAATTAACCTTCCATCAGTATGGTTTTCCTGCTTTTCCCACTTTCTCCCTAAAGGTACTGCTGGCTACATAGCAGCAATCCCTACAACTAAAACTGTTGGCAGAGTTGAGAGTTTGTTTTCAGTCCACCTATATTGCACAGACTTGTAACAACTCGGGCTGTTTCAAGTTGATAATTGCAACTGAAGTAATGGAACTGATATCAGACACCTTTAACTCTGCTATGGACTATAAACCAAATGCATCAGTGCATGTTCTACCTGAATTTCACATGAGTCACTTACCAGCAGAATGGTGTTCAGCACGTCATTGTTTAAAGGCGACTCGTCCACACCTCTGTGCTTGCGGATTTTTTTCCTTGCACTGTGAACCATATTTGTGACTGATAGTTTATGGATGGGGACTGGTGCTGGCTCTGTGAGCTTGGACAAGGCATGGGTAATGTCAGCAACCTCTACGAAATAAAATAAAAGCAATTAGAACAAAACCAAACCCACAAACACTTGCCCATCTCTCTTTACAAGTTCACCTGTCTTATCCAGCCTTTTTATCTTGTACTGAATTTTAGCCCCTTGTTAACCAGAGGTACACTCTATGCTGTCAGGTTCCATCCTGATACTCACTGTCAGCAAATACAAACAGCAGAACAAGTCACAAAGGAGTCACAGACTGCCCTGGATTTAATTTACCAACTAAAGTCTAGACTGAGCTGTCTGCAGACAGTCACTATCAGAGCATCACAAAAGGCTGCTGAAGAGTCCATGTTTAAACCTTGTTCACAAATGATACCAATGAATACACTGTAGGTAACAAAGGCAGCTCAAGCCTATGCTAAAGCTTTAGATAAGCCTTAATAAATCCTGTATTAATCACTATATACCTGACCTTACATGGTGTAAGCATAATTCTGTTTTAGAATCCCCAGATAAACTTCTCAAATCAGAAGATTCTTTTCCAGAGTTGCTGCTGGTGAGCTTTAGAATGTCTCTTACAACAAACTGAATCAATATTGTTACAGATAAATTGAAGTGAATAATTACCAGCAGGCTGAAAATGCTCATCTTGGCAAACCTTGCAAGAAAATCGAGCTAAGAAGAGCTAAAGAGACTATGTCAAGCCCCCTACTCAGTCTAACACCTTTTTAAGCTGACTGGTGAGCTCCTTCAAAATTAAGATCAAGTATAACCAAAGAAAATACATTATAAGCCATATTTGGAGGGAAGCAAAGGTGACAAGCAGCAGGAAGGAAGGGAATGCTCACTACATACAGCAAGAAAAGCAAAAGAAAGGGACAGAGACATCAAAAAGATGTCAGTATCTATACAGCTGGGATAAAGTTTGACCTGCTGCTCAGACAATTAGGGAGGGGTTTTTTTATTTTGTTTTTTTTTTCCCTAAAAATTCTTTAAAATGGAGAGGATGATGGCAAAGCCTTTCAAACAGATTAAAGGTTTTTTAAACTTGCTGTTAAACATGTACTACAGAGTACATCAAAAAGGAAAAAAAAAGTGGAAAAAACAAAAAGACATAATACAGACAAATATGTTTGATGTGTGCTCAAACCCAACTCTTGTACATTTATAGTCAAATTTTAAGCTTTTGTATTCCAGTGAAAGGACACATACAGAACTATAACAGAGGTAACTGTCCTCTGGGACTTTGGGAGCTAAGCTTGCCTAGAATTCTTGAGAAATTTCACCATGTAGCACTGGCCAGAAAATCCCCAGTACTACAGAAAATGCATAAGAGCTGTAAGTATAAATAGCAATCAATCTTAAGTCAAGAAAAGGGGATAGGGAAGGTAAAATAACAGGAAACAATTAAAAACAAGTAACACAAATCAACAGGATTTTAGTTTTACCTTTTCCTTCCTCTTCAAATGCAGATCTCCCAAGGATCTCATCAGTCGACTCCTTCCGACGGCAGAGCTTGAAGAATTCCGTAAGGAAGTCACCTGGCAGAGAAACAAAGTCTCTCAATTACTACTCAGTTAAAAATCTCACTGAACAACAAGGCAACTCTCAAAATTATGCCCAAAGGACAGTAATTTTTATCTTTTCATCTGAAAGAACATGGTAATTTGTTCTGAAGCACAAATATCTTTAAACCACATCATAATTAAAGCTTAGGAAAATGCACACCTAGGCAGGCATCAGCCACCTCTCCAGAGCACAGCTCTGCCTGCAGCTGAATCCACTTCTTCACCCAAAGCAAGATGAAACTTTGAAAGTTTTGAAGCCCTTTTCCCCACAAGCTTAAAGGCAAGGACAGACAGGAGAGTACAGCTCTTCAGATGCATTAATCCTCCCTGTCAAACAGACTGATCAAGCTAAGCAGATGGATATATGCAGAAGGCACTTAATAAAATTGAAAGATTCCAGGAAATCTAAATTTTCACAGAACATACAAAGAAAATTCTTGTTCTCTGGAATGTGATGAAATAAGAACAGCAGCAGTGAAGTTCATGGTACACAGACACAGAGTAACCTACAACAGAAACTCATGTTTTTGCAAAGCTTGAGTTCTTGAAAAGGATGCCCCAAATATTGTCCACTCAAAAAAATAAGGGGAATGAGGAAACAGAGGTCATCAGGTAGTCATCAATTCAACCCTGACTTCACAACTCAGTAGCTTAAAAGCCCTAAGGGAAGACAGGAAATTCTGATGTCTTACCCAGTAGACACTGAGGGTTATCTGCTTTTCTGACTCTCACAGACCATTGTGGGGCTTGCATAGGATCCAGGTCCCTTAAAAACAAAACAAAACAAACTCAGGGCCATGTTGTCACCATAAGTTTGCAAGAGATGAGTATCAAATTCTCAGTAAATGTATTGTCATAGTCAGTGAGGCCATGGAAGCCACAATATACACCACATTACACAGGAGAACATGACAAACACTCTGAAATGCAAGCAAGAGTCCCTGTTCTCATGTAGGTACATGACACACAAGAAAAATTCAGTTAGAACTAAATTGTCTTCTTTTGAAGTGTATTATTGTTGAAAACTGATTTCTGCATTAATTAAGAAAGAAGGAAGAAACCCAACATGGTTTATTTCTCTCTAGAATAAAACCTGGATAACAGTTTTTGGGAGAGGGATGTCAACCAGTGAATTCTTTTTGCTCTCCACACTCCATTATTATCTTTTCCAAGAAATAATTTTCAAGTCTAACACGAGAACATGCTCAAAAAGAGAGGTGTGTGTTCTGTTGAGATTACAATACAATAATATTTTCTCACACAGCAATGCATTTAAAAAGAAGGTGTTTTCCCAAATGAGATGTTCCATCAGCTGACCTTACCACTCCTCAAAAGGGGGTCTTTTTCACACACAAAGCCACACACAGTGTTTTAGATGTCACTAAATGCAGTAGTTAAATAAAGTACATTTCTAGATATTTACAATTCAGGCAAAATACTTACGAATACACATCATTGTCCACAATTATGCCCTCTGCCAGGTGGGGCCAGGTAGTAGCTAAATGTAGCTCACTGAAACAAAGCAAGATTTCAGTCTTTCAGTGCTGTGTTCAACTTCCCTGAACTGCCTACAGCACTGAACACTGCCTAATACATCCAAACAACTCCTGGATTTGCTGAGGGTGATGGGGTGTTCAGAAGGGGACACATTGGAACAACTCAGTTTGCAGACCTGCTCAATTTAAGTCTTCTACAAATGTCATGGATGAGAGCAAGTCCAACCCTTGAACAAAGGCACATAATTTTTAAGGTTTATCTTCAGTTAAGTTATATTTCAACATATTTCAGAGATAAATAGAGTACTCCAGAAGTTTATGGTGCAAGACTTCATTTGAGCAGAGCTTCGGCCCTGAACATCATCAGACAATTTTGCAAATGGTCTCATTTGCTATTAAACCATGTTCTTGATGTATTGGAATAATTAAATATCTGTTAGAGACATCCTAAGTGGTAGGTGGGCAAAGCTAAAATTTGAAATAATGTACCTATAAGCCCTCCATTAAGGAAGTTATAAAACAGTTTTCTGAACTGTTGCTTACCTAATAGGATCCTCACAGGCACCAAATGGTAACTTCCCAAATTCAAGGCCTCCAACTTCTCCCCCAACTAGGGCATCTATATCTGAAGAAAAGTCAATACATTTTCCATGTGGAATTTGTTGAATATTTGAAGCAACATATCATCTTAATTTCACAGTAAAGACTGTAGCATGTAGATGACCAGAGAACAGCTGAGCAACCAGGGTGACTGAGCATTGAAAACACAATCCTAGCACACAAATTGCTTCCAACAGAAACTGGGAAGTAATCATGCAACAGGACATTCAAAAAGACAGATAAAATTCTCGTAATTCATGTTGAGGGAAGGCTATTCCCTTCACACAGGCAAAGATGAGAGTTGTAAAGATAGACTTAAAGATTCAATGTTGACACAAGAACAGACAGACACAGAAGTGCCATAAAAATATTTGGGCAGCAAATCAGCTCCAAGCAGAAAAGGAAGACTCCAGAAGAGCAACTTGCAGAGTGAAAAAACAACTAGTTTTAAAATGTTGACAATTTTGTGAAAAGACGATTATGTCTCCTACAGCTACGGACTTAATCAAATTACCTGGGAGATTCCTTGTAATCCCATGTACTTAAAGATGCCTCCCAACATCCTCAGACACTTCCCATGTTATATTCTTCAAATACATAAATCAAAACCAGACAGCCTTCACTGAACAGAAATTTGAATGGATAATAATGCACTGTAATGCCATTATAATAATGCTATTACAGCATCTGATCTCTCATTTTAAATGCATCTGGAAAACTGTTTACATACAAAACAAGTGAGGTATTAGAACAGATAAAGTATTTGGATCACTTAATTACATAATTTCTTCTTCAGAGAAGATAAAAGGCACATTTAAATTCCTTTTATTTGAGAAGAGCTAATTGAGTGACAGTAGTAAGTTACAGGTCTAGTTCTTCACAGTGACCACAAAACCACAACTACACATAGCAACAGCAATAAAAATTATACTGACTGTCTCCAGTCTCTGCAACACACTTTGACACTGGCTCCCTTAACCAGAACCCTCTAAAGGAGAAGTTATTCCAACAGCTCAAATCTAGAAATATGATAAAAGTAGTACAACTCATCCATCACAAACCAGCGATCCTGACTCAGTGAGTAACTACAGCAAGGCAGACAGACACCACAGAGAATAGATTCCTGTGTCTGCAGAAACAATAAAAGAATAAAATCTGTAGAATTCATTTCCCGAGTTCTTTAGGTAACCTTGGTTTACTGAAAGAGGGAAACTATAATTTAAAACAGCACCAATTTTCTCTCCCTAAAGAGCAGGACTCTCCTTAACCGTATGTTCAACATACATTCCTTAGCTACAAAGCACACAGGATCAACCTCACTACAGACTTCTTCAAAACATACCTTTCATTAGTGTATTTTCTTTTTAAGCAAAGGAAAGTCAAAGAATTAAATAAGCAGACCAAGGCCACACAGAGTTCCCTCTCTCCAAATGCTGCCCTAAATACTTTAACCTTGTTATGTAAAACCACTACCAAGTCAAGAAAAGAACTTAGGCATTTTAAGTGCTCCACCACCTTGTACCTACACCACATCACTAATAAAATTTATGTTAAGGAGGAACTAACATTTACCTTCTTCCTATAGGTTTGTTTACCTCTGAGCCAGGAGAAATTTATTATTTATTTTTTGATGCTACCTATATAGAAATAGGTCTGTTAAAAACAAATCCTTGATACCCAAGGAAGACAGTGTCACTATCAAGCAACAATAGGAGAGATCACTTTGGGAGTACCAAGTGAGCAACTACCTCTGTTTTTCCTAAACAGCATCGCTATGGCATAAACTTATAAAGTCTGGTGCATGGACTTTAAATTCAAGACTATATATTACTTTTCCCCTTTTCCACTCATACAAGACTACTACAATAAAAGACTTGACCAGAAATTGTTCATGCAATAAAAAAAATACATAAACTAACTGCTTGGCTTATTCAGCACTCTGTAAACAATAACAACAAAAATCCAAACTTTTACCTCACGTGAGGTCCATACAACACTTTCTGCTTTTTCCATTGTTAATACAGATAGTGAGGTATTAAAATAAGGTACTTTATAGAAATAATTGACAAATACTCCCATGAAGTATTAGCACCTACTAGAACCTGAATCTAAACATTTCCCTAAGGAATTCAGGGTAGAGTTCTCCACAGATTCAGTCACCTTTTTCACTTCACATATACACTACCATTTTAGAAGTATCACTGCATCTCTAAATGCTAACAAAACCCCGTGTTTCTAGGCACAGCCCTACCCAAAACACCTGTCCCAGCCATGAGGCACAGACATGATTTCAGAGGAGCTTTAAGCCTGTGAGCCCAGCACAGGGAGTGGGATTGGAGTCGGTTGAAAGTGAAGCCTTTCCTACTCACACAGAAAATGTTTTCATCCTTCTGGCAAGATACACCAAGAGCACTGACTGTCTTAAAACACGTTATTCTGAGGACAGGGATCTCCTACCTGGTGGCTGCTGAGGCCAGAAGTACTGCTGCCAGTCCTGGAGCACGTAGGTCAGCCGGATAGCCATGCTAACGGGAGGCAGTGGTGTTAGAGGGCACCCCTTCAAAATACCAGAGAAGAAATTCAATAGAAAGAGTACATCCTCTCAAACACTCCAGGGCTTGGACATAAATAAGTCACAATAGCTTGTATTAGAGCTAATTTTAGCAGAACTGCGACACCCCAAGTATTTGAAGGTTGGACTTGATGAACCTGGAGGTCTTTTCCAACCGTAGTGATTCTGTGATTACTGGTAAAGCCATTGCTAAACACGACAATCACAGATAAAATGCATGAGACATTTGTATGCTCCATTTAGCTCGTAATACAAGTAACTCTGACCCAGAATGCATCAGGTTTTCATTAAGGATTTTTCTCCTCAGTGTTTTGCTCAGATTGCTTACTACCAATACTGGTTGTGTAGTGCTGCAGGCAGCCATACCACTCTGTAAACAAGCAGCCCTCTCAGCCTCCTCACATCCTAGAGTGGTGTTCTTCCCTCTCAGCTTGGGGAGCTACAAAGTATCAGAATAAAAACCCACCCCAACCCTCCCTTCTCCTTTCCAATAACAAAATAGAGTCCGTTTGGGCCATAGGGAAGAGGGTTGTTACAAGGAAACTGTAAAACAGACACATTATTTCACATCCCAGTGAAAATTAAATGTGAAGGTGGTAACATTCAGGAACCAAACACAAACCATCAGTCTTTACGGTCAGATACTGATGAATCTACAAGCATCCAGGTAATAAAATAATTATTCCTAATCTCAGTTTTATACATTCAGCTGCACTTACAATCTTGGTTTTGAAGATCTCCAGCAGCCCTGATAAGTGAGTGTACTGGCTGGGCACCTTGCGCAGATGGACCATTTCGAAGTCAGTCCGGACTCCCGGGCCCTGACATTCCCCAACGTACATCCGGCGCCACTTCTGGTGTATCTGCACGAACAGTGGGACCTGACTGCAAAACATGAATATTTCAGATTATTTAAGGTGTCATGTTGTCTTGTAGTCTTTAAAACTAGCTAAATATTTTAGCATCATTTCAACGCCATTTCATATTCTTTGGAATATATTTTCTCCTAGTGGAACGCACTTTAAAACACTTGACAAGGAATCAAAGAAAAATGCTATCAATGTCATCATCAAAGAGAATGCCTAACAAATTGTCATGTCACAGTCACAGTCATATCCATGACTTCAGTTACCTAATTTTCAGTCTAAAAAATTTCTGAGGAAGATCAAGAAGTTACTGTTATCACATATCGGGATGAAATCCTCCTCCATAAGTTATATTTTCTACTGTTTCTATATTATATTTTCTATTGTTTCTCTATTTTCTATACGTTATTTTTCCAACAACTTCTAGCAGCTTCTGAAAGCATTTAAGGTTTTTAAGCAAAAATGAATATAAACAACACATTGAATCAATCTTTTTAAAATCTCCCTGGAAAATTTTTTAATCTTTCTCTAACGGTATTAAAGTGCAAACCCAACAAACTCTGAATGTATTTTGCTAACAATTTAACGCTTTTTCCTCACAAATGCAGCACGCTACAGTTTTACCTGGACATGTGAAAAGGTAAGAAATGCTTTCACCTACCAGCCAGTGTTCCCCAACGCAATGGAAATGGAACTCAGCAAAAGGTTACACTTGGATTCACTCACAACGGCCTCATTATTTGCAGCAGGAGCAATCACCACAAACTCCCGTAAGCCGTACCTTGAGAAAGACAAAAAAAGAGCACATTTCTGGTCTTTAGCAAGCCAGCTGAAACAGAATTTTTAGAAACACTGTGACCTGAATAACCTAATTGTCACCAGCAGACTGTGGAATCTGATTTGATGTGAGTACCTCTGTCAGAGAGGTCAAGAACTGAGTGGGTAGGGAGTGCTGCACAGTCCGAAATCACAAACCACCTGAGCTCAATAACACTCAAACCTTGTGAAGTGTTTGATTGTGAGGACTTCCAGGTCTATCAGTCCTGAGGCTTTTTGTTTTATAATAATAACAACTGTAACTGCTTATACACAAAAACAGTCTCTAGAACAATGTTATAATGTGCTGAATATTTGCATTACTAAGAACATAGTTGCTGTTTCTTAAGGTGCTGCAGCTTCCCTTTTTAAGAATGTACCTAAATACCACATATATAAAAACTTGGTTGATATATGAAACTGAGACAAAAGTCTTTGGGGACAAAAAACAAAAGTAAAGATAGGCCTTTTTTTGCACTCCTTTCCTGTGTCCAGTACGAAGAATCATTTTCCTTAAGCTTTAACTTTCAATTGAAAAACAAATATACAAGTGCTTGTGCCAGCATCAGAGATTTCTCAGTTGCTGTGCTGGTTTGCATTAGAGACAAGAGGCAGGGTACATACCATCTCACCAGGCAGTGAGCTCGAGGGGGGAAGTCATTGTTCATGCACAGCAAGTCCTGCATTGGCAGTGGAAGGACATCTGTGAAAAAAAAAAATCCATATATAAGATCATCAGCATCCATCCAGCTCACTTGCAAATTGCTTAGATTAGCATTGTGTGAATGCAAAGCATACTAAAAGCAGAAATGTTAGATCACACCCATCAGATCTCACAAAATCTCACTCAGAAGCAAATCAACACACTGTGAATTCCACATTCTGACACTGCCTTTTGTCATATCCTTACAGGTACGTGAGGGAACTAGCAGGTACCTTCTGCCAGCTCTTCTTTCCCATCTTTGTCACTGGGTTCTTGTACAAGATAATGGTGGGTAACTGAGAATTTGAAGTCCGCAAATGAAATTTCATCTGATTTCTCTTCCCATGTCCCTGTGGTGTATATACCCTGCATACAAAAATATAGTATTCTGTCAACAAATTTAGGTTAACATTCATTAGTATATTACCTACGTGATCAATAATGTTTATTTATGTTTTTCTACTGCCAAATATTTATTCATAAATAGCTAAGCATGATTTAATTTCAAAAAAACACTGCTCAAAGCACTTCATTATAAAGGTGGTTGAATGCTAAAATCCATGTTGTTGATAATCACGTTCATTCCAAGGATCAGATATCTCCCTGAGAAATCTTCAGAATTATATGGCAATAAAGGGGCAGAAATATATTCTCATATGTTACTATGCATCTTAAGTATATGCACCCTCAATTTTGCCAGAGACAGAAGTTTCTCATCTGGGACTACACCTAAACCAATCTGTGCAAATATTACCTTGATATTTACTTTGAATATACTTCCGCTAACAAATTATTTTTTTAATCTTTAATTTGCAAAAGTTCTGTAAGGATAATTCATTTTTAAACATAAATACAGCATAGGAGATTCTAAGAAAATCGGCATAACTGTACAGAATTCTGTGCTGCTGCTAAAACAAAGCAACTTGGACAACCCTCTGATCTGTAAATGGTATTAGGAGAGGTCTGGTCTAGCAAACAAGACATGTAGGAACACACAGACAGCTAAGGTGTAAAATTAGTTCATTAGATAACAGAAATTTTTATTCTGAATGCTCTGTACCCTGGCTAAAATCAAGAATTATTGAATTCCTGTGGAAACACAGCAGCCATTCCGTCCAGAACAGCTGAATTTGTTTGCACGGGTACGCAGAAGAGCTTAGCAATTTCCTCTGCATTTTACAGGACTGAGAAAGCACCACAAAGGCTCTAATTAGACTCTGAAAAAAATCTCTCCGATCTATGAAACATTCTGAGTCACTGTGCAAACCTCAGCCACAAGTACATGAGGTGTGACAAAGGCACAAGGCAGGGGGAAAAGATTCCTAAAGAATTTACAGCAGCTTCCATCATTTTTCCAGATTCAAATTGAAAATAAAATTAAAAAAAAAATCACTAAGTCCTATATGAAGATTCAGCTTTATCAACAAACAGCCTGTTTGGCAGACGGCCCATCAGTAAATTTACAGCAACTGTTTGTCAAATTGGCACTTTTATAAGAGACGTTCCCTAATAAAAATCATTATCGGCCACACTTAAGAAAACAGTGATAGATGAAAGTACGTGTGAATGACTAGTTAGCAATTCAAATTCTAAAAGAAAACTCAAAAGCCGTAACTGACCTTTTCTAGAGGTTTGCCTGAAGAAACCCCAATAAGTTTCCAGTCATTCAATACTTCTTCTACTTTTGAAATAAATCTATTAGGGAGGGGAAAAGGCATTAATATTTACTGAACGCTGAACTTGTATTATAATTCATCTGCTCAAAATCAGGCAATTTGTTGTCCTACTATGGAACTCCTTAAAAAAACCCAAAGAACAAACAACTAACAAAAAAACCCACAACAAGAAGTAAAACAATAAAACCAAAACAATTGCTTCCTTGTACAAATAAAACAGACCTCCTATGCTTACATTTCAGATTATAGTTACTCTTAGCAACTGCTATGACCATCTTTTGAGTGTTTATAAAGAATCTCACCGTTTTCTTTTTCTGATATTGCAGCACATAACATTTAACATATGGTCTTGTTTCACTGCTCACAGATAAATAAACATTTGAGACAATTATAC